>NW_006441955.1:14082642-14159065 GCF_000325575.1 Pteropus alecto
CCCTCCCTCCCTCCCTCCCTCCTTCCTTCCTTCCTTCCTTCCTTCCTTCCTTCCTACTCTCTCTTTCTGCAAGGGTCTGACCCAGAGACAGTACAGTTCCCTATTGCTCACATCTGTTTGGCCAGAACATAGTCACATGTTACATCTAGCTGAGATCTCCTGCTGGATGAATCAGTGGCCAGCGAAAATGGGCAGTTCTAATATTAAAGCTGGAAGAGAAGAGCCAACCCCCACCCCCTCTCCCACCTCCATCCAAATGGAATGTGTCCTTCATTGTCACAGCCCCTGCTGTGGCGTTCCAAGGACAGAGCAGTGGGAGCATCTCTCTGGCAGAAAGAGTATCTTATATGACATTTTTAGAATTGCAGGCACATAATGGTAATAAAAGCAGACTAACATAGTTGGTTTCATTGCTGTTTTTAAAGTCTCCACAGACCCTGTACCCCATATTCACTGCACCAGATCAGACTGCTGCCCCGCCCTGCCCTTGGTATGCCACTGAGCCCTGGCACCTAGAATAGTGGCTGGCACACAGTAAACACTTGATATCTGTAGAATGAACAGATAGAACTACTTCTACATCCTTTGCTGCCATTTCTTCCTCACCAGATAATAGCCCTTATGACATTTCACTGCAGTTGCCACTACCCTCTCTTCAAACCATGATCTCCTTGAGCACCGGACTCTGCACCAACTGTCGCAACCCAAGAGCAAGCACTCAATGCTGCTCAAATGAAGTTTACTGAAGGCTGCCTCCCTTGGCAGCCCATAGCCTGCATTTAGCCGACACCAGGCAGGAGTGTTCTATTTGATTCTCTTTGCCAGAACAACAAAGAACAGCCATGCACAGATATCTTTAGAATGAATGCTCCTTTAAAGCATTTGCTCTGCCTTGTCCACTGCTGCATCCCCAAGGGTAGGAACAGTGCCTAGCACCTCGTTGGCTGTCAATAAATACGTTTTCTTACTGACTGCCATGTGCCAGGAAACTGAAGATAAGGAGATGAAGAAGGAACTTAAAGAGCACATCTGTCTTGCAGAGGACAGAGTGTTCTTCAAGCATTTAGAGACTGTTCTCATGTTCCTTCAAGTTTTCTCTACAGGATCACCTCTCTAGCTCCTTCAGCCATTCCTCTTGGGACATGATTTTAGTTTTCTTCACCAACGTAGTCTCTGCTTTCCATGAATGACTGCATATGTACAGCCTTGTATAGCCCAGAGTGAAGCCTGATGCTCCAGGTGAAGTATGACCAGTATAGAGGAAGGCAGGGTGGCTCCTCCTTTATTTCAAGGGTATATCCCTACTCATGGCTGCCCCAAGTGTTAATCAGCTGTTTCGATAGCTACTTTCCCACCCTGACTAGCAGAACATACCATCAACCAACACCCCATCCCTATCTGCTATAGGAAGCCTCACCTTCTTCCACATCTCTCTTCACATCATCTCTCTTTACAGGTTTACTAAGTCTGCCAATCAGGGAGGGAAGCTAGAGATCATTCAAGTAAAACACATTATAAAAGTGGTTATTAGGTTACTACTATATCTCTGCAAGTATCCTAAGCACAGAGCTTAGTGGCTATAGTCAAAGACCAACGATATATTTGATACTCCCCATAATGAGGCATCGTACCTTGTTGTACTATTGCAGATGTTCTTGATTTTACTTATTTTGATAGTCAATGGTTTTGGTTTTGCTGTGTTGGACTTAGGACATTATTATCTTTGAAATTTATAAAAGAACACCGTTCCTGGCATGGCATGAAGCCGACTAAGAAAATCCAAATTTGCCACTTAACTATGAGATCTTAGACAAATTGGTCAATCTCTCAAAATCTCAGTCTCTTCATTTAATAAGAATAATAATACCAACAGCAGAATGGACAGAGAAAATGCACAAAATGTACAGTTTACATAATAACTAATACAAAGCTTTTACAAACATGCGAACATATGAAAAAGGTGTTTAACTTCTTAAGGATAAAAATGAGATATGCTCTTAAAAAGAGGTAATACCTTAGCAGGTACTTGTTAGCAGCCAGTACAGTACAGGAAGGAGACACTGCATCCTATACTGATGGTAGAAATATAAATTATAACAATTTCCTTAGAAGACTATTTTGAAATATATGTAAAAACCCTTAAAGATATGCGTACCTTTGACCTAGAAAACAATTCTGTTCATTGTTTTAGCCTAGAGAAGTAACATAGATGCATATAAAAATTCGTACACAAGGATATTCATCTTGACATTTTTTATAAATAATGAAAAGATGACACAACTTAAATCTTTCATTGCAACCACTAGAAACCATGTTTTAGAAGAATATTTACTGATATAGAAAATACCTATTACAATAAAAAGAAATTATGTCTAATATAATTCCAACTCCTAAAAATAATTCATTTCTGTATTTATGTATGCATAAAAATATTTGATACATGTTAGTGATTATCTGTGGGTTCAGTATATACAGTGATTTTAATGCTCTTCTTTGTACATCTACTTTTCAAAATTTTGCCAACATCGTTTTTTAAAGGGTGGATTAAGAATACCCTCACATATCTTACAAGAATGGTAAGGATCTAAGTTTAAATTATAATATCTATGTGGAAACATCATACAAATTTATTTCATTATTGTTATTCATTATTTTCTCACATTTTGCTTTTCTTTAATACTTCCTTCTCGTCCTCCCTCCTTCCTTTTCCTCTCTCCTCCCTCTCTCCATGATGCCCTTTGCTTTCCTTCACTTCCTGCTCTCTCTCTCTTCTCCAGGCTCTGCCTTATTCCTGGCCCTGGCCCTGGGTCTTTGCTCAGCTGCCACTAAGAATAAGAGTCAAACAGCTTGCTGACCCTGATCTGAAGCTCAGTTGATCCAAACTGAGCAAGAAGTGAACAAGTTTCTTGCATTTCCTTCCAAACCTCTAGTAGCCCTGACACACATCCTGGACTAATCAAGGCTCTGTGAAACGTATGTCCATCCGTTCAGAGTTGAGCTCTTGTCATATAGGACCAAATTACCAACTTCTCAAAACTGCTGGGAGTGGGAGGGTGTTTTTTTCTTCTACATCCCAAATGTTCGATGCCTCTGCCTTCCAACGCTACTCGAAAATAACTTTGTCAAACAAAGCATGAACACTAGGAGTTTCCTGACATTTTCATAACTATGAGCATATGATTTGCAGTTCGTATTGAATAACGATGCAAGAAATCTGCCAAGAAAGCTCCAAATACTATTTCCCGCATTGGTTCATAACCAGTTACAGCTGCCTCACCACAGAATGTGAGCACAATAGACTACCAGGTTCTGTGGTTCTCGCTTGCAAAGTTTGTATTGAGTTACTGGGAGTCATTCTAATGGGGGAAGTCACTCTCCTGGAAAGCATTTGAGATGAATAAAGCTAAGGGTTTAATGTTCTAATGAAAAAATTTGTCAATATTTAAATCAAACGTGTGAACACTAAGTGTTTTTACATATGTTGGCTGCAGAGGTTTCTAGGCAGTCTTCGACTTTCCAGACACGAATAAAGTAGATAGATGCACTGTTAAACTTTCGAACAATGACAAAGGAAAACATGGAGTAATTGCTTCACTCAAGGCCTGCCAGGAGATTAATTGCCTAAAAGATGTATTTTATGGACTGTCCAAAAACTGCAGAATCTACGGGAGTGCCTTGCTTTCGCTAGGAGAAAACATGTGTCACCTCTCACCAAAGATGTTTATGTCTTTTCACAAACCTGTCTTCTTTCAGCTTAAAGACATTCCAACTGGAAATGACTACAAAGCCGGGAGTTGATAGGTTAGGGGTGTTTAGTAATGCTTAAAATAATACCCTCATGGAGTCAGATACGATTCTGTACTTCGAGCCCAGTGTAACAGCAACCTGGACCCCAGGGACTGTGAAGCCTTTTGTTGCTGGCTGGAGAAATTGGTGGGAGGGGGTGGGAAGTGCTGAGCCTGCGTTTGACCTGCCAGCTCTGAAACTAACAGATTTGGGGTTGTAGGGCTCTTGGGAAGCTAGCTAAGTGGACTTAAGAAATAGGGACGGAACCTGTCTTGGTCTACCTTTGGGAATGTATTCAAACAAGGACTTGCTAAAGGCTGATGGTATTGGTGTCTGGAGGGAGTCTACACAGCCAGCCGAGAAACATAGAGTATGATTCCATTAACATTTATTGGGTGCCTTCTACAAACCAGGTTAAATGTACTGGGCCCTGCTAAGAGTGAGATTGGATATGGGTTAAGACTACAAAGAAAAATAAGAACAGCTGCTGTACTTTGAAAACATTCTGCCTGGTAGGGGAATAGACATGTCAACAGATAGTCATAGTATAATGAAGTAAGTGCAGGCTGCTAAAGAGAACATATCTTCTCATAGACTAATCTGGGGGTTTCAGGAAAACATCTTAAGGAAATAAGACTGAACTGGAACTGGAAGGATGAAGGACAATGATCCAGGTGAAGAAAAGTGAGAATGAATTTCAAGGAAGGGAAACAGCCAAGGCACAAATGCCTGTCACAGTGTGGTATGGTATGTTCAGAGACTATGAGCTGTTCTTCGATACTAGGGCTTTGCATCCAAAGTGAGCAATGGCAGATGGAGCTGAAGAGGTAGATGAGGCTGGTCAGACAGGGGGCCTTGTGATCTCTGTTAATGTGCTAGGACTGTCCCCAGGGGATTTATGCAGTAGCAAGTCATCGAAGTTATAAGAAAGAGATGATTTGATCCACCATATTAGGGAGCTCATTTTTCAGCAGCAAGAAGGATTAATTTACAGCATCCAGAATGGAGGCAGAGAGACCAGTTAGGACGGTACTGCAACCATCTTGATGGGATATGCTGAGAGCTTAAACTAGAGTAACTATAAATGATTAGGATTGGAAAGAAAATTAGAATTGCAAAGAATGTATTATATAGCTCAACTTCTATATTATACAAATGAAATAACTGAGGACAAAAGAAGTGAATGACCTATCCTATGTTATATAGGAATAAAGCTGTTGGCAACCAAATCAGGACCAAGGACCTGGGACTTCTGATTTCCAGCCCAGTGACTTTTCCATTCAGCAATGCCAAGATCAGTCCCAGCATCCTGCTTGTTAGGCAATGCCCTAGAGAAAATTGAAATTTACTTGGCCAGCATTTTTCCCGTTAATATCTTGGAGGTTGGAACAGTACTTGCTGATCAAGCCAGACTGCCTGGGAGGGATCTTTTCTGTTCATCCTCTTTCTCTCTGGCTTTAGAGATCTCTCTTACCTTTGCTACTCTCTTGTTCTCCTCTAGAAAACCTCCTCCAGCTACCACTTATGAAATTGTCTCCCTTCTGCTGAGTCTAAGCAATATGTGACACAGTCTAGCACCTTTCCTTGAGCTTGTTTTCTCAATATGTGAATCTAATTACTGTATCATTGTTAAGCACTGGGACGATTTGGACAATATGTGGCCCAATAAAATCAACATCAACTATTTCTATCTAAACTTTTTCTTGTCTATGTACTTATAACTATTTTATATAGCAGTATTTATTATTTGTGCAGTACTGTTTTGTGTCATCTCTCTTTTCGTACCTGTTTTTATATATTTCGTATTAGCTTTGTAGTATCCCTTATAATGGAAATAGCTGGAAATGTGGAGTGAGGCCTAAGGCTTTGAAGAAGAGACTTAATTGCTGAACCTCAGTTTTATTAACTAGAAAATAAAATTAAAACTGCTACCTGGCACATGGTAGGCATATAAAAAGTATCCATCTTCCCCTTTTTGTTTGTTTGTTTCTGGTTTTGGCCAATATAGCATTTCTGTAAACATCTAGGTATGATTACAATGATACCCATAGCTAAAAATAAAGGGTCATTTTTTTAAATTTACCACAAAGCTGAGAATATGGTTGAACACAGGAGAAAATCTTGAACACCTGTGATGGTAGGTAGAAGAAATGAAAAAGAGGAAACCATTCTAATGTGAAAACTAAATTAGCTAAGAAGTTTGTGGCATTCTAATTGTCTACACATTGAAGTAACCAGTATTTTTTGTATACCTGAGAATGACAATGTGGTTTGTGGAGAGTTTCAGCCTCCGAGATGACAGAGATTCCCATTTTAGATGGCCCTATGGGAGCTTCCTGGATGGTGGATAAGAAGGGCAGAAGATTGGAAGCTGGCCTTCTAGTTAAGGGGTCAGCTGAGGGGTGGCGACCCCCTGAGCCAGGAAGGAGGAGAGGGGTCAAATTCAAGAAGTGCTTTGGAAGTTAATTTAGTTTTCAAGTTAAATTGTTGCTACTCTTAAAGGTTGCCCCCTTTCCTCTTCTTCATTTCTTCCATTCAGCAGAACTAAATGCCTGTGTGTGAAAAATTAACGATAAATTTTTAGGTTGCTAGATAAACTCAGATTCCCTCTTTGCTGAAGTTAAAGTAAAAAGTGGGAGAAATTTAATTCACTTGTTAAACATTTATTTATTGTTGACAACTTGACATGTACTAGGTGCTGTTCTAGGCAATAGGGACATAGCAGTGACCAAAGTTCCTGCCTCCATGAAGTTTATTTATAAACAAGAAACAATTAAATGTATCAATACAGAGCATATCTGATGATATTAATAATAATAATCAATCAAGTAAAGGCACTCAGAGAGGTGGCGGGAGCAGAAGACTGTGTAAAGACTTTATAAGGACTCCAGTTTTTACTTAGTATGAGAAGAGAAGCCATTGGATAGGTTTGAGCAGAGGAAGGACACGAACAAGTTTATGTCCTAAAATGATTCCCTCCACCTGCCATGTTGAGAAGGGACTGAAGAGGGTGGCCAAGAGTGGGGTAGAAGACCGGTAATAAGGCTTTTGGGGAAAATTATGCAGAGATAATGGTGGCCTTAACGAGAGGGGAGCTGTAAAGTTGGGTTTGGGTAGATTTTGAAGGAGGAGGTAAAAGCACGGGCTGATGATTTGGACAGGATTATGAAAGAAAGTATAGAGTTAAGGAGAATGTAAAAGTTTTTATTATGAACAATTATAAGGAAGGAATTGTTATTTACTGGGAATGGAAAAACTCGAGAATGGTCTTGGAGGGAAATAGAGTTCAATTTTAGACGTATCGAGTTTGAAGTCCTCTCAGATAGCCAAGTGGAAATGTGAAGATACAAAGGCTGAAGTTCGGAGAGTGGTCTGTGCTGGAGATATGAATGTGGGAGGAGACAGGAAGATCGGATAGGGAGTGAGAGTAGAAGGAAGAGGTCTGAGGATTAACCCTAGGGAATCTCGATGACTGAAATCTCGAACTAGCAAAGGAGACTAAGAAGTCACAGCCAAAGAAATAAGGAAAACCAAGAGAGAACAGTGTCCTGGTAGCCAAGCGAAAGAAAGATGCTGCTGCTAGATCAGTAAAGATAAAGACTGGAAATTCACAATTGGATTTAACATGGAGATCATTGGCCAACAAAAACTCTTTCAGTGGAATGGCAAGGCGAAGGCTTGATTGCGGTGGGTCCAAGAGCAAACGTGAGAATTGGGGAAAGCAAATGTAGACATCGCCTTTGAGAGAAGTATTGCTATACAAGGGAGTGGGAACATATAAAAGTAGCTGAACAGGGACACAGTCTGAATTTAATTTGTTTTAAGATGGGTGATATTATAGCATGTTGCTGTATTGCTGGAAACAGTCTGGTAGAGATGGGGGAAATGGTGATGCAGCAGAGAAACAGGACAATTGCCAGAGGAAGGCCCATGAGAAGGTGAAGGGGGTGGGATCCATGTGCTCAAGTTGATCCATGTGCTCTAAGGTTGGGGCTTAGAATATAGCACAGAGGGTCCATGCACTGTAACAGGACAAGAGGTGGAGTTTATGGAAGAGACCAAGTAGGGGTAGAAGCATCAGTTTAATCAAACTTGCACTTCTTCAAGGCTAACACCAGTCTTGGCCTTTCTGACCTACCCACTTCAGCTCCCAACTCGTCCAGAGTTCACACACATGAATAATTTTACATATGACTAATCTTTGGTATAATGAGAAGGAACTGCAAGATACAAATTATTAAAAAGAAGTGGAAGAAAGAGCTTTCAGCTAGAAATCTAAGCCAAGGTAAACACTTCAAGGGTGGGGATTTTTTTATCTGTTTTCTTCTCTCCAGTGCCTAGAATAGTGCGTGGTACATAGTAAGCAAATCAGTACATATTTCTAGAAGTTCAGAGAATGGACTTTCTGTTCTTTCAACAGACAGAAAGGGAATTTCCGCTTCATAAGCAACTATCATGAGCAAATACTTTAATATGCCAGTTTTACAGATGAGTAGAGGGAGGCTCAGGGAGATTGTACACCTAGCAAAGGCCACACACAGCTAGAAGGCTGGCAGCTGTCAGAATTGAACCCAGCTCTGTGGTCCCAAAGCCCTGCCAATCTGATTACTTGGTGAACTTGGGCAAGTCGCACAGCCATGCACTCTTGGTTCTTTCAAATTTAAAGAGGGTTGAACAAGGAGCCTGCCAAGTTCCATTCCAACTAAATGATTCTCTAACACGGTAGGCCCAGGGAACAGCTACAAGGCATGGTGCCTGCCCTGAGTTCATAGTTTCCCTCCACACCAGCTCTGCAAGTGAGCCCCTTAACATTTCCCACCACCTCTGTCTTAGGCTCAGCTCTCTCCATTGAAATAGCTGGATGTTCTATACTCTGTTTGGGTTTATGTTAAGCCCTTGTGGGGGTTGTGGCCACTGACTTTTCAAGCTGAACCTACCATTGGGCCCTAATCGCCAGCTTTAGATCTCCATTCCCTCCATTTGCCACACTGTCACTAATCACATCAATTTCTGGTGTCTCCTTGTCTTCAGTGTAAAATTCACTCCCCTCCCCTTTTTTTATTATTACAATTTTGAGGTAGCAAGTTCAAAATAAGACTATGTTAAAAAAAAAAAAAGACTTTAGGGGAATATAAGAGCAAGATTTAAGTGTACGGAGGTGATGGTGTGCTGAACTTCTTTACTCCTCCAGACATTGCAGGCTAAGACCCTACCCTTGGACCTGTCCTATCTCCCCCCACCTATCTTTACTCTCATTAAGCCTCACTCTGCCTCTGATTCTGCTTACCTTGGCTAACATGCTATTTAATCCATGATTTGTTGAATAATTAGTCCTCTTTTAAGCTATCACCACTTCTAGAACCTTCATAGCCTCAATGGGATGCCCCTCCTTTTATTCTCAGCACAAGGTTTCAACAGACTCGTTGGTTATAAAGGAAGAAGAGAGAGGAAGACTTTACTAGCCTGTAAAGTCCTAGAGAACAAGGATTATATCGTTGGTATCTGAATGCCAAGGACATAAGCCCTCCCTTCCTCTGCTCTGCACTTTTCCACTCTAGTTATAGCCCCCGAAATCCACCCTTATTCCTAATTTCTCATTAAAGAACTCATTGGATTTCACAAGTCTGTCCCAGAGACCCTTGTCTAACAGATACTGATCCCTTGTTCAGTTGCAATATTCTCATTGGTCCATCACAAATCAGTCCCTATTTTAATGTGAATTTCTGCCTCTTATAATTTTTTAAATGTGTAAGAATCTGTATTTGCCATCGGCGCCTCTCCATTGCCTTATTTGGGGTTGGGGTTGGGGGAGGCATTAAAGTCGCCATTGCTTTTTGTGGAAGCCAGCACAGTAGTCCCTTCTTATTCCCGGGGGATATATTCCAAGACTCCCAACGGATGCAGTTTATCCAAACCCTATATAGTATAATAGTGTAGGATAATACCAACCTCTATATATGCTATGTTTTTTTCTATACATACATAACTTTTCACTTAAAGGAAGCACTTTCCTACTTCCCTTTGGCATATCCGAATTGCCAGCATCACTACTCTTGTGCTTTAGGGTCCTCATAAAATAAGGATGACTTGAACACAAGCACCGTGATACAGTGACAGTCAATCCGATAACTCAGTGACTAACAAGCAGATAAGGTATACAGTGCGGATACCCTGGACAAAGGGATGATTCACGTTCCAGGTGGATAAGGAAGAACGACTCTAGTCTTTCATAGCTGCCATCAGGAGAAGGAATAAGAAAGCAAGCTGAGATGAAACAGAAAAGCAAGAATTGGGGACTGGGTTTCACCCCACTTCTGAGCAGCAAGATGAAATTAAAACCCCCCTAAGAAGTGCCTAAATTCCCTTTACCCCTCTTTCCACAAACCTTCTGTTTTTCCAATTCATGGCCCAAGGCATAAAAGGAAAGTGGAAAAAAAAAAAAAAAATCAAAGCAATCCTAGTAACATTTGTGGTAGAAAATCTGACCAGATTGGTATGTGTGAATTTCATATTATTCTAAACTCCCATTATTCTCAATGGGAAAATTTAGGGGGTAGCTTGAATGCCTGATGTTTGGAGACCTGCCAAAGAACGTCTAAAGGGTTTCTAATGAGAACTGGGGGGCCCAGAACCTAGGGGCTCCAAGTCCCGCCTATGCATTCCCAGCTCCAGCCTAAGCCGAGGGATGAAGTAGGCCCTTCGTAAGAGGAAAAGCGAAAATACCCCAAGGCTTCTCAGAAGGTGCAAGGCTACCCTACCACAAAAACCTTGGTAAATAGGAGAGGGCAAAACCCACTCGTTCTTTGTATCAGTGCTCTTCCATATTCTTGCAAATACCATAGTAGTTCAGTCCTATCATTTCAAATGTGTGTCTAAATAGGAATAAAATGTATTACATGCATAATTTTCCCTCAAATTACATTTGTGAGATACCAGCCTGGGTAATTCTGCTCCCTTTCTGAAGTGAAATGCAACCCTGTGCCTCCAAACTGACTGTGAAGCAGAGCCAATACCTTCCCATTGCTGAGTTGGACACAAGTAACTATTATGTGCTGCTCTGGAAAATATGACAGAACGTTATTCATCTGTTTGTTTTAATGGTTCATGGCCAAGAAAAAAAAACTTTTAAAATTTAATTTAATTTTTTTAAAGCAGAAAAAGTGGTGTGAGAAAGAGCGAGGGGCTCTTTTGCTAAGGAAATAAATGTTAACAATTGTCGGTGTTTGGGTGTGGAGAACGGCACGTGACACTCGACACAGTCACCTCAAAATTGCTCGTGCTCACAAAGGCATTCCAAGAAGAGAAGAAGGGATGTTAGGGTGAGCTGAATTCTCAGCCTGGTAGATTGAAGTCTTCTCTGTGAGTCATCACCCCTCTGGGTAGACGTGCACTGCTTGGCTCACTTTGAAAGCTGATGACTTTCGAGGTCAAATATGTTCACTTCTTACCTTCTTTGATGCCCACTTTCAAATTGGTCTTTAGAAAGCACAGTTTGTGAGATAACTTTGGGATCACATATTTAACCTGTAATTTCTTGACCGCAGCCGGCTTGAGGCAACGTGTGCTGTTGGTACTCCCAACAGTTCCCTTTCCAGAACATTCACCTTCTCTCCTACACTCTGACCAGCTCTCTCCGTTTCTCCACATGTATCTGTCCTGACGCCCCTTCTCCGAGGGCCTCTTATTCCAAGGTGCGTGCAGTTAAAGCTGATAAGATTTAAAATTCTTTCCCCTACTTTTGGTTGGCATTTAACCAGGGATGCTTCAAGGCTCCAAGTCTTCTTAGGAAAAGGAAAGAGGTATATTTTAGAGAGGTGGGAACTCTTTTTGACCATATCGGATCCTAATCTGTTCTTAAAATTTCTGTGTCTCTGATCTTTTATTCACATTGAAATAATTCTGCAGGTTTTACTTGGATCTTTACTTGGATCTTTCATTTTATCATATCAAATGATAAAATTTTCACTTTATCATTTTATCATATATCTCTGCTCCCCCCCACCCCCCACCCACCGCCTCTTTTAATTAAGAGACAGAACCGATTTTCAGCTTAAAGAAGTCTGGCTGCACATCCCAAGGGAGAACCCTGCCTCTGAGGTGGGAAGCTTTGCACCCAGCCCCAAAATTACGAGAGCCAGCTCTGGGAAGCACCTGTGTGTGGATCTGCCGTGGCTATGCTTTAACCAGATCAACTAATATGTGGCTTGATTTACACATTTTAAAAGGGATACTTATTATCCACTTATGACCACTGGTGGTCTTTTGAGAAGGCACTGGTAAGTTATTTTTGCTTGGGTAAAAAGAAATTACTTCCCACATGAGAGAAAGTAACCCACACTTTGCTAAATTGCTTGCTAGAACACACCTAGGGTTACTGCAGCTCTCTTTGAGTTATGTGACGGCTTTCCTTCAAACCACGATTCAGGGCTCTGAGGGCAGGCATCTTGATGTGATTTCATCTCCATGGCTCAACATGGGGCTCTTAAGAGGGGCTGAGAGGGGTAAATTCAGAAGGGTTAGATTATTTCATTCACTGCAATCTTTTCCCATGAAGCTGCCACGCTGTGGGCTTGTAGAACTACCCTCTCTGGCATTCCAGTTGAAGAGCTATGAGCATCAGAACAAAGAAACTTGCTGGTGCTGTGTAAGTTACCAATGCTTATAGCTGATTAGCCCGCTTGGAAGCAACCCACAAAGCTACCCACAAATCTCTCCCCAGCTCCGAAGCTTGAAATTCCAACCATTGGCCCTCTCCCAAGTTCCCTTTACCTTGTCCCTGGTATATAAATGAGATTGTTTTTAAAATTGAGGTGAAATTCACGCAATATAAAATTAACCATTTTAAAGTGAGCGTTTTAGTAGCAGTTAGTACATTCATGATGCTGTGCAAATACCACTTCTATCTAGTTCTAAAATAATTTCATCACAACAAAATAAAACTCCATACCCATTGAATAGTTAGTTACTTCCTCTTCCCACCCCCCACCCTGCCCTGGCTCCTGGCAACCACCAATCTGCTTTCTATTTCTGTGTATTTACTTATTCTGGAGAATTCATATAAATTGAATCATATGCTATGTAGCCTTTTGTGTCTGGCTTACTTCACTTAGCATATGTTTTCAAGATCCTTCCACGTACTTGTAGCATGGTTAAGTACTTTGTTCCTTTTTTATGGCTGAATAATATTCCATTGTGTGTATATACCACATTTTGTCTTGTCATCCATCTGTCGATGAGCATTTGGGATTGTTTTCATTTTCTGGCTTTCATGAAGGGTGCTACTATGAACATTTGTGAACGAATATTTATTTGAGTACCGGTTTTCATTTCTTATGTTTAAGTGAGATTTTACAGTTAGCAGAGTACCTTTACATCCATTCTTTTCCCACTAAGAAGAGACATGCATTTTAACTGGTCTTATTATCCCGAAGGGGAATTTTCAGGGCCTAACTCATCAGCAGTAATCAGTTCAGCTGGTTAAGTCTACGAGGCCTGCCCATGCTCCAGTGTAAAATCTGACAAGGAAGGAAGTGGTTTCAGTTTAGAGGATGCTTGGCTACAAAGCAAGGTCTGCATCAGTGGGCTAGCCTAGGACATCTCCACATCTGCTTCAGTTCTGTTGGTCAGTTAGGCCTTCTTTCCTACCTCCGAAGATCTAGAGGGGAACATCTCTCAACAGCACCCCTTCCCTCACTCAGCACATGTTTACTGAGCTGTGGGCCGTGCCGGTACCTAGAGTCATGAGGCCGAATCAGACGTGGGCCTCGCCTTAGGTGGTGGTGAGGCGAGCACAGAATGCATGAACACATTAGGAAGTCAGAAATGTGTGGGAGTGGTGTGGCGAAGGCCCTGGGGATTCGGTGGCTAACTTTCTTAGGGGTGTTAGGAACTTTTGGATCTTAAAGATGAGAAGGTATTCACAAGGTGAAAAAGAAGACGGAGGGCATTCCAGGCCCCAGGAGGAGCTCGAGCCAAACCATGGAAGCATCGGAGTGCGTCCCCTGTTTCGAGACTCGCCAGACCATTTGCATGACTGGTATTATCTGGTCCATGGGCTTGACTGGCAGGGTCCATGGCTGGAAGAAACGGGCAGGAACTAGATTATAAAGGGCCTTGTAACCTACAGTCAGAATACTGAAGTGGGTGGGAAACTACAATGAATTTTAGTCAGGAAATGACCTGATCAAACCTGTGTTTTGAAATGATCACTTTGCGACAAAGTGAATGCTGAGTCAGACACAGAGAGAGATCCCCTCTACGAACGACTCCCACACCTTCCCTCCTTTTCAGCCATCTCACCTGGCACAAAGCTAGGCCTGGGCTAAGTGCAAAGTCAGGGAAGAGGCCTTTCATCTTCCACCCACAGGCCTCTCATCAGCTGTCCCATCCTTCCTCGCTGTACAACTTTCAATAAAGATGAAAGTGACCACAGCTAATAATAGCAATCCACACAGAGGTCTTCCTGACCAAATAGGTCCTCTCTCCTGGAAGCATTTGAATTTAGAACTAGGCCAAGCCTCAGACAAATAAGTGAGTTGTTAATGATGGGAATTCAGCCACCCAGGGATAGACCTGGAGGAATTTTTGTAAGGTTGAAACAAAGGTTAAATGAGGTCTTCCGAGGGCCTTCCTGATACTGTCACACAAGACCATTCATTGCCTGTTCTGTATACGCACAATAAATAAGAAGGTCCCCATCCTACAAGAATTTCTTTTTTACTTTTTATTTCAAAATATGTTTATATTTAAGAAAAGTCACAAAAATAGTACAGAGTTTCCATATACAGTTGACCCTTGAACAATGCAGGTTTGAGCTATACAGGTTCACTTATATGGACATTTTTTCCAATACATACAGTCAGCCTTTCATACCTGCGGGTTTCAGCGTTTGTAAATTCAACCAACCGTACATCGAAAATACTGCCGAATCCGAGTTTGCAAAGGGCCTGCTGTAGAGTCAAAAGTTATACGCAACTTTCGACTGCGCGGGAGCTGGTGGCCTTAACCCCCACATCGTTCAAGAGTCCGCTGAGTCCATCCCGTTTTCCCTTATGGTAACACGAGGCATAGACATAGGACAGCTGTCACACGTAGGAAGGTAACGTTGGTGATCTGCAGACTTTGTTTGGATTGCATCAGTTTTTCCAGTATCGTTAAGGCTTTGTTTTTAAATCATGTGTCTAAAACAACTCAAGTTTTTTCTCTAGTCTCCCTTAAATTGAGGCAGCCTCCAGAAACCCTGCCCTCCCTGGAAGCACTAAAGAAAGTGCTAGTGGGCCTCTCGTGATCCAAACTTGGCACAACTCCATTTTGGCATCTATTTGAGGGTATTCTGCATCTTGTCACCACCTGTACCCCATCAACCCACCTATCCTTCCTCCTCCTTTTCTTCTCCCTGCTCTAAAATATTACATCTTGGGCTTCGCAGGCCCCATACTTTACAATGTGCTTTTTTTCATTTTCCGAGAATTCTCTTCTTTGCTCACTGACCTGAGAAGTTTGCCCAGGAATCTGTAGCCATTCACTTCCACTGTCACTGTCACCGCGATCTGCAGTGGCAGTGTTTCCTTTTCCCTGGTCTGCGCTGGTTCCTGGGTGGATGCTCCTGCTGCCGCCTGATTGGTCGTGATCACGCTCAGCCTTTTTGACGGCCCCTTGCAAGCTCCCTTGCCCTGGGCCAGGGGGAGACCCCAAAGATGCAGGGCAAACTGTGTTTGTTCCTCCCTATCCCATGACAGCGAATTTGGAAGGCTGTAGAAGCTGGCAATGTGGGAACTAAATTACCTTTATGAGAAACATGAGTTCCCGTCACAAAGCACCCCTGCATCTTGACGTCACGGCGAGGGAGCTGGCGCATGCCGGTGCCAGCCGCCGTGATGAATGGCCAAAATTCCATTTGCCCTTTCACAGCACACTTCTCTTCTCTGTAGAACGCAGCCTCAGGCACGCTCATTGCAAGTGCCCTTGCACTTTTGCTACCTTGCCGCTTCATGTTTTTAATTTGCTGAGCATGGAGGACATCGATGATAAAAGAAGTGTATGCCGGAGAAAAGCGTAAAGCTGATGAATGCTGGAGGAGTATTTGTTTCCCTCCAGCCAAAGCCAGCAGGAAAAATGGAAAGGGTGAAAGGCAATTGTGACTTTATGTTTAAAAGGAAATCTTTTTTGCCATCCAGCAGACACCAATGCATCTTCACAGCAGAAAGCCCCTGTAAGCAGTGCCAAAACTTCCATAATCGAACCATTTGGAAGGAAGCTGTATGCCATGGTTACAAGCACTAGTTTTGGGCAAATCTAGCAGTGTAACTTTGGGCAAGTGCTTTACTATTTCTGATCCTCAGCCTTCGAATTTATAGAATGGGACTAATTATAACTTCACCTTCTTTATACGGTAGTTGTCAGGACTAAATGACTTAATATCAATTTTACATGTAAGTGAAACTTAGTGCCTGTTATACAGAATAAAAGCTCATAATAAAGCCTCTTATTTATAATTAGGCTGGTTTAATGAAAAGTAATACATCAAAAAAAAAGCAGAACATCGTTATAGATCTCACAACATGGTGTAATGGCTAGAGCTTAAAATTTAAGTTTAAATCATAGCTCCACCACTTACGGGTTTTGTGAATTTGACTTAACGTCTCTGAACTTCAGGGTCTCCCTCTGTAAAATACAGATGATAACACTGCATAAGCGGTAGCTTTGAAGAAAGCACTTAGCACAGTACCCAGCACAAAGAGTGGCAGACACTTAATACATGTTTGTTTTTCTAGTGCTGTGGTTCTCAACCACATTCAGATCACTGGAGAGCTTTTTTAAAAGCCTGAATGCCTAAGCTGTGTCCCCAGAGAGTAGGATTTAATAGGTCTAAGGTGGGGCTTGCGCCTCGGTATTTTGAAAGCTTCCTGAGGAGATTCTTACAAGCAGCCGAGGCTGAGAACTACTCCCTAGCAGGTGACATAACACGCTATTTTTTATTCGTTTGTTTGCTTGTTTTGTTTTATTTTTTATATCTGTCCCCAAAAGACTGGCCAGAAAATTAGGAATTCTGGGCACAGTCAAAAATTCAGTACACCTGCAGCACTAAGCCTTTCATTGACGAGAAATGTGCGGCCAAGGAATTGCATTCCATTTTATTCTAGGGGAAAAAAAAGTATTCAAAGAGTCTTTTTAAAGTCTTGAACTGGAAAGGTGGTAAGAAGTTTAGCCTAAGCCCCAGACATAAAATATGGGAACTCCCACTAGGCTGGGGATTTATATCTGGGGGTAATTCTAGGGTTTTCTCCTCCCAAGAGATATAAATGAGGCCTTGAGAGTTTAATGTCGGGGAGGAAAAGGTGTTCTCATAATGACACCTTAAAAATCCAGGGTTCTGCTAATGCCTAGGGACAGAAATGCGTCATCTATAATAGCAGGGGCCTGGTGTAGAGGTCTCAGTACTTCGGTTTCCAAAACTCAAGGCTAGGTCATCGAGAACCTTCTTTCTCCTTACAGATTTACGGTATTAGTTACCCCATAAAAGTGGGGTTAATTTTACAACCCAGGTAAAATTTAAGCCAAAAAGACTTCAACATTACTCTAGGATTTATGAAAGTAAACATGTAGAGTACTTGCAGGATTTTGCAACATTAAAATTTCAATGTCTTTATGTCAGGTATATGATATATTCATTTGTATTTGTACTTAAAGGTTACATTTTTAAGAGTTTTACAATATCGACTGTTTTCAAGACTGAACTGAAGATATTTACCCTATCTCCACCTTCAAAATGACTGTTTTAGTGAATAGGGAGTAGAAAGCAGCTGAAAATTAGTGTCTTTTCAGGATCAGCCCTGTCAGATTTTTTTTTTTCACACGGAACCCCCAAGTGGTGAAGTCCAGAGCCATAGCAGTGATCACAGTCCATCTTACAAAGCAGGAGCTTAGTAAATAATTGTCCTTTAAATAAACATCTACTTTGGTAATTGTAAATACTTTAATAATAACCATGTTACCTCTGTGTAGCACTTTTTAAAAGCTTTTATGTTAATTGATAGAGTCCTCATGATCTTCATTTATTGGGTAGAGAGGTCAGCTATTATCTTCATCTTATAGATAAGAAAACCATGGCTCAGAGGCTCAGAAAGATTGCCTAAAGAGAGGTGAATCTTAAACCCAGGAGGAGAATTTTGTCCTGACTTTTGCTCTAATGTACTTAAAAAAAAAAAAAAGGAAAAATGATATTTTGTTCAAATGATGTATTGATTCCAGTCAGGTTAACAGAGGAGGAGTATCCAGGGCGGAAGTCAGCCCGTAAGTGTGGCAGGTGGCCGGTTGTTTGGTTGTGGTCTGCCTTTGTGAAACAGCTAGATATTCTGTACTCTGGTGTCTTGTGCTTATTATAGACTCTTCTCTGTCCTTTGGAGCTGAACCTGCCATCTTGGGTCCTAATCTCAAACCTTACATCACCAGCCATTTATCACACCACCAGTAATCACATCACTTTTTAGTGTCTCCTTGTCTTCAGGATAAAATCTTCTCCCACCATCACAAACACGCATCTTTATTTTTTTTTAATAAAAATTATAATTTTGAGGCAGGAAAATTTTTTAAAGATTATTTTTCAAAGTATTAGGGGATCATGAAAGCAAGATTTCCCTTGACATTTTCTCTAGATTTCCTTGGATTAAGTGACTCAGTTGAAATTCTCCAGTCCGCTGTTTCTCCTGGTCCTCTCTACAGGGTAGAGATAATGGGCCTTAAGCAGTGAGGAGTCACATAACTGGACTGCCCTCTGATTTCTCACCAGCTGCATCTAGCTTCTCACCTGGTGGAGCCACCTAATTGACATAGCACTTGGAATGGATCTTGTGGATAAAAAGCACCCATGTCTTTGTAGCAAAAAAAGCAGAAATAATCTGTACCTAAAAAACAAACAACTGTAGAACATGTGCCTAGATTTCTAACTCATTTCCTCTTTGCTCTTATAACTGTATCATCTTCCAGCTGAGAAAATAAGAGTGTTTTTTCCCATATTTAAGGATGATTTTTATGCTTCAGGATGATTTTCTAGGGGTGAAGAAAACTTGACCAATATGACCAACAGATGTTTTAAGTGATGGATGGAACTGAAGAAAAGCCTGATTTCTTAGCCCAGTCTTTAGGATACTGCGCCCGACTGCACCCCCTAGTGACTGTAAAGGGCATCGCACAGTGAGCTCCAACGGCATGTGTGTATATACTGCATCGTCTAATGCCTATGCTCTGTTTTTAGAGATGAGTACGAAGAAGATGGATTCTGTCAGCCATACAGAGGAATTGCATGTGCAAGATTTATTGGAAACCGCACTGTCTATATGGAATCTTTGCACATGCAAGGGGAAATAGAAAATCAGATCACAGGTAGGTAATGCCAATGAAATGATATTTATACCTCGAATAACTTTTTTTTTTTTCACCAAAAGTTTTTTTGAGCTCCTCTGATGACAAAGGATTAGGCTAGGCATAGGGGTTAGGAGCAGGGCCATAAAGAAGCATGAGATATGATCTCTGCTCTGGAATTTACATTAAAATAATTTATTGAAGGTTGCTCTTAGAGGAAAGGAGGCTTTGAAAAGCCTCACATTCATTCAGACACTCAATAAATATTACTGAGTGCTTGTGGTGTACCAGGAACTGGACTAGGCACTGGGAGATATGATGGTGTGGTAAATAAGCTAGGGATGTCTCCAACCTCACAGAGCTTACTGTTTGGAAGCACATCATATGGACTGAAAGGGAGTCTGGAATTCTGGATGCTAATCCCAGTATTGCCATTACTGTGACTTTAGGGAAATCTCTTACTCTCCATTGAAATCTCTTTCTTCATCTGTGAAATTAGTGATGAGGCAAAACGATCATTGGTCTCTTCCTGTTCTATATTTTACCCTTCGTTTTTCTGAATTGAAAGTATCTTGAATGGAAATCTAATACTGAAACACTTTTTATCACACACGAGTTAGGTAGCGTAGGCTGCTTTGTGTGATTTTGCACACCGAGTTCTGCCGGTTACAGTCTCCTTGTCCCTCTTCCATTAGTATAGTTATTATTGCCTCTGTGCCACCTATGCTTGCAAGCCATCAAAATTGCCTTTATGAGATTCTAATAAGATTGCCAGCTTTAACAATAAAAATGCCACACCAGTTACGTTTGAATTTTAGATAAACAACAGATACATTTTTAGTATAAGTATGTCCCAAACATTTATCCGAAATTCAAATGTAACTGGATACCTTATAGTTTATCTGGCAATCCTAGAATTCAGTAGAGGCAAGAACAAACCCAAGGTAGGCACATAGAGCATCAAAGAATCCAGCAACTGTGTCCTGCAAGGAATTTAAAGGAACTAAGAGGTGGCTGCAAGAGCTATTTAACCCAGAAAAGCAACTATAGGAAGATATAGTTGCCACTTGCTAAAGCCCTCAGGCTTTCAAGAGGAGGGACTTTGTGAAATTCCAGAGAGCAGAAGTAAGAATGATGGGGAGGAGCTGTTGAAGACATAGTTCAACCTAATATGAGAACGTTTTAATATATCTTTTGCTAAGTATTCACAAAAATAAATGGGAGTTCTGATATAAATATTCGGTCACCCATTTATAATAATCCTCTCTTGGACATTTTCATTGGACATCAGCTTACTGAAAAGTATTACACTTAAAAATCCATTTAACTTGTTTAACTCAGCATTTCCCAAACTTTTTTGGCAATGGAACCCTAGTTCCTCAAACACTAGTAATATTCTACAGAATTGATGTCCTGAGGACCATACTTTGGGAAACAGTGTATCAGCAACCTCATAGGCTGCCTTGTGAGTAAGCTCTTTGTCAATGGAGGCAAGCAGAGGGAGGCTGGTGCTCTTTTTGTACGTGCAGACCACATTTGGATATGTGTGTGGCTAAGTGACCACTAACATTCTATGATACACACTAGAACAACTGAGTTGTGCTCTTTGAGAACTTCCGAGTGAGTTGTCTCATTTTCAGAAGATGGAATCAAAAGCGTTCAAGCCACAAAGAAATTAAACAAGTTACCCAAAGTCATCCAGCAACTAAGAGGCAAAAACATAATACTAAATCCTGTGATCAGACTCAGGCACCGCATAAAGTGAGCTCTGCCCTGCAGCTGTCAAATGTTTTAGAAGCCTCACAAAACTAATAAAAAGTACCGGATGAAACACAAAGTTCTGTTGCTTTGTAGTAAAAATGAAAAATATATTGTACGTTAACCTAATTAATTCTTTTTATTAGGAAATGGTACATATGTAACTTAATCCTGTTTTTTAACTTTGTAGTCAAAACGATTTTTTTCAAGCCTGTGAAAGTAAGCTGCTTAGACATCTGAAATGAATCTCTTTCTTATGGCTTTGTCTTTTGAGCACAGCAGATTCCTTCCAATGTGTGTTTATATCTGATATTTGTTGACGAGATAACCGAAGATAAACCCTGGCCCCTGGGAGTTAATAATTGTGTTTGTTTTCCAGCTGCCTTCACCATGATTGGCACCTCCAGTCACTTATCTGATAAGTGTTCTCAGTTCGCCATTCCTTCCCTGTGCCACTACGCCTTCCCATACTGTGATGAAACCTCAGCCGTCCCAAAGCCCCGTGACTTGTGTCGCGATGAATGTGAAATCCTGGAAAATGTCCTGTGTCAAACAGAGTACATTTTTGCAAGATCAAATCCCATGATTCTGATGAGGCTGAAATTGCCAAACTGTGAAGATCTCCCTCAGCCAGAGAGCCCTGAAGCTGCAAACTGTATCCGGATTGGGATTCCCATGGCAGATCCTATCAATAAAAGTAGGTGGTAGCCTCGGACCCTCTGTTCTGCCTTGGGGACCAATAACCCCACGGCACCGTGAGAACTGGACTTCGATCCACAGTAGTGGTTCCTGTTGGTAGTCAGATTACCTTCCAGTGGGCTCAAGACATACCATGCGGGGGCTGAGCGCTCAGTGGTGGATTAGATGCAGTGCCTACCTTCGAGGAACTTCATCAAGATAACAATCTTAAAATATGGTTGCTGGTTCCTCGATGACTTAAAAATAGAATTACCATAAGACCCAGCAATGCCACTCCTGGGTATACTCAAAAGAATTAAAAAGAGATGTTCAAACAAAAAACTTGTACACAAGTGTTCATAACAGCTCTATTCACAATAGCTAAAAGGTAGAAGCAACTCAAATGCCCATCAGTACATGAGTAGATAAACAAATGGAGGTATATCCACATAATGAAATATCATTCATCCATGAAAAGGAATAAAATCCTGTTACATGCTATAACATGACTGAACCTTGAAAATACTATGATAGTGAAAGAAGCCAGACACCATTGTATGATTCCATTTATATGAAATATCCAGAATAGATAAATCCATAGAGACAGAAAGCAGATTAGTGGTTGCCAGGGACAGGGGTGGTGGGGATTGGGGTGGGGTGAGGGTGGGGGTGGTGACTGCTTAATGGGTATAGGGTTTCCTTTAGAGATGATACAAGTGTCCTGGAATGAGAGAGCGGTGAAGGTTGCACAATATTTTGAATGTTCTAAATGCACTAATGGTAAATTTTATGATATGTGTATCATACCACAATTTAAAAGACAGACATACATATATATATATGGGCTTGCCTCCATTCTCTGTCCTCTTAGCACCAAAAGACTATTCCTTTGAACAGTTCCCATTCATCTGGAATTAAATTCAGCGGTAATCTTTTAGCTTCCTTTTGGTAGTTAATATTATTTTATTAGTTAAATAACTTAATGCAACTAAAGTGTTTAGAACTGTGCTTAGCACATAATAATAGCAGTGTCAGCATTATTACTATTATTGCTATTATCTTGTCATTACCCATCCAAATTTCATTTATTTCAACTCAATTAGATTTTTGCAGTGCTCTCAAGTGACAGCCCCATGGTCACCCAGAAGAAGTACTTAATAGGCCCTGCTTCTCAAGGGTGTCCGGTCCATTAGCACAAAGATGGCCTTAACTCCTGTTAGAAACCCATAGTGCACTGCCCCTCATAAACATTTCTCTGCGAATTAGATTCTTTATCGCATGATTCATATCTAAGGCCATCAAGCAGAAATGGAAAGAACAGTTTAGCTTGAACCTTCTCTGAACCATTCACGAGGAAATTACTCCAATGCCCCAGTTCTGATTTTTTCTATGTTCAATATTAAAAATACTTGTGGAGTACCAGTTTTATTCCTGAAGCGTAAGCTTTAAATCCTCCCAGGAATGTAACTGCAAGGCAGGCCCTGTGTCCCAGCCCAGCAAGCATGGAGACTGCCCACATGGCCCCTGACCAGCAGGAGAGCCTTGGCCATAAGCTAAATTTCACATCCTCCATCCAGAACTTGCTGGCTGGGAGCTCTGGCATCTCCTCTGTTTCTTTCTCACAGTTTAGGCTTTTCTTTTGTGTTTTTCAGATCACAAGTGCTATAACAGCACAGGTGTGGACTACCGGGGGACTGTCAGTGTGACCAAATCAGGGCGCCAGTGCCAGCCGTGGAATTCCCAGTACCCCCATACACACACCTTTACCGCCCTCCGTTTCCCAGAGCTGAATGGAGGACATTCCTACTGTCGCAACCCAGGGAATCAGAAGGAAGCTCCCTGGTGCTTCACTTTGGATGAAAACTTTAAATCTGACCTGTGTGACATCCCAGCATGTGGTAAATAGCAAATCTTTGCCTTTATTGTATTCATTCACCTTTAGAAGAGCCCCCATTCCATCTCCCTTCCCTTCGGAAATTGATAATGTTTGTTTGATCTCAAACTATGTTTCGAGGATAGATAAACCTTGCTATTTCTCCATAAAACACCTTTCAGGGTACCAAAGCACACTCACAAGGAGAAAAACTGCTTTTATTCCTGCAGCTATTGTATTAGTGGATATAACAGACACCATTTCTCCAGAGGCACAGGTGAAAGAAACATCTTATCACAATCATTCATGTAAAAAAAAAAAGACATTACTCACAGTGGTTCATGTCCAAGAGCATCTTTGTAGCACAGCAGCTGTATTGGAAGCAGAAAGAGAACTATTTTTCCTGTGTCCTTGAGAACACCCACAAGGTAGGAGAAAGTTATAACCATTACTCAGTTATCCAGGGCAATCTGTGGATAAACTGCCTTTTTGTCTCATCCTTTTACTGCAGAAGTATAGAAAGAAAAAAAAATGCAATTCCTGAATTAATTTGTTACTTTTTCTAGAAAATGTTTGGAATGTAGGAAAAAGAAAATGATAATGTTGGTGAAACCTGGGGTTTGGTACTCTTTTGGAAGTGATTTATCTTCCTGATCCTAGTTCTCACAGATAATGTCAGCCGGGTTTCCCAGGCATTGTGGGAGAGTCAGGATGTCACTGCTGGGAAAGCCACAACAGTAAAATGGAGGTAATAATGATATACACCTAGAATAAGAATAAATGACTGGTTAACTGAAAAAAATCCTACGATGTCTGGAAGATAGTAGATGTTTAGTAAATATTAGCTATTATAATATATAGTCAGTATATAGAAAGGAATCTATTGTAATTAGTGGATAGCCTATGTATATAGAGGAATGCTTGCTCTCAGCTTACTTAATATTGTTTGAGAGACTGCTATGGAGTAGGGGGGTTGAAAGAATAATAAAATGTGATTCATATTACAATCAGAATGCAGCGTGTATGATGCAATAGAAGTTAGCGTAAATGTTATGGAATGAAGAGGAAGCTAAAACATACTAAAGAGGCCCATAAGAAAAAGTAATAAAAATATTAAAAAGAACCCTTAGTAATGAAAATTTGGGAAACTATTATTCTACAATTTCATTCTTATGTGTTACATATATATGGTAATGTCGTCTTCTCCTACAAAATGGTTTTATGGATGGTTAAAGATGCCAAGTTGGAGAAAGGGGTGACCAGACTCCTTTTGTCTTGCTGAGCTTTAAAATGCCTTCATATGTTGCATAAAGAACAAATTATGAAGTTAACTCTTCCAGAGCCACCACTGGAAACTTCAAAGAAAATTATGCTGTATTTTTTAAATGATTTGTACTTAATAATTTATGACTTTTCCCACATGCTATATTCAGCATTAATAAGAAAGGAATAAAAATAAAATTAGGCTTATTATCATTTACGTAGTTGCCCCATCCCTTCTCCTAAACCAAGTAAGGTATGAAGATCTGTAAGAGAGCCAAAGATGAAAGCAATTTATTGAGCACCTTCTGTGTGCCAGGCATGGTGCTTGAGGTTTTCATAGGCTTTATTTATCCTCACCCTCACACTGTGACAGTTGCTACTAACCCTATGTTGCTAATGAAGAAACTGAGGCTTAGAGAGCCTCAAGGTCAATGAGCTAGTAAATGGCAGGTCTATCCAACTCCAAGCTCATGTTCTTGCTACTCTATTGTGCTGTCTCAGAACACTGATGTGTGTCCTTAAGGAGATCGAATGAATTATTTTAAGGAAGAAACACTCTGGGTGAATGCCATTGTCCTTTAGGTGACTTCTGACCCTTAATTTTCAACTTATGCCCATCTGAAGTACTGAAGTAGGGAGGTAATTTACTCATAAACTAGAAGATTTGTTGATTATCTTATTCAAGCTTTATTACAATTAGTTTAAGTCAGGATTATAAACTACACTGTAAAAGTATTGGTTTTCATTTCCATGGCCTTCCTGAAGCAGTCAGACCAAACGCATGCTCTGAGGGATGAAAGAAACTCTCAAACAGTCTTTCAGATTCTAGACAGAGAGAAAGATCACCTACATCTACAAAACATCTACCATGTGTCTGCATCATGCTCCGTACTTTACGTATTCATCTCTGATTAAAACTCATAACCACACTGTGGGGTAGGTGATATTAACATATTCCACTGAAGTTCAGAAGTTCAGAAGGGCTGAAGGACTTCTCTAAATTGCACAACTGATGGGATTGGACCTTAAACTCTTACCTGACCAAACTCAAAGCTTTTTCTCCCAGATACTCTGCTATTTTCCATTTAAGCATTTTTTTTAGAAATAAATAAAGACAACAGATTCAACCTCTGGATTCCAGCATACTGATTTCCATAATATATTATGACATCAAAAAATGTTCCCTTGCTAATGGAAAAATTCATCGTAGTATTACTCGGTATATTATTATAGTATTAATCAGTGTAGCGATGTTGGAAACCCTCAGACTATTCCTTTCCGAATGTCAATCTGCAGAAGGCACAGTTAATTCTGAGGACTGGTTAATTCTAGTCATGCAAGAGATAAATTTAGATGAAAGTTAAAATCTAGAGATGACAAAGCAGTTTTCACCACTTACAGAAATATATATATATATATTTTTAATTTTCATTTCATTTTGAAAGAAAACAGTTCCTCTTGAATTCTTCAGGCCAAGCCACAAGTACATCCATTAAAGGGACAGGGAATCTGTGACATGTGATCAATAAGAAGCTGCTGAGAGGCCAGTGGCTCCTCAGTGTGAGAATTAAAAAGGACAGCAGGTCGGCATCAGCTGTTGTTCCAAGGCAAGCCTTCTCATAATTGCCCCTGGATAGCCACCGTCTACCAAAATAATCATAATGGAGTCCTACTTTGTAACACTTCTTCGGAGCATTTGATTTTCTTTCTCATTTTATCCTTACAAAAATCATGGAAAATAAAGCAGGAATTTCCTGTCATATTTTACCATGTGAGAAAATCAAGGCCCAAGGGAATGGTAGGACTTACCCAAGATCACAAATTATTAGTTCATAGAAACCAGTCTATCTCCTATCTCTAGGGCCACTCACTGCTCTTTCTACTCCACCAGTGATTCTCAAACAGGAGTTTTGCCTTCCAGCGAACACTTAGCAATGTCTGGAGATACTTTGATCATCACAACTGGGTGGGGTTGGCATCTATTGAGTGGAGGCCAGGAATGCTGATAAACATTCGAGAATGCGCTGAACAACCCACACAAAGAATTTTCCAGCCCAAAATGTCAATAGTGCCAGGGCTGAAGAACCCTGAAGCTGGATAAGAATTATATAATTTATACTATAGAATACAGTATATTGTATATATTGCATGTATTATACAATTTAGACCATAGAATAACAATAATTTTTAAACAGCAGTTACCATTTATTGAGTGCTTATAATGAGCCAAAGACTATGCTAAGAGTTATGCATTAGCTCATGTAGAATAGTTCTATAACCCTACAAGTTGGGTTTAATTCTACCCAAGAAAAGAAATCTGAAACTTGTAGGAGTTAAGTAACTTGTCCAAGGCCACATGATTAATAAGAAGTGGATCCGGGGCTCAGACCTGTAACTAGTCTTTTAAACACTCTAATTTATGTACATATGTGAGTGTGTATGTGTTTGTGTATATACATAGGTAGATAGGTAGTTAGATCGATAGAAAGATAGATAATAGATAGATGATTGATAGAGAGAGAGAGAGAGAGAGAGATACCTAGATGATAGATAGATAGAGATATTGGGAATAACTTTTTATCTTACAATGAGTTGTAAGCTTGTGGGGCAAATTTGAAATGAGTCCTTTTCCACCTCCCTCCCAAATAGGATGGAGTCTCATGGGAATGTTCCTACATTCTTTAGTTAAGTCAAAGTTAAGGAAATTTCAGAATCTCCATGGGGTTTCTCATTTTCCTACTGATAACTTTTGTTTTTGTTTCAACTTAGTAAGGCTAAAAGAAGCATAGGCCTAATTAAATGCAGAATGTGAGCATTTGTTGTACTTTCTAGAATAAAGGCAATTGAAAACACTCTGCCACAGATCATTTTATCTGTGAACTTTCACTCTAAGACAGAACATAAAATTAAACACAACCAAGTATGTCTGCTGTGAATTCTGGGAATTGGCTGTACTAGGACTGCGTGCACGTGCCTGGGCAGTACTTGGGAAAGTGAAAGGACAGAAGAGAGTTTGGGTAAGATGTGATCTCTCAGCCTCCCTGTCTTTTCTTTCCTATCCCAGGCATCTAACAATTAGAATAGTTAATTATATATTCAGTCACTCACTCACTGAAACCAGTATGTGTTGAGCTTCTATCTACTATGCTTCAGACTTTGTGAACGAACTAGATCAGACCATGCCCTTATGTAGCTTACAATCTAGTGGAAGAATGGGATGAAAAAAAAATATATGAATCACATTAAGCACTGCTGCTGCATGGTTCCCAACATTTATGTGCTCTGTTATGTGCTTTGCATTTTAATGATAACTGCTGCTCGTTGAATACTGTGCTAAGTTCTTTATACCAGCATCAAACTATGACTTAGTTTATGCTCAATAAAATATGTTGGATTAATTAATCCTCATAGTTACCACAGGATAAAAGTATCATCTGCATTTTACTCATGGAGATGCTGAGGTGATGTTGTTTTCACTACAGCTAAGAATCAAGCCAGGTCCACAGGACTCCAGGTCTAGTCCTCTGTTCATCATGCCACAATTACTTAAAAAAAAAAAATTTCTATATTATTCAGAGAAATAAACATTCCTTTACCATTTTCCTCTTCCCTTTGATTATGAACTCTTTGGGTCTTTGGGATGATGTCCACTGATAATATTCGCAGTTCCTCAGGCACAGAAATGGAGCCCCCAGCCACAAAAAAAAATCTACTCCGAAAGACCCCAGGGTGTTTGACTTAGTCTCAGTCCTGATATGGACAAGCTCCCCCAGCAGCTCCACGCAGGCCTCGCAGTGTTTGCCCTGTTCCCGTTAGGTCCCCGCTCTCCTCCCTTCCCGGCAGCCCCAAGTCCCCAGTCCTCAGAGTTGGCTATCTTCCCTGCAAACCTCCATTCACTACACTTTCACCTCTAGCCACTATGGCCACCTTCCAAGCCAAATACTCTGGGTTGGGTGGAAACTAAGTCGAAAAAGAAACATTCGCCTATGTTCTTTCCAAGTGGCACGTAGGCACACCTCCCAGGTTCCCCGTTTCACCATAGCCCTTATCACTGCTTTTCCATGTATCTCTGGGGCAGAACTGTGGAAAATGTCTGCTTCTCTGAGAGCTCCTTTTGCAATGATCTGGTGATTTTAGTTTGCTGTATTCTACCACATGGTTTATGTTTTCTCCCCCACTAATCGAGATCCCTTATTTGTTTCTTTCTTGAATTGTGTGGGGAGGCAGAACCTTGACTGTATTGGTGTTCTTATTTGCAAACTTTGGCCCTAGATTTTATTCTAGATCAAGTCCTAAGGCCATATTTTATTCTAGCTCAAGTTCTTCAGCTAGCCAGCCTAGCATGTCTGATTCACCTCTAAGTGAAGGTTTCTCCCTCTACCAAACAACCAGAACTTCAAGCAGCAGTGTTGTTTTTATTCCTAAACCATCTTCACTGAAGAGTACCCACTGATAAGAAAAGTAGTCAGCCATTTGGCTCCATTTGGAGTTTTTATACCTGGCCTGTTGCTTTTGTATTTCCTTTTAAGTCCTCGCCTCGCAGCAGTTTGCCAAAGGGCATGTTGCCCAGCTCTGTGCCTGAATAGCCCTGACTTGTCCTGTAACCTCCCAAACACCCACCCTGAGTTCTGCTTTGTCACAAACCATTTTCTACAACGCGGTGGTTTACAGTTCGGGACAAGGCAGATGTTTTCCAGATTGCGAACACTGCAGTTTTTAACTCACTCTGTCAGCAGCCTTCTCCCATATTTCATAGAAGACCTGTTGTAAGGCAATTTGTCTTTCAGCCATTTCTTCAAACCAAAATTGAACGTTACACAGTGAATTGGATGGTGGGGAGGGGTAAAGGAGGAAGGATAGAGCACCGCTTTGTGTTGTTTGAAGCTTTCCGGAAGAGTTATTTTTATAGTAGAGATTTTCAAGATGTACTTTGGTCTTCAGTTATTATACATTTTCAGCAAAGTAAAGAACAATAGTTACCCAAAACATATAACTGAGTCATGTTCCATAAACATTTTGAACCATAAAATAGTTTTCTCTCAAAGATTTTTTTTAATCGTACCCAGTATATATTGAGTCTTTGCCTAGTATGTCAGCTACTCTAGCAATAAGCTTTTGGAAGCTCTCAGCTCTTTGAGCCAACCAGCATGTCAATAGAAAGTACTTCTAGTCATCTTAACCCTTTGGTGACAGAATTCTGGTGTAACACCACAACGATTGTTGTTATTGGCTTTGTATCAGTCAAATTTCTAGCAGGAAGTAAAAGGCCCGAATAAACAGACTAAGGAGAATTTTATAAAGAGACCGTTTATAATGATGGTGACAGAATTGGGGGAAACCAATAAGGTACAGGACCTGGGGCTAGCAGGAGTGGGAGGCATTACCATCCTGAGCCTGGAGAATCAAGGCAATGATCAGTTACCCTACCCCGTAGAGTATGGGTGAGGCTAAAGAGAGGCTGTCCAGTGCATGCTGTGCCTTTTGGTAGAGGGCTACAGGTAACTCAGTAAGGAGGGAACCAGGGGAAAAAAACACATCACCATACTCTCTTCTTGCCCCGGGCATTTCTTCTTATCCTGCCAATGACTGGCATTGGCTGAACCTAACTGGAAGCCAGAGGACAAGGGTGCCCATTAATATGGTTACACGCACAGAGCTCAGCCTCCGCATAGCCAGTGCTGGGTAGACAAGGACTGAGGCTGGACCTGGTGGGCTGAGGGCACTCAGCTTTACATCAGTTGCTTCATAAGAGAGTTAAAAGTTCTCCAGGGCCTAAATAAGGTATGTCAACTCAGTTTACAAAACTAGAGAAACTTGGGAGAAACCGTAGAAATTATCTAGCCTCTGCTTGAATGTTGCCAGAGACCTCAAGAGGCGGGGACATATCTCTACCCAAAAGTGGTTATGGAATGGCTCCTCCTGCTCAAAATCTGCTTTTGTAAGCCAGAAACCAAAACTTGTATGTGAAATCTCCCAATTTTTAAAAATGTCCACTAATAAAAAAAAAAGGAAAGGAAAAACACCTAATAAGGAACAAGTCTATCTACTGAATCTACTTTATAAACTTGGTGTCTTTTTTCATCCAAATTTGAAGACATCTATCCCATCTTTCATTTGATTTTCTATTTGATCTAGAGTGTGTAGCTCTTCTAACTTTTCCTTATTCATCCTCCTCCTCCGGTTCTTTCTTATTTCTTCAAAGGCCTTCTTAAAAACATAACTCTTAGAGGAGAAGACACTTTGTATTGTCTTTTAATCAGAACAGATAGAAAAGAAACATGATGTTCTTGATCATGACCCCGTATTGTCAGTGAAGGGTATTTTGTTGCTCTAAGTGCCATACATGAAAAATTTTTGGAGCAGTGTCATCATGCTGTCTCTGGGTGCAACTGAGCATTCCAGTCTTCACTAAAACTTTTTAGTATTTTTTGGGGGCTGGGGTTGTTACATCAAAAGTTATTCAGTAGATTTGCTTAGTCACAGGTTTTTCTAGGCAAGGTCTTTAATCTAATTGCAAGATATAACATGTATTTGTTAAATTTCAACCATTGGTTTTGGGTCATTATTTAGACTGCCGTGTATGATCATCTACAATTTTATTTCTATAGTCAGTTAGGTATCTTCCCTAGATTTGGGCCATTTTCAAGTTGGAAACATGTCGAGAGAGTGATTGGCTGGACCCAGCATGCCCACCCAAGGCCTAATTACCACTGTTTCTCCTTTGGCTTCCAGGCATATACTTAAATATCACTGCTGCAGGCCCTTATCTACTACAGACTCACTTATTTTGTAGTTTTCAAATAATAAATAGTAGCAATTCCTGTTTATTTTCTATGGTTTTTAAAATTTTTTCAGATAAGATCATAATTTAACTTGTTTAATTTCCTTTGAATTCTAAAGTTCTGTAAGATTTCTTCCCACCTTTGCCATATTTCAGATCTGAGAATTTTCTTGTTTTAACTCAATGTAATATCCCAGATGCTGTTTCACTTTATAAAAGTACCTCTTGAATAAGAAATCATATGTACCTTGCTTTAAGCCAAGGATAAGAAAGTCTTTTCCTGGGGGTGGCTCCATGTAGTGGTTAGTACGTCTGCTTTACACGCAGAAGGTCCTGGGTTCACGGACCGGGCCGCTGGTGCACCAGGCCCCAGATGCACGCTGCAAGCGTGTGGGAGGAGATGCCCTGCCTTCAGAGATCCAGTTCTTAAGGAAAAACGGCAACATCCATAGGTCAGGGGCGGAAGTGGCGGGGAGGGGAATTAAAGAGGGGAAAAAAAAAAAATCTTTATTACATTTAATTAATAATCAAAGTATGGCATATCATTGTAAAAAGAAAAAAGGAATGTCAGATGTGAACTGTGATACCAAATTGTTGATTTTTAAAAGGAAATGAATCGCGATTCAGACTAAATTGTTGGTTTCAAAAATCCCAAACATTGAACTTGATGTAACTAATGAATTAAAGAGAAAAAAAAAAGAAAATCTTTATTACATTTAATTAATAATCAAAGTATGGCATATCATTGTAAAAAGAAAAAAGGAATGTCAGATGTGAACTGTGATACCAAATTGTTGATTTTTAAAAGGAAATGAATCGCGATTCAGACTAAATTGTTGGTTTCAAAAATCCCAAACATTGAACTTGATGTAACTAATATGTACATTTAACTTTTAAACAGTTATTCCAAAGTATTAAAAATCTTCAGCATTCTAATTTTCAGCCAATTTTATTTGCAATGCATTGGACGTGTCCATTACCCTTTAAAGTGCATAAGAAAAACAATGTCCATTATTCTAATGTGATTCTTTCTAATAGTTTGATCTCCATTAGATATTAGCCTTCATTGAGAGAGAATCTTGGACTATTCAGAATAATGATGAAAAATAATTTCATATAGTATGTTAATATTTATTAGTAATATAATTTTAAAAGCACAGAAGTATTGAAGGCAGACAGGCTTGCATTCCAACCCAGACTCTACTGCTCTCTAGCTTTGTCAAATTATTTATTCTTTCTCAGCCTCAATTTTTCCATGTGTAAAATCAAAATAACACCAAGTACCAGGTTAAAATGAGGAATTAAAATGCCAGTACATTGAAAAGAGGTTAAGCAAATGTTAATTTTCTAATTTTCCATGAGTAACTTTAGTTGTTCTCAGAAATGTTTTTACATAAAATTTTTTGAATCAGACACTGACACCCCTTCCAGTCAAATGCAGAGAGCTGTGTGGGAAAGTAAGCCAGTTGTATCTGTGAACTTATATGATAGGCCTGAATTTGCTTTCTGTCACTTCCAACATGACCACGAATTGTTCTGCTTGATTATTTCACTTGGCAAGAAGACATCGTGCTCATTTGCATATCCTTAGTGTAATCAGTAAGAGCCAAGTTTGACTGTGTTTAAAGGATTTGGCTTCTTGAAGTTTGTTCTCCTGCAGACCTACAGGGGGATTTGTCCCAGACCTCTGTTTACAATCAAAGGCATTCCGTGAATAATCTGATATGCAGAGTACAGAATAGACTCCTTTGTTTGCTAGACAGGTGAGAGCCCTATTTTCTCTTGTTGCTAAAAATCTGGGCCAGAAAAATGACTAGCGTTAAACATTAGTACTAAAATAGCTTCATTCCTTTTGTAATCGTTACCCTCATAAGGATTTCACTGGAAGTCCAAGAATAACAAGAGGGATTTCCCCACCTTCGGTACTGAGAAATTTGAAGGTTTTTTATAATATTAATAATAATCATAGCATCCAACAACTGTGTGGCAGTTTTCAATTTTGCAAGGTTCTTTCATGAATATTATCACTCATGAGAACCAAATAAGATTGATTAAGCAGATATTATTATTCCCCTTGAATAAATGAGGAGATGGAAGTCAGAGAGGTTGTTCTTGCTTAAGGTTATTTAGAATTCCCAGCCCAAAACTTTTATCCCTGAATCCATTCCTACTCTAAGAGTAAGGGGTAAACACTGAGTGACTGAGTTGTAATAGGTACTAGAATAGATACTTTCCATGTTACTTCATTTATTGTTTACAGCAATTCTATGAAGTAGGTATTACTATTTCCACTTTACAGGTGAGTTTGCTTAGAGAGGCGAAGTGCCTCCTAAAGGTTATACAGATAAACAAATATAGATGATAGATACTCTTCCATGTGATTTCCTGGTATCTACCCACCCACAGACATGTCGTTACTAAAGAACCTGAGACCCAGTTCTTAATGACTAGAATGATTAGAATGGCCTCCCAGAGAAGCCTGGGTTATATGTTTACCTGCCACAGTATATAAAGTAAGGAGTTTGAAAGCAGCATATCCGGCAAAGCTTTAATGTTATTTCCCACATTTTATACCTCCCTTATCATTCCTACTTCCATGAAACAAGAGAAATAGTACTATGAGAAAATAGGTGCAAAACAACAGCCATTCTCAAATTACTGTCAGTGGAGTGTAGTAGCTAAAGCAGGAGGTGTGAAGCAAGACCAGCAAGTCAGGAGTCCCAGCTTTTGAACTACTAGCCACATGTCCTTGGGCAAGTTCCTTAACCACTCTGTCCTTCCACTTCCTTATATATAAAAATGGAGATAGGGATGGCAACTACTTCATGGAGTTGATTATGAGGATAAAATGAATGAGTTAATGAAAAATGCTTAGAACAGTGCCTGGCCTATATTATTAATAGCTAAAAAGATTTTGTGCCAGTAGAAGATAATAAATAATAAAACTTATGTTTATGGTGCTCAATAAGCAGAGTTCACCTATCCCCAAGTCCCTCTGAGGGTTAACCCACAGAGCGCAGTCCCAACACCCAGGTCTGGGTACCTTTCCTAACTTCTCGTGTTGAGTCTGTTTATGTGGAGAGAAGACAACATAATTCATTACTGCGCTATCTCACTGAACAATAGGCTCCCAGAGAAGGTGTATGCAACTAAAAACTGTAGTGTATTCCCGTTTACAAGTACTGGGGAAGCTCACTATTTAAAGGGACACTTTGGATCTCTTCACCACTCTATTCATACTTCCCCTATAGCATTTCCAATGATATATTGTAGTTATCTTTTCTCTGTTTTCCTTACGAGACTATGAGTTCCTTAAGAGTAAAGGACTTGCCATATTTAATTTTACATTCCGAGTACCTAGTACCATATTTAATTTTACATTCCTAGTACCAAGTGCGTGGCTGTAGTAGCTTTTGTTCGTTGACTTATAGAACAAGTAGGAGGATGAGCGAAGAGATACATGGTTAATTCTTATGTTAAGTAAATAGCCATTTGAATTTTGTGTCAATCTGAAATTTCAAACTCTGGATTTTCTTAAAGCAAGATAGCTGATGAGGTTATTGGTGATCAGGGCATGCATTATGTAACCCCTCCAAGTACCGTCCCAAAATTCTTGTTCATTTTACCAGTCAAATAATTCACTAATAATAATATATACCCAAAGTATTTAGTTTCAAAGTTCAGACTCAAACCAATAAAAAGTACACCTCATGTCTTTCTATATGTATTATATTCTTTTCCAAGCAATGTTAGGTACAGTGGATGTATAAGATTTCAAAAAATATACTTCAGCGTGTTAGCACTCATAATTATTAGGTTCATATGAAACCATTTAAGAAGAATTCTTGGGTTTCAAAAAAGTATCAAGTTATACAGTGATGCTGTGCTGGAGGGAATTATAGACACCATTCAAAATAGATACCTGACTTTTGTGGATGAGAAAAAGAGAGGCCCAAAGATGTGAATGATTTGTTCAGGGTCACACAGGACAGCAGAGACTGAGCTGGCTCTTACATTAGGTCCCCGTATTCTCAGGCCAGTGGGTTTGTGGACACTGGAGCCAGGATTCTTTAGCGATGCCGATTCTGGAAGATCCAGGGCTTGCGCTGTACATCCAAACAAGCCAAGACAAAGGCATGATTTCTGGAACACCATGTTGTGGTGGTTGATCTGGGCTGGCGGCCAACGGAAGAAGAGCCCTGTGGTACATTACTGCTCTTGGATGTATACAGTTCATTCACATGGCGTTTAACTTTTAAGGTGTTAGAGAAATGCAGGTCTGCCGCTAAAGAGGCAACGTCAGAGGGGACCCACACACAGGCGAAGCCTTTATAATCTCCCTCTGCAATTTTTAAACATTTGAACTCTAGACTTTTAAACTTCAACAAATTATGTTGAAGGTTTGATAGAAACACATTGTGATAAGCAATAGTTCTTTTTTTCCTCACAGTGGATTGGTGTGTATGAAAGAAGAGGAGGTCATTTAATACTACACAATGTAATATTATACACGTTATTTAAACTAGTATAACTTTTGTTCTTTTTTTTTTATTTCTGCACCCAGATTCAAAGGATTCCAAGGAGAAGAATAAGATGGAAATCCTGTACATACTGGTGCCGAGTGTTGCTATTCCTCTGGCCATTGCTTTACTCTTTTTCTTCATTTGCGTCTGCCGCAATAACCAGAAGTCATCGTCACCACCTGTCCAGAGGCAACCGAAGCACGTCAGAGGCCAAAATGTAGAGATGTCCATGCTGAATGCATATAAACCCAAGGTAAAATTAGCAGTGCAGAGCTGCATTTATTCTCTAGGCTTTAGGTTAAAGCAAACTTATTACCCTCCTCAGCTTAGAAATCAAAGGATACAGAACCAGTTTCATAAGCGGTAAAGTATGTTTTCAGAGAACTATGTGTCTCTCACTTTGTCCAAGACAGCTCGAGCATAATTTCACTAGTGTGTCACTTCAGCGTTGGGTCAGCCATGGCACTGCTTTACCACAGAGTTTGGCCTAGGAAGAACCCTTAGGCAATCATGTCTACCATCTCCTCAAGACTCAGAATGTGAGCTTTTTTTCAAAATTTCCAAGAAAGAAATTTCATATTCTTCCAATCAAAATGAAAGAGATAGAGAGAGACAGAGACAGAGACAGAGACAGAGACAGGGACAGAACTAACATTATTCACTACCAAAAATAAAACCCTTTTTACTGTACAACAATGTGCATGTACTTATCACTAATGTACTACATACTTAAAAATGGCAAATTTTATTTTATGTATTTTTTACTACAAAAAAATATCCTTTTTTATGCTTAATCTAAGTCGCTTTTTCTTTGCTTTAAATATATTTTAAGAGAAATGTTGTCCTTCCCAAAATCTTTAAATGCTGTTGTATAATAGCCCACCTTAGCCTTATCCTGTCCGTGCTAAATCACTCCACTTCCTTTTAGTTGTTCCTCCACGTCTTTCAACATTTGGGTTGCTCGAGGCCCTGGCAAGGAACCCGGGGTCACTGGCCCTTATGTTAAATGGAACGCACGCATCCCATCCTGAAATGCAACAGAGGCTTTCTCTCTGGAAAACCAGTGCCTCAATCCCAGGCCTCTCGGCAAAGAGATTTCATTTAAATAATTTAGGAGTCTGAATCCAAAAGCCTGTCTTTTCTTCTTATTCCAACTCCAAAGGAGCATTCATTCATTCATTCAAAAAATATTTATCTTCTCTGTGTGTTAGTGACTATGTTATACTTTGGACCTTCGTAAAGTGAAGATGTATCACTCTTAACAAAATTTTAGGGAAAAAAAACATTTTCACACTCACATTAACTAATTCTTTTACCCAATAAGTAGAGTAGCATAATTGGGACTAACACATAACCCCCATTTGATTTGATTTTGCTTTGCAGTTGAAATTTTTTTTTTTTAACTTGAAATGTCTTAATTATGAAGTCATATTTATTGATAAAGTTTTTGGTTTTCTTAAATGCTAAAAATTCATTTTAAGTATTCTGTCCCAAGCAAAACCGCTGTTCTCTTAGGTGTGAATTTTTACCATAAAAAATCCCACAGGTCCTGGAAACTAGAGTTTACTAAGTGGCTTTGGGGACAGGTAGAGGTAGAGGTTTAACTCTTATGACTCCCTAGCTGCCAGCTAGCTGACTTACATACATCATACATGTTACATAACATTATACTTAATCCTTTCAAAGGTAGTAGGAAAAAATAGAGGAGTTAATATTATTGCATGTTCATGAAGTAACACTTAATTGACCTTTTACGGATTCCATGACTTTAAACTCAGTGAAATAGTCTTCGTTCTATGAGAATCTTTCCCTGTCATTTCTGTTATTAAAGGTTAAGAAGCCTTAGAAACAGCAGAACTCTGGGTAGAAGAGAGACCCAGATCAGCTTGGTTACAGCAGTCACTGTGCAGCAGCCACTGTCCTGGAGAGGTGGGCTCCTCATTGTTGTGTCAGGAACCAGAACAGTCATTTCCATTTGGGAAAATTATTGATTTTGTGGTTCTGCCTCAATCTTCAACTCAACATCAAAGAGCTAGTGATTGGAAGAGATAAACTGTGAATATAGGACTTTTTAACTCTAGATAAAGCCCTTGCACTTGCCTGACCCCATGATAACTTTTTCATAGAACAAATCACGCTAGGAAGGGGAAGTCAGAGGCCAGGTAAACAAGTAAATATGCTTCCTTTTGGTCAGTTTGGGCTGAACACTAACCACAGGCATCACCTGGATTGTGACAAGTTCTTCAGAGTCCTATGTAACAGTTGCAAGCCTCAGTGACAGAGCCTTGGTCCTGCCAGGGACATGTGAAATGTGGCCAGAGCAAAAATAGTCTGCCATTCTCCATGGACATAGAGACACATGTAAAGTATACTGGGATAAAGTTTCCCAAAGGCTTGGTGAAATAAACATTGTTTTCATCATTTCTGGATCATTTCTGAAGTGTGCCTTGCAACATCTCCCACTGTCACGATTTTTTCCGACACAGGGCTTTAGAATTTAGCCTTAATCAGCCCACAAGCAATTCTGAACCAGACTGAAAAAAAAGGAATGGCTCGAGCAGATTTGACTGGGTTGAGGGGAGAAAGGAAACAACAAAAACAAAAATGCAATTTTTTTTTTCTTGCTCTCCTAAGAGATTTGGCTCTACATTTGAGTTATTCAGTTGTTTGTTTTGGTTCTTACTGAGTGCCTTTCCTGGAAAAAGCACAAAGGACTTCGTAGACCTTAAAGAAAATTTCTAAATATAAACAGTCAATCTCTAAAACCGCTCTGAAAGGTCACTGACATATAAATATTACATGTACCTATAAAATCTAAAAGAAAAGGACACGCATAGGAATGAAGGAGAAAAAAAGTCCTGAAAACAAACACCCTATAGGAGTGAAATCAAAAGGATATTTGTTGGCTGGGATGAGAAAGGAGTGAAGGATGGAAGCTGGTCTGCCCTGGCCTTATTCTTATTTCTTCTTGGCCAATTCGAAAGTCGCAGGTTCCAGGATTCTTTCTTATTTATCTAAATGAATGTGCCCCTCAGGGTTTAAACTGTCTGTTTCCATCTCTCTCCACTTGCTGAGCTACTAAAACCCCCCTGAGTGTTTGGCTTAAGAAGACACTCCACTGAGAGATTAGAAATCCAGACCCTTCAGAAGCGACACCAGGCCACTGCAAACAGACTGGCTAACAGGACCTGGCGTGAGTCCCCAGCGAGGCGGACCCTGCAGTTGGAAGTTAAGACTTTTGATGAGGCTCTCATTTCCTTCTGATCTGAAGGAGAAGAAAGGCAGGGGACCAGAGACTCATCTTCACTCAGCCTCGAACAATCAGGAGGCAGAGGTGCCTCCCCTAACTTCAGCTCTAGCTGCCCTGTAGCCAGTAGAAGCCCATTAGCCTCTCTGAGTCTCGGTCATTTCTATGTTCAGAGAAAGAAGCAGGCTGTGATCATGTGAAATACTGTTTATTGTCCTTTTATTTTGTTCAGCAAGAGATTTCAGCTCATTCCGTTGGATTAACTAATCTATTTTACCCATCTTTAAAATCCTCTGATGAATACTCCAGCGATGCATGAACCATGTAAGGTTTTTCTATTGCATTACAAATTTTCCAGTCCGAGTGGGCGCTTTTTAAAAGTGCTATGGAAAATGAACCTTCTTTGAGAAACCCGAAAACCAAACCGTAACATCCCTTCTCCCTGATTCTTTTCTCTCCCCACAACCTTCCAACTGTCACATGTCTGAAAAACAGAGCAGTCTTTAATGGTGTAAGTAAGGGAGAAAAGCTGCGCCACGTGTTCCTCCAAGAATTAGAACGGGGACAGGGCTTCTTCAAGCACAGGGTGGGCCCTTTCCTGTCCTCCGTGTGCGACTGCCCTATGTGGGATTTAGGCAAGCAGAGAGGTTAAGGAGTGGAGGAGTTTGAGAATGAGGGGCAAGGAAGAGCAGGAGGCAGAGCAGAGGTGGGGACAGCTACGCTGAAGCCTGCATAGGCCTGTCGGTCAAACCCCTGCAGCTCCTGGCGGATAAAAGGAATATTTGAGGAAAGGCAGGATTTGCCCACCTTTCTAAAACTGGTGGCTATATTTTATTTCTCATCTTACCCCCATCTCTTGCCATCTTCTCTGTTTCTTTTCTTCCAGGCAATTCATCTCTCCTTTTCCTTTCCAGCCAAAGTCGCTGCTAAATGTATGTCCACTTGATTATATTCTCTGGGCCTGTCCCTTTTGCCAGCAATATGCGTCCATCGGAAAAAAAACCTACACTTTTGAAACCCCCTGTACTTACCTAGTGTCACCACACTTGATACTAAAATGTCCTTAATAACTTTTCCACTCACTACTTAAAGCCATTGTCTCCCCAGGCTTCTGAGCTCATCATTCTATTGACGTGGACCTCCCCGGAATCACCGGTGATGTAATTTAATCCAATGATCTTTTCCAAGTCTTCATCCTCTTCAGTTTCTCTGGAGCATTTGATATTCTTACCCACCATCTTGAAATACTTTTCCTCTTGGCTTTCCTCCTATCTCCTCCCTTTGCTTTCCCTAGCTCTTCTTCCTTTAATTCCCTAAATGGGCACATTCTCTAATGTTTGCCAGTCTTCTTTTTCTCTTTCTTATTGCTGATTTCATCCTCTGGCATCACTTTAGCTCCCACTTGATATAATGATTCCCTAATCTGGAAGGACCAATCTCAAATTACAAAATTCTTTTTCCCAGCACCCAAATGTCCATACTCTCTGGGCCAAACTTGCCTTTCCAGCCATATTTCTTCTTAGTCTCTTTCTGAGAGGTAGTATGATAGCCTTCAAAGAGCAAGGATGTAAATGCAGAGAGATATGGCACAAATACCAGCTTCATTGTTGACTGTCCTTGAGGTCTTAAACAAGCTCTCTGAACTTCTGTTTTCTCACCTATAAAACAAGGATGAAAATAGTGCTTACAAGAGATAGTTTTAAAGTTTTTTCTTGAGGTATAATTGACGTACAAAATTATATTAGTTTGAGATGTACAACATAATGTTTCAATATTGGTTTATATTGTGACATGACTACCATAGTAAGTCTAGTTACCATCCATCACCACCTATAGTTACAGAATTTTATTTTCTTGTGGTGACAGCTTTTAACATTTATTCTCTTAGCAACTTTCAAATATACAATACATTATTACTAATTACAGTCACCATGCTGTACATTACATCCCCTAGACTTCTTTATTTTATAAGTGGAAGTTTGTAGCTTTTGACTCCCATCACCCATTTCACCCACTCCCCACCCCATCCCCTGCCTCTGGCAACCATCAATCTGATATTTTTAGCAGTTCGAGATAGATAGTATATCTGGTACCCCACAGGTACTCAGTAGCTAGAAGTTATTGTTATTTTTGTTATAACAAATATTATCATTCGTGATGATATGAATAACCACAAACCTTTTAATCAACTACCAAGTGCTGTGCACAGGATAATGTGGGTTGAAAGGCAATCTGTAGGATCTGGCAGCCCACAGCCTCAACTGGGGTGAGGAGAGAGGCAAGGGAGTCACAGCAAAGATTATAAAGGTACTCCTTGTGGCCATCCAGTTGGCATAAATTCACTGCCTCACACCCTGTTCATATCCTGGACAAAATCTATCAAGGTGGAGATAGTTGATAGTGAGGTCTGGGAGGCTGTCCGGTACAAAGCCTCAGCTTAAACCTATGTCTGTAGAAACTTTACTTCTAGGGAGAATGAGTATTATAAATGAATATATTATAAATGGGTATTATGAATAAGCTAAAGTACTTCCCATGCATTATCTCAACAGAATCTTTATAATAACCCTATGAAGTAGGTACTAATTTGAGCCTGATTTGGGGGGTGATAAAAGTGAGACTTGAAAGTAAGAGTTTCCCCAAAGTCACACGCCTAGGAAATGGCAGAGCCAAAACTCAAACGCGGGTCCACCCAATCCAGAGCGCAAGTGCTTCCTCATTTTACTCTCCTTCCGTGATTTCCAGGCTGACTGAAACACACAGGCCCGCGTGACAAGCGCATGGTGGCTCAAGCTGACATTAAAATTACTGGCATCTGTTCTGCCTATTTCCAGGCAAAGTAGAGCCTCTCCCACTGACATTATAAAGTAATTCCACCACAGAATCAACCCTGGTCACCACCAAACATTCATACCAACTATCAGAAATTTACGTTACAGAGCAAAGAAGTGTTTCTGATGTTAAATCACTTCCAGAGAAGTGCCGCTGAATTCTGGGCAAATGTGGCAAACTGTTGGTTGAAACTCCCTCTAGAATTCGCTTGCATGAGCCAAAAGGCACTTAGTTCGGCTGCAGTCTTTGAAAATGTCCATAACCTCCTAAAACAAAATGGTTGTGGCCGTTAAGCTTTTAAAATGTAATAATTTCCATTTATGAGTGGAGTCCATTGTTTCACCATTCTAACACTGTTTACCTAAGCGCCAGTAAAATGCACGAGAAAGGGAAATAGGCTTTGGAGTCAAGCAGATTCCTGTCAACAGCCAAGTCCAGATACTAAAAACTCTCTATTTTGTGTGCTCTCTAGGGCTCTTGTGCCCAGCTCAGGCAAAGGCTGCTGTTGAAGATTTTGTTCATTTATCCCAGGTCAACTAATGGGGACAACAGAGGATCAACCAGAGTGAGGTCTAGATCTCAGGGACTAGAGAGCAATTACACCTTGACATTCCACCAGTGGGCCTCACGCTTTTAAAATTGTGGAGCCCTTTGAGGACTGAATGAAAACTGCCACTTCTTTCCAGAAAAATACTTCAGCTTTGGAGTCAGACGTAGTTGGATTTGAATCTTGGCATCACTACTTAATAGTTTTGCTTTTTAGGCAAGCTAAGGTAGTTCACATGCCTTGAATGCGTTGATTTCTTGATCCATAAAATGGAGAAATCATAGTATGAGGCTTTCACAGGATTATGATGAGGATTAAATGAATTCATGCATTAAACACTTAGAAGACGAGAAAGTGTAGTATAGTCACTCAGAAGAGACCTGGAATCTGAATTTACAACCCACTGACTATGGAATCATTTAACTGCTCTGATCCTCAGGTTCTCCATCTGTAAAACGGGGATACTAGTAATAGACACCAATTTAATAGGGTTATTGTGAAGATGAAAGGAGTCAATATGTATCGAATACTCATAACCTAACACATAAACACTTCCAAAAAAACTTAGCCATTTTTATGATCTCAGTGTTTGGCACATGGCAAGTATTCATTCAATACACACTATCTACTATTAAGCTCAGATGACAATCACCTAGAATAGGAACTGTGTCCTCTCCTTTCATGGTTCTTGCATGGCTCCTCATATACTATTCTGTATATATATTCTTTGGTATATAGTTTATATGGTATTAAAATATATCCAGCTATTAAAACATATCCCACACAATTGGCTGCATATGAAAAGAGAATGAACTAAAGACATGGCCCAAGCTGTAGAGTGACTTATATTTCAAAACCTTGAACCTGGCTAAGATAGTAGCCATGCAGACTATAAACTCAATAAATGCCAGTCAGTGGATCTTACATTTTCCTCTAGCTGACATTTCGAAACCATCTCCTGAAGCAGTGTTGTGTAAGTCAGAAGTGCTCAACCAAGTTTTTCAGGCACAGTGTGGTCATTCATCATGCAGAGGGCAGGGACCCAGATCCCTAAGCAATTGTCTGCTCCAGAAAGCCATATTCGTATATTCCAGTCGTCCTCAAAGTGAAGCCTGCATTCTAGGATCATCCTCATCACCTGGGAACTTTTCAAAAATGCAGACTCTCAGACCTACAGAATCAGAAGCTCTGGGAGTCTCTAGCACTTTGTATTTTAACAGGTCCCATAGGGTATTCCAGTACCTGCTCTGATGTAAACTATGCTGGTCAGTACTTGAGATTCAGAGAGCAAATAAGGCCCCAAGGAATATCAATCTCAGGGAAAACTGTGCTTCCTCCTATTACCCAGACTACCCTTCTGATTTCATTAGGGCCAAGATCTGCTTCATTATTCCTCTGACGTGGCTGAGGACAAATGCCACTGTGTGGAACCTGCTCTTCTCCTACTGAGGCTTGTGTCCAGCTAGAGTTGGCAAATGTATAGCAAAAGAAATTTGTAAAAGGGCAGCACTCTTGAATCATTCAGGCATGGGAAAGCAACCAGCCCAGGGGCTTCAGGGACTCCAGGGGGAGGTTTGGGTCAGTTGCGTCAATATGAACTTCAATTCTTTTTCAGCACCTGCCGTTGGAGCCACCTTCCTATTCCAGAGAACTGCCTCGGGCTCTGGTTCCCTCCACCTCATGTAGTTCTGCTTTTTATCCATGTACCTACTTCAAGTTAGACTCAAAAGTAGAGAATTCATACCCTGTTCAGGTTAGAGGCCAGAAGTCACAGAGGGGATCCATGCTTCATACATATGTTGGTGGCCATCACAAAATCTTCACCCTCATTTCCTATGGTAATTACTTATATAAAGTAAGCAGGGAATAGAAAGTTAGTAGTAAGCAGTTTCACCCAGAGATGTCATTTTGAAGTATGATCACCTAAAGTGTAACTTCCCAAAGGTGGAAAGAGATAAAGTCACTGAGTCTGTCCTTATCTACCTGCTACCTACATAATTAGAATTTTTAAAAACCCTACCCATGGTTCAATGCATTCCTGTCTAAAGGTAACATGTCTAAAAGGGTCACATGTCCCCACTTGGTACTCATCACTTAAGTGAAAGAAGCCACCAACATCAGCCTGGCCTCACTATCAACAGTTTAGACAGTACTACAGTACTCACATCTGACTCACATCTAAATGACTCATATCCAAACTGTTCTCCCTATAGTTAGTTGCTCTTCAGAATTTCTAAAGGAAGAAGCACAATCAAATTTAGGATAATGTATCAACTTCTACATCAACTTTGATTTTTCTCCCCCACTGCAAATTAGATAATTTTTAAAACCTCACTGAGGCAGATGTGTGTTTACTTTGAGAAGTAAAAACGTTAACATTTAAAACTGAAAGCCTGTTTCAGTTTTAAGGTACTTAATTGCCTTACAGCATATAATAAACCGAGCCCATCTTGTCATTCAACTAATGGAGGGGGTGATAAAGAGATAGGAGCCCAGGACCCTATTCGTTCCAGTTTTCCTTTGTACTGGGTTTACTTTGGCACCGTGCCTCATGTGTATTTTACACTTCTTTACATTTTGTACATCCCTGTATGACAAATACTTGTCAAACAAAAACTAAACAGATTTATAACCCCTTAACTTGAAATGAGCCAAAATTGAACTGCCAAAACTTTATGACTTCATTTTCTTTCATAGTTTTCCACTACATTGGTTCAAACAGACAAACCCCACTTGAGGTCAAGCAGAGGTCATTTCACTTTCATTACTAAAATATAATTTACAATATGCCAGACCTAAACAAGTTTAGCCTAAAGGGTTTGTATAATGTAAACCATCTGTTCCTCAACAATACAGCTAATTTCCTGCCGTCACCATACAGTCTACTGACTGCTTCTTTAAAGGTTTTTATGATTTTTTAACTAGTTCAGGATTTATGTAAAATTTGAAAATGAGTCTATAGTTAAGACTCATTTGTACCAAGTAACTTGAGTATTTTAAAAATGCAAATCGCTGTGTAAATTGTTCCCCTGAAACCAAGCTCCGAGCAGTTTTTTCTGAGTACTTCTATGCTGGCTGCTGCACAGGTGTTTCAAGGATTTTGTAAAATCTGCCATTTTAGTTGCTTTTCATGTTTCTTTCCAAAGCAAATCCCCAAATTTGGTTATGACTGGGTCCGGTGAACTATTCCTTCTTCCTTCTACAGGCTGGAGAAGAATTGGGACTGTATGTGATATGGCCTACCAGGTATTTGGGAGATACGACGTGACGCAGTTGGGGTCAAAATATACTCTTTCGTGTGTCTGAGCAGGGAGAAAGATCATTTATAATTCCACCAAGTGACCACACACTGAAGGCTGACCTCGCAGCCCTGCAAGGTGTCAAGCCCCAGGTTGAGCCTTCAGAGACATTCTATGTCAAACTGGGATTACCAACCAGCCAGCTTCTCTGGTTTCAAACTGAATGGCGTGGCCCAAAGCAGAAGGTCTTGCACACGCAAGAGCAGCAATTTTGGCTCTCCTGCAAATTCCTCATACCTTTTTAAGCCTCTTTCTCCATCCATAAAATGGCAAGAGTAGTTCTTTTTGCAAAGGCGAATATGAGAGAACGAATTTGCTTACCTCAGTGTAGGGGAATGCAGCCAGGCTTCTTAGCCATGAAGCCCCAGGGACCTTGTGTCAGGCTGGTGCCAAGGTCCTGTCCACCCCTTATTCTCTTCCAGCCCCTAGAAGTTTGGCCTGCTTGCTTCCTTTTCTCATCTGCCACCATCCGCTCTTTCACATGGGTTCTTATCTCTTCACCTCCATCCATATCTCCCAGAATCCTAGAAGAGCAAGCCAGAGGCCACTCAAATTCTCAGCCTCCAAAACAAAGTTTCTGTCATTTTTTAAAGTTTTTTTTTTTTTTAATTAACTACAGGAGAACAGAGAAAGATTAACAGGAGGAAACTTAAATATCTTTTTAAAAACATAAAGGGAATTATAGAAGATTATCTAGAACTACTTAAATAAATGGATCTAAATCATTTGCATTTAACTCCACTTTCTACATTACTTCCCTAATAAGGAAAATAAGATTGATTTAAAAAGCACTTAGTAGGTAGAAATTGTTTTCATACATAGTTGCATCTAATCCCTACTGTAACTATGGAAGGTAGGTATTATATTATTTCATAGATATGGAAATAGAGGATAGAAAAGTTAAGAAACTCACTGAAAGTCGGTCAGCTATTACATAGGACCTACCCCACAGGGTTGTTGTATTAAATGTTAATATTTGTTGAGTGCTTAAAATAGTGTCTGACACGAAGTACGTGCTATATAAATATTAACTACTAATAGAAAGCAACAGGTCCAAGATACAAATTCAGATTAGTATGAGTCCAAAGTCACATGGTTTGAATTACACAACACTACCTATGGGTCAGTTTCAGCAGGGATGGAGAAAGGAAGAGAAGTGTCCTAATGCCTTGTTATATTGGTCTAATATTCCTTGGGTTTAGTTCCTAGTTCTCATTTTCCCTCAAAAGAAGTTTATTACTCAGTCCGTTGACCATTTCTGTCAACAAAAGCCAGGGGATCCTGTTTAGATGAAAAAGTAAGTAATACCTTCCATTCCATTTAAGGGGCCTTCACATAAACTGGATTCATTTACATCATTAGGAAAAGTTTTGATGGGAATCTCAATCTTATTGTCATGCAGGAAAAAATTACATTGGCTTACTCTTGCCACAAAAGCAAAATCATCAGAGCGCTGCGGAAGAAAAAAGGTTACTTTTCCCATCGCCCACATGCTGTTCTCCCAAAGGAACTTCTTAACACCCACAGGCATTCAGACCTTACAAACAAAATGGAAAATAGGAGATCTGAGATTGCAGAAGAAATTTCCAGATTCAATGGAAATTTTGGAAAGATTGGAAAGATTGGTTTTATGATTTTATTTATTTATTTGTTTGTTTGTTTGTTTGTTTGTTTGTTTGTTTTGGTGACATTAGTTAATGAAATCCAGTAAGTTTCAGGTGTACAATTCAATAGTAAGGCATATATATATATATTGCATTGTATGTTCCCCTCCCATAGTTAGATTTCTTTCTGTCTCCACATATTTAACCCCTTTTACCCCATCTACCCCCCTCCTCTCTCCTCCTTCCTCACTCTTCCCCTCCTACCCTCTGGTAACCACTTGTCTAGTGTCCATGTCCATGAGACTCTGCTTGTTTGTCCTGTTCGTTTGTTGCTTTTAGGTTTATATCCCACATATAAGTGATATCATGTGATTTTTAACTTTTTCTGTCTGGCTTATTTTGCTTGGCATGATTATCTTGAGATCCATTCATGTAGTCTCAAATGACAGTATTTCATCTCTTCTTAGTGCTGAGTAATATTCTATTGTATATGTGTACCACTGCTTCTTTAGCCAATCATCTATCTTAGGACACTCTGGTTGCTTCCATGCCCTGGCCACTGTGAATAGTGCTGCTATGAACATTGGCATGCAAATACCTTTTCAGATATAGATTTTCAAGTCTTATTTTTGGTTTTATGTTTTTAAATTAGTTACCTTTTTGAATTGGCAATATATTGGCCTGGTTCAAAATTTTTAAAAAGCATAAATTGAAAAATTTAACTCTTGTCTCCTCCTCCTAGTTCTCCCCTTTGTACCCTCCCAGTAGCCACTGCTGTTTCCTGAGCATCTTTTCAGGGTTTCTTTATGCATGTAAAGAAACATGAATACATTTTTATTCTTTTTCTCCTCCTCTTTCACACAAAAGCAGCATACAGGAGTAACATTTCTTTTGCTTTATATTTTTAACTTAACAATAGGATTTTGGAGATCTTTCCATATCAGTACATACAAAGAGCCCTCATTTGTTCATACAACTGTATAATATTTTAGTTACTGGCTCTACCATAATTACTTTAATGTCTTCTCTAGGTAAACATTTAGGTTGTTTCTACTCTCTTACTGTTACAAACAATACTAAAATGAATCGGATAGATCAATAACCTTTAATTTACTGAATGTTTAAAGCAGTGCATTACCATTGCTTTCAGCGGAAGTAACTTTCCTATAAGAAATTTCCAAATACAAACCCCATGACCTCTGCTTTAATGAATAAACGAGACCTATTTATAAGAAACATTATTTGCTTAGAAGAATTAATATTTCAAAATCTTCAATTCCATTTTGTCCTTTTAAGTGGGTATTCTGCTGCCTTTATTTACACTTATAATTAGGTTAGTGGGCATTTTGCCCTGGAAAATATCAGCCTAGAACAGAACTAATCGTCATGAATTCTAAGTTAGTGGAATTCAGATTAGAGAAGTTTTTCGCTTAATTTTCTAAACTGTTTTAAACTCTGTACAGAGAGCTCTGCATCCCATATGGAACTGCAGAATTGTCAGCTTCAATTGGGATCCTCAAAGAAGTATTCTTTTTCTAAAAAATAAGGACTTAAAGTATAAAATTATTTTAAAAAATCAGTTTATGTACAAATGCATTACTTTTATAACTTTTTCGCTAACAAATTAGACTAAACGTCAGGCTAGATTTGAGGTGAATTTCAAAAAATAGGAAAAACACATGACACTATAGACATTTACCACCAAGATCAAATGTCACAATTTAATGCTTATTTTCACTGTAAGCTAGATGCTTTCCCTGTCTGTTTTAAGGTCAATTAGTAAACAACCCAGTTGCAAAGCTGTAGGAATATCAATTGCTATGAAGGGCAATGCAAGAAATGGAAATCAGATTGAGAGGACAAACTATATTCATAAAAAGAACAGCAGCAGCAAAGTAACAATAGCTAAAAGTTAAATAACACTATATATGCCAGCCATCATACTGAGTACTTCACAAATGTTAGCTTACTCAAAGTTCACAAGAATCCTACAAGTATAATTAATTATATCAAGGATTATCATCCCATGTTCTGGATGAAGGAATCAAGCCACAAGGTGGTTAAATATACACAGGGTCACACAGCTGGTAAATGGAGAAGGCAGGATTCAAAATTGGACTGTCCGGCTGTAGAGGTCATGCATGTAACCAGCCACTACACTGCCTCTCACTTGTAGTGGTATTTAGACTATAAAGCCAAAAGGACTCCAGAGGAGGCGAAGACCATAGTGGTCAGAAAGAGTTTCAGAGAAAGCAAGTATCTGATAAGTAGAGAGAAGCACATTCCACATCTCCCCGTTTCTACTGTGAGCATCACAGGAGGACAATGTTGTTTTGGTTTCTCTGGCTTTTCACACAATCAATATCCTAAGAATAGGAGAGCGTTGCAGGAACAAAGGTATTGGGCAAGAATGTGCATGGTGTCTCAGGGTGGGCAATGAGAAGACCTATTTAAATAAAGTAATGCTATCACATAGAGGAGTAGCAAGGCAGGTTAGGACCAGCTCACAAACACTGTAAGCGTCAGGCTAAGAATTAAGGCTGTATTATCTGCGGCAGTGCTTTCTCACACTAATGTTCACACAGATCACCTGGGGTCTGTTAAATGCACATTCTGATTCAGCACGTCTGAGGTGAGCCTAAGAAGCCTCATTTGTAATAAGATTTGAGTGATGCTCATGTTGCTGGTCCCAGGACCACACTTTGAGTAGCAAGACTCTAGACAACAGCAAGAAACCATGGTTGGAGCAGGAGGGGTAGATGGGGAGATAGGGGAGTGGTGGACAGAAAGTTGCCTATGGCAGCTTTGAGTTGCAGCCAGCAATTTTAAAGACTTATAGACCTACAATATTTTATTTAATCTGATTTATAGAACTTTATATGGCTCACACACCTCCTTCCAGATGCCAAGAAGGTGCCTTAAGAAATGTTTTAAACCACACTCTTCCTTTCTTTCATACAGAGCAAGGCTAAGGAGCTGCCACTTTCTGCTGTACGTTTTATGGAAGAATTGGGTGAATGTGCCTTTGGAAAGATCTATAAGGGCCATCTCTATCTCCCAGGCATGGACCATGCCCAGCTGGTTGCTATAAAGACCTTGAAAGACTATAACAACCCCCAGCAATGGACAGAATTTCAACAGGAAGCCTCCCTGATGGCCGAACTCCACCACCCCAATATTGTCTGCCTTCTAGGTGCTGTCACTCAGGAACAACCTGTGTGTATGCTTTTTGAGTATACGAATCAGGGGGATCTCCATGAGTTCCTCATCATGCGATCCCCACATTCTGATGTTGGCTGCAGCAGTGATGAAGATGGGACAGTAAAATCCAGCCTGGATCATGGAGACTTTCTGCACATTGCAATTCAGATCGCGGCTGGCATGGAATACCTGTCTAGTCATTTCTTTGTGCATAAGGACCTCGCAGCTCGCAATATTTTAATCGGAGAGCAACTTCACGTAAAGATTTCAGACCTTGGGCTCTCCAGAGAAATATACTCCGCTGATTACTACAGGGTGCAGAGTAAGTCTCTGTTGCCCATTCGCTGGATGCCCCCTGAGGCCATCTTGTATGGCAAATTCTCTTCTGATTCAGATATCTGGTCTTTTGGGGTCGTCTTATGGGAGATTTTCAGTTTTGGACTCCAGCCGTATTATGGATTTAGTAACCAGGAAGTGATTGAAATGGTGAGAAAACGACAGCTGTTACCATGCTCCGAAGACTGCCCCCCTAGAATGTACAGCCTCATGACAGAGTGCTGGAATGAGATTCCTTCTAGGAGACCAAGGTTTAAAGATATTCATGTCCGGCTTCGGTCCTGGGAGGGACTCTCAAGTCATACCAGCTCTACTACTCCTTCAGGAGGAAATGCCACCACACAGACAACCTCCCTTAGTGCCAGCCCCGTGAGTAATCTCAGTAACCCCAGATATCCCAACTACATGTTTCCGAGCCAGGGTATTACACCACAGGGCCAGATTGCTGGTTTCATTGGCCCACCAATACCTCAGAACCAGAGATTCATCCCCATCAATGGATACCCAATACCTCCTGGATATGCAGCATTTCCAGCTGCCCACTATCAGCCAGCAGGTCCTCCTAGAGTGATTCAGCACTGCCCGCCTCCCAAGAGTCGGTCTCCGAGCAGTGCCAGTGGGTCGACTAGCACTGGTCATGTGACTAGCTTGCCCTCATCAGGATCCAATCAGGAAGCAAATATCCCTTTACTACCACACATGTCAATTCCAAATCATCCTGGTGGAATGGGTATCGCTGTTTTTGGCAACAAATCTCAAAAACCCTACAAAATAGACTCAAAGCAACCATCTTTGCTAGGAGACTCCAATATTCATGGACACACCGAATCTATGATTTCTGCAGAACTGTAAAATACACAACTTTTATCAGTGTGGTACACAAGAAACTAGAAAGCCGTAGAAAAGATTTATATTCAAATGTTTTTATTAAAGTAAGGTTCTCATTTAGCAGACACTGCAACGAGTATCTTCTGTGAAGTTTAACTTTGTCTTACCAAGCAGGGCAGACACCAACCAGAAAAAAAACATCGTGGAATTAATGCCTCATCAGGGTGTATGCCATTGCATTGGGATTGGTACATCTGGTTTCAAGAACTGAATATTGCAAACCAGCAAAGAGGAAAAGATCCTTGTGATTAAGCATCAAACCAAAAAGGAAAGTCAAATGGTGCTTTGTATATTTCACCTTCGGTCACCATGACTGGTCTCTCCCCAAAATGTATATACCGTAGCATTTGTCTACCTGCTGTCTTTTCTTCAGGACAGATGTTCAGGAATTATATTGATTCGATTTAGACTCTATGCATCTTTGTATGGAAGTAGTGTTCAGAATCAATAAGGAAACCTTAGGCCAAATTTGAAATCCCTGATGGAAACGAGCCATAAGACAAATGTTAAGTTCCCCTGAAGCCTTCTACACAGTGGGGCTTCTTTAAGAAGGCGTAGAGTGTGGTTCTTTGTGAATCTCCTCCGTGGATCACAAAGGCCTTTTTCTACATTTTCTTTTCCCACAGTGTGTTTACAAAAGCCCTTGAAACAACAAAGGGCATCAGACCATAAGAAGACTAGATGTGGATGCTGGAATTGATTGTTGGTTGATAGTGCTAGCTTACTTTGTTGCATTAGAAATGAGGCACTACAGGAAACACAGTTGGGAAAATTGCCCCTAGGCCTAGATCAGCATCCAAGGGAGAGGAACAAGGGTTCCCATGGGCACGACCTAACAAGAGCTTCCCTGGACCAATAACATTGAAGAATAGAGGTGTGGCCACAGACCAGCACATCAGTGCTTGCAACCTGGTGCCTATGGGTTGTCCAGGGCATACGGATGTTCACCATCAGTGGACTCTGGGGAAGCAGGAAACTCTATGACACTAATATCTAGTTAATTTAAAGTTTTTCTCACTTTTTTTCCTGATCTGGATATGTGCACAGATTTTATTCTAGCACCAAGAATTATGTCAATTTATTCATAGTGTTAGTTGGAATCCAAAGACTATGAATTCTATTTTGTAAAATATTACAGTATTTAAAACAAAAAAACAAAACAGGTACTGAGTTCTCACTTCAAAGATTACCAAGAACTGAATTTTTTAAGCTGGTAAATAGAAGCAACATGATCATTTTTGCCTTAGTTAGAGGAAGGTGTCGAATGTACATCTCATGCAATTTACCTGCTAGCCATCTTTTGCCAAGTTTAGAATTCGTATGGGTTTCAAGTTCTGTATAGAAAAGAATGTTATGTTTGATTTTTCTCTTGTTAAAAAATAACTCCTTTATTCTAAGTACAATGTCTCAAAGTCTCATTTTTTTTTTCTTATTTTATAGCTACAGAGACTTAGAAAGAGACTTACAGGATATAAAGTAATTCCTGGAAATGATATTTAATAAGGAGAATGTAAAAGAATTAGAAGCACATTGATGTTTCCATTTTTAAAAATAAAATTAGGATGAGAAATCAAGGAAATGTTTACCAAAATATGATACAGTTTTCCCAAACACCGAATCTTCAAACAACAAACATGGACTTATAGGTACTGTGAACTTAAAGAATTGGCTATATCCAGATTTATTCAGAGATAAATTATGACATATTTTAGTGGCATAAATAAGCTGATCAAAGTCACATTTCTTTAGGTAGAGGAGAATATTTGTATCCTTTTGTTGCTATGCAACTGTTTAATGATGAAGATTCAAACCACAATTTTGTATATCATACGACAATCAATTGTTTTCCAAAAATATTTATTATTTTAAGTAAACACAATTTCAGTGAATCTGAGTTTTTCTAGGAGTCCCGTAAAGGGAAATTAGCATTCCATGAGCCAGTAAAATACCTACTCTGGAAAAACATTACTAGGGTTAAAAAATAAATTCAAGTTAGTTTTTTATAAAGAACTATAACATTTATTTTAAACATTTTATAATTACTGAAGTCATTAAGGTGAGCAAACTAAATTTCAAAACCACTTGTAATATTGTGTCTTATGATAGCACTGTGATACTACATAACACAGTCCCTTTTGTATTAAAAATAGTATTCTTTTCACGAACTGAAAAATATCTTTTGCTTTGTTGACAATGTTTTTTGTAAGATGACCTTATTTTCAGATCTTTTCTTTTTTTGCACAAAACTATGTTTATGGTTTGTATCACAGAAGTGAAAATATATCTCTGCATTTTTATATCTGGTCTGTTTCCTTGTTTCTTTTGTTTTTTTGTTTTTAACTCGATATAGATTTTCTTCAAATATATAATGGCAATATTCAGATATCTTGCCCTGCCGTATCTTTTCTTATTTTCACTGCATGCATTTAATCACTGTATTACTTAATGTTTGATTTGTTATTATGGGCATTTAAAATAGACAAGCATGGAATTGTAATGACAAAAAGGCTATTTTATATTGAGGATATATGCATTTGTATTTCACACACCAGAGATGATATTAAACACTGATTATTTTATGCTGCTGTTTATTAAAAATGTTTACCATAAAATAGTATTTCCTGAATATTGCTATCATGGAGGTATTTGGGGATTTTAATAGTATTTCTCCTAATGATTGACATTTCATAGAAAGAGGAATCGTAATTCCTATTTAGTACTATTCCACCGAAATGATTTTTTAAGGTAGGCTTTTAAAATAGACTTGGGCATTCTTTTGCTAATGACCACAGGTGGATGGGAGAATCCCAATGATTTCATGAACATATACTATTTACCAAGATTATGGCAAGATTTTAATTTTTAAAATCAAGATAATATATTAAATAATTACAACCTAATGGAATGTAAAAATTGAGTTTAAAGTTGCATCCTTGATGTTTCCATATGAACTTAGATATCAAAAACCATGTCTTAGAACTCTGAAGAAGGAAAAGCTGTGTACATCTTATGTTCAACTTAGATTCCAACCATATTGATAAAATAAAAGAAATGTGGCCATTTAATTGTCACAGCTTATCTTTATGACCTCATTTGCCCAAAAGAAAGAGTTTCCCATCTGGCGATTAATATACACTGTCAAGAAAAATGAGTGTCATTATGAAAGTTCAAAGAACTTGTCTATTTCTGCTATTTAATACAGAAGGGACGACAGTAAAACCTTCAGGGCCTTATCCATCTGTTTTAGGTGCAGCTCTTGTCACCACCTCAGCGATCAAACTCAATAAAGCAATCACTTCACATGGCAATGAGATCCATGTCAGGTTCAGTTTCTCCCTCTAGCTTGAATCCCAATCTGCCTTTCACCTCCATCTCCTTCTTCTGTCTCTCCAGGCTCTTCTCCCACCATCCCCAAGTCCCTCAACTCTGTGATTTGGGCCTTGCCCTTAATACCCTAATCACCAAACATCTGCAGACTTGCAGTACCACCTCAGATAATGCCTACTACAAACCACTAATACTGATTAAAGAAGAGCTCTATTATCTACGTACCTTCAGACATAAGTACCTATCCTAGTGGCTCTCAAAGTGTGGGCCTCAGACCAGCAGACTGTGAAACCCGTTAGAAATGCAGATTCTCAGGCCCCACCTCGAAGTACTGAATCAGAAATTCTAGGGGTGGGACCCAGCAAAGTGTGCCTTAGCAAGGTCTCCAATATTACAAAGATTGAGAATCACAGAACCACCATAATTTAAAGGTATGGGGCGGGAGTCATTATATCATTAGTAATGTGTATATAAGCATTTAATAACATTTTAACCACTTTAGTCTCCTTAAAGAAAATCAAGTTTTATTTAATTACAAATTAAGCACTGAAACCTTTTTGTTTTAACCATTTGACAATTGGTTATATATTTTTGTAGTTGTTCCCTTGGATACAAATCTAACAGCACCTAACTTTTGTCAAGAATATATTCCTTGTCTTGTTCACTCAAGACCCACATTCTTGGATAGTCACCAAAATCTTTTTCCTTCATATGGACAAGCTCAAAAGAGTTGGTCTCTTAGTGTACATTTTTTTTGTTTCCTTGCACTGATGATTAACACAACTAAAAGAACTCTTCCTCTTTGTTGCAACTGGACAAAGTTAAGGTCAAGGATAGGCTGGTCTTTCTTGAGAGGAGGGAAGTTCCAGCTCCCAGTGAGCATCAAGCAGAAGCAGCTGCAGAGGCTCCCCCATCCCGAGCTTCCTGTGACAACCTGACCCAATCAGCTGGATGCAGTCACCTGTGGCTTGTTCTGCTGTGATCCTTTGCCAGCTGTAGTCCAACAGTCCTGACCATGAGTGCTCCTTGGCTTAGCCTAGGCTCCCCACTGCCTTTAGAGAGCTGAAAGCTCAGAACAGCAAGGAGGATCCAAGGAGGTGGTAGAGGTAAAATTCAGACTCCTCTTAATTTATAAAACATTGTAGTTCAAATACTAAGGAGGAAATGCTATATTAGAGGAGCAGAAGGGCCAAGGGAACTCACATGAGCAAAATTTTTGCCACCAAAATATGACCACACTTGAAGTTTGTTACAATAGATGACAAGAGTATTAGGACACTTACCTCAGAGGAAGGAGGGACTTAGAAACCATCAAAACACTCAAGGTTAATGTAATCCTCTGGGAAATCAGGCTGCAAAGACTTAAAAACATAGAGACATACAGGGAAAAGGTCTGCTAACATATTTATGACAAGTTGAATCCTAAGCACCTATGAATTGCTTATTCACAAGTATTATAACAAGTATTATAACATTTGTTGACCAGGCCTGACACAATGCTTATCTTTAGCGAAGATAAGCAATGTTCTTATTCAGGAACAGATAAATTAGGAGAAAGTCCCCACTTTAAAATTAGGAAGGACATTACTTACACTTTTAAAAAGGTCAATACCTTGTCATACTGAAATAAAGATAATTCAGGGAATATTCAGTTTGATGGAAAGTGGTTCCAAACGTCAGTCTTCATGGACCTGTGTTTTTTATTGTAAATTTAAATACACACACAAAACAATAGGACCGGCTACATGAAGCCATAGATTAGTGCTAAAGCCCTCTCCAGACTTACTGGCACTTGAAACTTGCTTCAGAAATAGGTTGAGATCAGGTTCCATTTTACAGCAGGTGCTCCTTAAGCCATTGCAGTCCTTGGGCCTTGGAACGACAGCTTCAGTTATCCGTTGGGCCATTCTAATAATTCCCTGAAAGGTTTCTTTTGAGTCTACACACGTTACAATCACATGAAATGAGCTGAAACTCTCCAATGGCGTGATCTAAGTAGTTTATTAAGAGTCAACCTAATAAGACTAAAACTAACATTCTGTCAGATTGACCGTTCAGGATTTAACTGTATTTCCAGAGTTCACTCTAGAAATAGGGTGTATTCATTGTATTGGTCATCTTGTACTGATCAAAATCTCAGTGCCTTGCCTTGCAAGAGTAAACATTTCTCACTCATGTCAGTCACCAGACGTGAGTCTACTGCTGTAGCTGCTCCCAGGTCTGTGAAGACAAGGTGTTCTCAGGGCACAGGGAAGAGCTAGAGGAAGAATCCAAACACAATCACCTGTAAAACTTCTGCTCAGTCAGGGTATATATCAATCTTCCTTTCACACTTCTTGGTCAACACAAATTCTGAGGCCAAATGTGACCATAAGACATGGACGCACCTCGATGTACTGAGAGGAACTGCAAGTCACACCATCACAGTCACGGGCAGGGGTGTAGACTCTTCTTGCAGGGAAGGGGTAAATAGTTGGGAACAATGACACTATCCCCAACCTGGAGAAAGCCCTCAATGGATAGAGTTGGTATTGCAAACCCACAGCACCAGCACCCTTCTCTTCTCTTGCAGTCGTGGCAGACATCACTAATTGGTGCTCTTCCCAGCTGAGCTCAAATTTAGCCTTAAAATTTTCAACATGCTGCCCTAGGTAGCCTACTAATCAGTCAGAAATATCACCAGAGATGAAATTTATTAGTCATCCCTGCGCTAGAGCAAGTTGTCAATGCAGGTCATTATCACAATTCGAGAGATTTCTAATAATAACTTTTCAAGACCACCTCAGAGTGTACTGGAAAAGCTACCTTAAAATCTCCTTTTAATTCCTTAGCATACAACACTTTACGTCTAGGCCCCCCTTCTTCATGGGAACCAGATGAAGAGAATGGGAGCATGCAGCACAAACATTTCAACTGCTGCAGCACAAAAGCCGGATAACCTTGAGTAAGTAAGCCAATCTCTATTTCTTATTCCATAAAATGGTGTAAATGCAGCAAAGAAGTTAAGAGTAAAAGTTCCGATATCAGATTGCCTGGGTTTAAATCTCCCCTTCATCCCTTGTAACCATGTGAATTTAGACAAGTTACTGAACTATTTCTTTATCTGAAAAAGTATTTACTTTAGAATTGAAGCTAATTAACTTAAATGAGCTAATTCATGCAAACTGCAGAGAGAAGCACCTGACACAGTTTTCAAAAACATGCTATACAATTTTATATTTGTCCTATATAATTGTATTTCAGAGTTGAGAAGAGTTTTTAATGATAATATATAAATATATGAGAAGTATCTGGCACATAGTAGGTGCTCAAAAAGTGGTAGCATTGCTATTATTCAGTGTATTAAACAATTTTTATAACGGGATACATTATTTTCTAATGTGGTAAAATATTTAGAGCACAAAATATTCTATTTAATTATTCGTGTGTATGCCATAATGTAGATAGAACACCCAGTACTGGTGTTGTGGGTGTGGACTCAGCCCCTCAACAATCTCCATCACCTCCCTTCAAACCACCCCAATAAACATATACTAAGTAAAAACAGCTTCAAGACACATCCCTAAGCCATTCCTAAACCATAAGTCATCCCTTACGCCCCCTCCAAGCTAAAGGCCACCTCAAAGGTCCCATGTTAAAATTCTGGAACTACCCCTAGGACAACTGAATATGAAAGGTAATGTTAAACCAATATATATGAAGGAAATCTAGACTAATTACACCTTTTAAATAGCTCCCCCTCCACCCCTAACACTCTTAACAGTCACAGTTGTACTTAGATATTATTAAATGTAGTATCTCTCAATGAGTGGTGTTCCCATGTGAGGAATGAAATGAAAGGAGACCTGATTCTTCTAAAACACTTCAGTGCACGTAAAGTGCCCAGGCAGGCATTGCATTTCTTCTTCATAAACCTCCCTAAAATACTCTCCTATAGGAATTCTGAGCATTATTTTTTACAACTCTGATTATGGGATTTGGGCACCAACCTGCAATAGAAAACAAATCAGATTCCTTTATCACCAAGTGGCAAAAACAAACAGCTTTTACCAAGTTGTCTACAACAATTCCTACCCTGGAAAGGTCCTTGATGTCCAAGCCAAGGTAACTAACAAGGCTAGTTTGCCAGGGACTATCCCAATTTTAGTATTGTAAGTCCTTTGACCAAGGTAAGCCTCCAGTCCCAGGCAAACCTGGACACTTGGTCACCCTAACTAAAGCAAAGAAGATGAAATAAAAGGCAGCATGTATAGATTCTGAGTTCCTCTCTGTTAGGTAGACACAAATATAGATACAGATAATGATCACTGGCCCCAGCATCTCAGGTGCCTTATGGAGGCAGAATGCATTGTTTTATAATAACAACAATTCTGAACTTTGGGGAATCCTACAATTTCAACTTTACTAAGGAGAACCAAGCATTTCTTGGAGCCTAGGCTTTTATAAGCTAAAATAAAAATTTTAAATGAGAAATTTCAGGAATTCAAGTCACTGAACTAGGCTACCCACCTCTTTCTTCCTGTTTGATCTTTGAAGATTAGCATTCAGTATTTTTCATGACATTTATATTGAGGAAGGAATATAAGATTATTAAAAGCAGAGAAACTCAATATGGGAACGCACATCAAAAGGTCTTCAAGACAAAGGAGGGATCATATGATTTGAAACCAGAGTTTCTAGAAGCATGTGTGCTGCACTTCATTTCCTAGTTAACAGCGTAACATACGTCAAAATATGATTTAAAACACTTCTCACAGCTGAGCTGACATTTGGCAATCCTCAGCCTTCTTTTGCTCTTGAGGATGGGGGTTCAAATCCGAACGAGGTTAACACTTTGTACTAGTACGTATTCCTGGTAGATGAGGAAAACAGTCTTATAGTTTAAGTAAAATAAAAACATCTGTTCAAATCTTGAGGGAAAAACTTGTTTTTAAAAAGAGGGGGAGGAAGAAGCTTGGTTGTTAAAGCTGGAGATGGCCTCTAACTTTGCCAATGTTATATAATTACACTTTCAGTTGCCTTGCTCACCTAGGATAAAAACTTGTACGTGAATCTTAGCTCAGTCTTCATTTTTCAGTATGCCACACCTATCTTATCCCCTAACCCTATCTAAAGCCATATGTTAATGTCTGCTAACTGGTTTCAAGTCCTTTTCACACTAAATCAGCGTAAACCCAATCCAGTGAATAACTGACTTTTTGCCACATAATTTGTCTTGGTCAGTAGTTGTGCACTCTAAACTTGTATGTGAATCTTAGCTCAGCCTTCATTTTGCAGTATGCCACATCTATCTTATCCCCTAACCCTATCTAAAGCCATATGTTAATGTCTGCTAACTGGTTTCAAGTCCTTTTCACACTAAATCAGCGTAAACCCAATCCAGTGAATAACTGACTTTTTGCCACATAATTTGTCTTGGTCAGTAGTTGTGCACTCTGGGTAAGAAGTTATATTAGTTAGCTATTGCTGTGTAACAGAATATCAAAACTTAACAATCTTAAAACAATACCCGTTTCTTAGCTCACATTTCTGTCGGTCAGATCTGGGCACAGCATGACTGAATTTTCTGCTCAAAGTCTCACAAGGGTGTTGTGTTCTGATCTGGAGTTCAGACCCTCTTTTAAGCCCTTGTGGCAGAATTCAGTTGCTTGTGGTTATAGGAACTGAGACCCTGATTATCTTCCTGGCTGTCAGTCAGTGGTCACTCTCACCTCCAAGAGACAGCCCACATTCCTTGCCACGTGGCCCCTTTCATTTTTAAAGGTAGCAACAGAGAATCTCCCTCGCATGGAATCCTTTTCACGTTTTGAATCACTGACTTTAAGAAGAGCCCAGTCCCATTCATTTAAGACTCACCCAATTAGGTCAGGCTCACCCAAGATAATCTCCCTTTCATAAAGTTTACTGTGCCGTATAACAATCACAGGAGTGAAATCCATCATAGTCACAGTCCTAAAGATTGTGCAGGGCATTAAAGTCTTGGAGGTCATCTCAGAATTCTGCCCACCACAAAAAATACAGTGCAACATTTCTCTTTTCAATCCTCTGGGCCTATTTTTAGGGGGAAAGACTTTGAGAAAAAAAACCCGAGAAGCATATAGTAAGACTTAATTAAATCTACTCTCCACTTGAAGGTACAAAAGTGATAAAAGTTAATATCAAAATGATTATCTAATAGTTGATATTTTTGAAACTACATGCAGAGTACTACAAATATATTTGTAAGTTACACGTCAGACTGCTTTTTTAATGAATTTATAATCTAAAAGAGAAAACAGAATACACATTTAGTTAACAGATGCATATAGGGCCTTTATTATGTGCCAGGCACTACTTTATACAGCAGTGGTCCAGCTTTCTTGGGTTGACATTTTAGTTGAAGGGAACTCAGAAAGTTCACAAGTAGACATATAGCCAAAAATAAACGCACCAAATATAACATAAACAAAAACAACAGTTGCACAAAGAAAATTATTGAGAGTAGCAATACTTCATTAAAGAAGGCTAGATAGCTCACGTGGGAGAACATGATACCTTTGTGAGGCAAGGCGGCCTCGTAGTTAAAAGCATGGACTCTGGAGCTAGGTATCCTGGGGTCTGCATCTGGCTTTACTGCATTCCAGCTGTGTGACCTAAGGAAAATTATCTAGCATCTCCATGACTCAGTTTTTCTTATTGTAAAAATTAGGATCATAAGAGTACCTACCTCATAGAGTTGTTTTTGAGGATGAAATTAATTCCTGCAAATTTTCGAACAGTGTGCCCAGCATATGGTTAAGTGCAGATATTGACTATCACTCTAGGCAGTGACTGAACGCTTGGCGGCATTTTTTCTTTTAATCCTCACAATAATCCTGAGAGGTAGGTATTATTATTAGCTGCACATTACAGATAAGAAAATTTGGGTCCAGGGAAGTTAAGTAACTTCTTTAAGGCTATGTAGGCTCCTAAAACATAGCTATGCTGGGTTACAACCCAAAATTCTGAGGCAGGAGATGGGAATCTGAGAAATTTTAAGTAGTTTTTTCTGTTCCTGGAGCAATCTCACAAAGTAACTATAGGATTCCATGACATAATAAGGTATGCGAAAGTATTTTGAATGGGTACCTGGCCATGTGTTAGATATTGTTATAAGCGTAGACCTGTACCTACTGGCCACCTGATAGTTTCTGATATTCAGAGAAAGAGAAAGGATCATTTTGGAGAGGGACTTCAGGTGAAGGCTTCTGTGACTTACACCCCAGACCCCGGGACTTTACCCTGACCCTCTACACCAGTTGGTGGGCTGAGAGAGACAAGGATGCCGCCTTAACGGTGGATCTCATTGGCCTTTCAATGTAAAACAAATGGATCGCATTGGCCTTTCGAAGTTAGACAATTGGCTGCGGAGGTTTCCAGAGGTCTGCCCCCTGTCACTGATTGGGTGAGAGACACTCGCGCTCCCACCTTCTCTCTACTTTCCCATAGGCCTGTTGCTCGGCAACCGATTTGCGTCCTCCTGCTTAGTGGACACCCAGTTACACTAGTGAAGTAGAGACAACAACCTTCTACCACCTCCGTAAGCTTTCTCCTCTTAACACCCCACCCACTTCACACCCAAACAACGCGGAATTGTCCCAGGTGCTCGTCCAGGTTTGCCTTGAGACTGAGCTGTGGGCTGGCGTTGCAGTGACGCGCCTCAATCAAGAAACGTGCCCAAGTTTTCTTTCTGAAAGTCTTCGTTTAGAGGCTTCAGGGGAAAAAAGAAAGCCATTGTTATATGCTAACTTAGAAGCCACTTATGTGGGAAGCACACAGCGTTCTGAGGCTCTAGAAAACAAGCAACGTAGGTCAGTTAACTAGGAGTGAGAGAGTGACCCGTAACCTCACACACCTGCCTCAGAGTAAACCCTAGGAGTGTGGGAACAAGTGCTAGACCCTTTGCTGCCTTATCATGAACAGCAGAGCTCACTTCTTGCTGCAAAGAGAATTCCAAGAGTTGAAGGACAACGATTATAAGGTGAGTACTGGGGACCCGGAGGGAAGTGTTGGACCCGGAGGGAAGTTTCACTGGGGTACGAATTTTTTTTTAAGCAGTATAATCTGCGTTTATTCTTTAAGGCATGATTTAGTTAAGCTATATCACGACAGTATTGTTAACAACGTATTTCATTTATAATTATTTATAATTCTTAATTATTTCATTATAATGATAGTTAACAATATTGTGCTGAGTAATTTATGTGAATTTAAGCCCTGAATATCAGGGTCTATAAGGTAGTAAGTGGCCACCAGTAGGTGCAAGGTCACTCTCATTAATTACAATACTGTATGTAGTGTTTTTGTTTTACCTACCAGAAACTTAAGCCTCAGAAAAGTTCAATAAATATTTGGCCCCAGAATTCTATCACAGGGTTTTCTGACCCCAAAACCCTTTGCTCTTAAGTCTTGTGTTATACTACTTACTGTCCAGCACACTTTTGCCAACTGCTGTCACGTATAACATATAAATTCCTTTCTCTTATAATTTTAACACAGGAAAACTTCTTCTCAAATGCCACCGATGAGGTTATCAGTGTTGACGGGTGCCTCATGCTGATTTATCACATGTAGTATGGAGATTTTTAAAAATGGAAGAGATGGCGGAAAAGGGAACACATGAGAAAGAATAGAAAAAAAACGTCGTCCATAGCAGGAGAGTGTAGAATGCCAACTACCAACAGTTGCTTCAGGGTAGTTCAGTGGCATTATTCTGTTTCCACCCCTGCCATAGAAATTTTGCCTTCACTGGAGATGTTAGGAATAATTATTGAGTCCAACAACAAACTTCCCAAAGGCATAAACCTAACATTTGATATTGTTTCTGCTCTACCTGAATTTTGTTGTTCTCTGTTGAAAGATAATTCCATGAAGGGAAAAATGATGTGTAATTATAGATAATGTAGATAATAGCAATATATTATGTTATGATTTGTAATTATAGATAATGTAAATAATAGCAATATATTATGTTTATACAGACTAAAACCTAACATACTTAATAACTATGTGGTTGCTCAGAAATATCTGTTGAGTATACTCAGATCTACTCCTCAGCATAAATGATAAGGTTTTCTATGAAATATATTCTCAATTGCAGGGAAAAATTATTTTAAATACAAACATAATTTTGGAGTTGTATTTTTCTTCATGAAAATTTTCTTACTTCAAGTCTTCCATATAGCATCCATATCGTTTTTAAAAGCTCTGAAAAAATGCATGCTTTTCAGTTATTGTCTTTTCTAATTTGAATCTTAAATTGCCTATTATGCCAGCCACACGGCCCAGTCTTGACCTTCTAGTCCCACTTGTGATTTCCGTACTTATGACTTATTTTAAACTTTTGCCTGTGTTTCCTGGAATCTACCTTAACATCTGTGTAATAGGACAATATTTAACACCTCCCCAAATCAACAAATAAATAAATTTATCAGGAAAAAAATGTAGAGTTTTTTGGAATTGATCATAACCTGATATCTGATTTTTTTTCTACTTTGACTTTTTTTTCATTTGAAGGGTATTGTTGCCTTTCCTGTAAGTGAAGATATGATGGAATGGGAAGCTGATATTGAAGGTCTACAGGATACATTTTGGCATGGTATATACTTTCAAAGCCAATCTACTTTTCAAAAAGCCTTTATGCCATTATTAGTCTATCTTCTTTATTCGTAAAATTAGGCTGCATTATGTAAATTTTATAGAAGTCTGAAAGTATTCACATGTTATTTTTTATTGTATGGCTTTACTTTTGGCCATTTGTAAACATAGATGGAAATTTTAGGTTTAAATTTTTCTTTATGCCAAATCTTAATGTTATTACATTTTTAAGAAACAGGCACAATAAAGGATAACAATTGAAAATATATTCTAACACTCTTCCATGAAATCAGAGAATAGCTATCAAAATTCTGGTTGGCATCAAAATCCCACAATCATCTCTGATTTTTCCCTATGCTTTTCCCCAAAATTTCCATAAATCAAATTCTCAAGAAGACTGGGCCTCTATAAACTTCAGTGATCATGCATTCTTTCAATCGTGGAGTAATAAGATAGTTTTGTTTGTTCGTTTGTTTGTTTGTTTTTGAATGAGGCAGGGAGAACATCATGTAAAGCAGACAATTACAATAAAATATAATATGTGCTATTATGGATTTTAAACAGAATGCGTAGGAGGCAGTGATTAGTTATTGTTCCTTGGAGAGTCAGGAATGGCTCTGTAAGGGAGCGACATTTGAATTGAGTCCTGAAGAATGCATAAGAGTTTGCCAGGTTTGGCAGGAGGGGAAGGATATTAAGACAGAGTAGACAAGGGGACAGGTGCTTAGGGGGTTGGAGTTAGTGGATGAAAAGAACTGGTGAGAAACAGGCTGATGAAATAGTGAGATTAGTTTGTGAGGAGTCTGTTATACTATCTAGAGGGGTCTCTGTACCCTATGATCCAATTTACTTAAAAATAAAACTCTTTAGACACGTTGGGAGGCTAAACTGTAGGAAGAAACTTCAGTGTTACAGTTAACCGGTACAATATGACACTTTAGTAAAAATGTTTGTTTTTATGTCATAGGAATGTCCTTCCAACTGACAATAAACTTTACACCGGAGTATAATTTTGTCCCTCCAGTTGTGACATTTAGAACCATTCCTTTTCATCCAAATGGTAAGGACCAAATGAGATTTTTTCCATCGGGGGCTCTGTCCCTATTATCCTTGTTTCTTGTGAGTGTTTTATAATGTTTATTTTAAACATTATGGTTATTAAAGTAAGCATGCTTACTGGGGAAAATATAAAAAGAGAAAAATCATCACCTTGAATCCTAATTCAGAGAAATACTGCTCTCAACATTTAACCAAATTTATTTCCTTTTCTCTGTGTATTTTTCCTACATAGTTGCAGTATTAGATATAAAGTTTTGCATCAATTTTTTATTTAAAATTACATAAGCTTATGGCTACGTTATTAAACATTCTCCAAAAGATCATTTAATGACTAAATGTTAAATGTAACAACTCCTATATTGTTCAATAATTTAGTTGGACTAATTTTTTATTATAAAAATGATAGGCTCACAAATTAACATTTTAGAAAAAGTTGGATTACTACCTTAAGTTATACACAAAGTGAATTTCTGATTGATCAAAAATTTAAAAATTTTCAATGCTAAAAAGAAAAAGTCTAATAGAACTTTTATGGGCTCGGTGAGGAAGACCTCTCTAAATATGGTAAAACCTAGAAACCATGGGAAAAGCATGACACATTAAACTACTTTTAAACTTCTCTATAGCTAGTGACATTAGAAACAGACAAAATACATTGGCTTTTTCAAAATGAGGGAAAATATTTGCAACACATAAAACAGGATATCTGTAATATATAAAGAGTGTGTGTGAATCAATAAGAAATCAACATAAAGCAATAGAAAAATGGACAAAGACTATAACTAAACACTTGGTAGAGGAAACATAACAAAAATAATTATAAAAGGATGTTCATCCTCACTAGTAAGAAGATAAATGAATATTAAAACAAAAATTGTGACTCATCGTTGTGTTAAATGTTAAAATAATAACATGTAATTATTTTATTGGAGGTGGGCGAACATGGGTACTCTAACATTATAACTTTAGTGTGACCTTTTGGGGAAGCAATTTGACAGTTTTCAATTAGATATAAAATGCAAATAGCCTTAAATTCCTGTAATACTATGTTTATAAATTATTCCATAGAAATACTAGCACAAGTGTGGAAGAGTATGTTTAATATTTAAATGTTTGTTTCCAATAACACTTTTGGAAATAAGGAAAGGGGAAATAACCCCAATATCTATCAATATAGGAATTTTTAAGTGAAATATCCTATAGTTCTATATATATTGCTCTTAAATAGAATGAGGAAGATCTACTCTGTGGAAATGTGAGGGAGGAAGATGAGGGACTAAGAATACCCCTTCCTGTTGTATTTAATCCAGTAATTCCACTCCTAAGTGTTTATTTTAGGCAAATAATGGCAAATGTACACAACATTTAACCAAATTTATTTCTTTTTCTCTGTGTATTTTTCCTACATAGTTGCAGTATTAGATATAAAGTTTTGCATCAATTTTTTATTTAAAATTACATAAGCTTATGTAATTTTCTAGGTTTTACTATATTTAGAAAGGCCTTCCTCACCAAGCCCATAAAAGTTTTGTATCATAAATTTAATTTTATTCTTTGAAAATGGGTTTTAATTACAAAAGTAATGATATACTTGGAAAAAATTACCTAAAAGTATATAAAATAAGACCAGGGGCAAAACAAAGATGCCCACTCGACACTTTTATTTAACATAGCTTTGGAAGTTCTAGCCAGATCAATTTGGTAAGAAAAAGAAATAAAAGGCGTACAAATTGGAAAGGAAGAAGTAAACCTGTCACTACTTGCAGTTGAAATGATATTATGTATAGAAAATATTAAAGACTCTCCCAAAAAACTGTTGGAACTAATAAACGAATTCTGTAAAGTTTCAGGATACAAAAATCAATATGCAGAAATCTGTTGTGTTTTTATACATTAATAAAGAGGAGAGGAAAATATGGGAGAGCTCGTGATTGCTCTTCTTTCTGTCCCTCACCCCCAGGAGGAGGAAAGACTTATCTAATTGGGGAGATGTAAGAAAGAACTGAGCATGTGTAGCTCAGCACCTTCTCAACACTTTCTTTCCAACCAGCCTGATCTTAGAATGGGTGTGGTCTGTTTCTCCAGGCAGGAAAGTTAGGAAGAACTTCAGTTGAGAGATCAAGTTCAAATCTGGGGGGCTTTTGTGGAACTCAATTAAAGCATTGATCACGTGCATTCTCCATTTTAGTCTTACATACAGTAAAGTTGATATTTTTTACTTGCATCTTTCAACACTCTAGTCTATTTCATTATATATGAACCTTGGAGTAAAGAAGTATTGTTTATTAGCTACCAAACTCCAAAAGATGACTATGTACAGATCTAAATCTTTAGATACATAAAGCCAAATTGCCTTTCAATGATGTTGTACACACCCACCAGGAAGCGTATACTACTGTCCAATTCTGGGCATTAAAATTTTGGAGAAAATTTTTTTTTTTTGCCAATTTAATAAGAATCTTTCTATTGTTTTAATAAGTACTTCGATACTTGTGAGTTAAACATTTTTTTCACATCTGTAGATTGTGTGTCTTATTTCGTGAATTGTCAGGCTTATTAACAATGTTATCACATTGTCTTAGATGTTGCAAATGTTTTCCTTCATTCGTTATTAATTTTTATATTTTGTTGATACTATTTTTCTTACACCTAGAATCTTAAAATTTTTATGTAGCTATATTTATTGTCTTGTCCTTTGAGATTTTTACAATTATCTTCAAGCTTAAATGATCTTCCCCCTCAAAACAATCAAATAATTTTAACTTTCTTCTAGTTATTCTATAGTTTTATTTTTCATAGTCTATTCCTTTTTTTTTTTTTTTTCAAATACAGATTTAGTTAGTTAACTGTGTTAGGGACAGGCTAAGCTTCTGTATATCTTTTCAATCTATATATAATAGAAAAAAGCTAGCAGGGAGGTTTTGCCATCTTCAACATATGGCTTCCATTTCTGGATATGAGGCATTTACTTTTTGTCATCATTTTCAACCAGTGGGAAGAGGGAAGGAGAAAGAGAAAAAGGACGAAATAACTTCCTTAAGAAAATATGATCCAGAAGTTGCACATTTTACTTCTGCTTATATCTCATTTTTGAAACTTAGTCCAATGGTTACATCTTGCTAAGGGAGAGGCTGGGAGAAATAATCTGAGCAACTATATGTCATCTAAACAGCATGGGGTTATGAGGATTGAAGACAGGTATAGTTTCTTATTACAGAGAGAAGAAATAAAGGAAGAGTAGATACTGGAGGATGATGAGTAGTTTGCAACACTATACCGTTTTTTGCTTTTACCACTGAATCATAATTTCACTTTTAACATACAACAATTTTAATACATACTAGGGTTGGTTTCTAAATTCTCTTATTACATTGCTCTTTCATGTCTAATCTTGTGTCCCACTACATCGCTATAATTATTGTGGTTTTATAATACAATGTAATATATGAAATCAAAGATTCCTTTATTACCTTTTCAAAATTTTCTTCTCAGTTTTTGTCTCTTTATTGCAAAATTCTTCTTTTGGAGTATAAATGTTTTTCTTTTTCATTATAAAAATTATTTACACATTAGTAAAAATATTATTAGTAATGATATCTATCATTTTCAAGGATTCACTATATGTCAGGTACTCTATTTAAGTACTTTATTGTATTCACTCTTTACAGTGAAGGTAGGTACTTTAATTATATCCCAATTTCACATATTAAAAAAATGAGACCTAGAGAGATAAAGTTAATTGTTCAACATCACATAGAGTCAATGTTCAAATTTGTGTGTCTGACACCAAAAGTCCATGCTTTTAGCACTGTATTAAATGTGTCATATTCATGGCAAATAATTTTTCTTCTTTTTTCATTTGCTTTAAATTTTACCTATATTTTGATGTTGATGAGTTTTTAATAATTTTATTATATATACCACTATTAATATTAATGTATTATTTTAATACAGTAGACCAACATACTGGTCGACCCTGTATAGATTTTTTAGACAGCCATGACAAGTGGAACACATGCTATTCATTGAGCAGCATCTTACTTACCCTCCAGGTAAGAACAGATTAATACAAATTGCCCTCTTTAATACTTTTAATAATCTTAGTTATTCAAAATATAAAAAATAAAATATGTATTGCCTATTTAAATATTTAAAAGATTTGAGTAAGCTTATTTAAATCAATGACACTTCTACATCAAGACTATAAAATGGTACTTGAATTATAAAGACTAATATTTTAAAGTGAAATTGTTTGTTAAAGCCCCTTATAACAGAAGAAAACTGTGTGGATGGCTTCATTTCTAGCAATATAGTCTTCAGTTTTCTTTCAACTTCTAATTTTATTTTATAACATACTTTTATATCTTTCTTCATTCATAGACCTTTACTTCTTCAGAGAAGTGAATCAAGTGATTACAACTTAAAATGTTCAGCTTTATCCTGTTTTCTGACAGAGCTAGCTGCTTGCTTTCATATCAAACCCAGTGAACAATTAAACCAGAGATTTTCTTCTCACCTCAGATAGATGCCTATTTCTAGAATGCCCACTTTACTTCCTGATCCAAGGCCCTTAGAAGCATGCCCCAGTGTGGTGTTATTCTTGACCCTCAACAAGGCTCTTTTCTCATTCAGTGCCAAAGAAATGATTTCAGTGGTACTTGCTTTGACTATTGGTATCTGGCTGAGTTCTGTTCTATGTGAATGGGCCTACTTATCATAACATGTGAAGATAAACTGCTAAATTTTGATTATCTAGAACACTAGGATAATAAAGTCTACTGGCTTAATTGAATTTTTTAGTAGCAGAATTATAATACAAATCCCATTTCTTCCATTTCTTATTGTTTAAATAAAATAATAGTATTCTGTCTAATCACCTTAGAATACTGAATAAAATTTTATCTTTTTTAAAGAGTCAATATTTCATTTACTCATTCTTTCACTTATTCATTCATTTTAAAAATACATATGGAGAGACCTTTAGCAAAAAATTTAAGGAAGTGAGTGAGCATGATATGCAGATAACAGGTTGATCTTTTGGATTCCTTTAAACTAAGTCATAGTCCTAACTTTTCCACCTAAACTAGGATCTGCCTTAAGAATAGAAACTGAGTGTTCTCAAAAAATGTAAATGAGTAAGGGCAAACCAGAATGAAATGGTGAAAATTTTGAGTTGCAGGATAATTTAATAAAAGGTAAATTTGGGATTCTGAGATTAGATTGCTTGGCTTCATATCCTGGTTCTGCCTTTTAACACCTCTGTACCATTGGACAAGTTTCTTCACATCTCAATGCCTCAATTTCTTCATCAGTAAAACGGAGCTGTCAGTAGCTACTTCATTTAACTTGTAAGGATTAAATGCATTAATACATGTAAAATACTTAGAACCATGTGTGGTCCAAGAAAATAATTCAATAAAGCTAGTTAATATTACAATAGTTCTTACTTTTAAGCAGTAATGCAAAGTGACAACAGTGTTGTCATGAAAATATATCACGGAAAGCCAGTAGATGACAAAGTTATTTGTCTTTTTATTTTTCAAACAGATTTGTAAAACAAATATGCCTGCATTACAAAAGATTTTTAAGACAGTACAAAGGAAAACAAAATCACCAGTAATCATAAAGAAAAACCCGAATCCTACCGTTATTAGCATTTCCTTCTGATCTTTTCTCCTATTTTTCTGTTTAAAATCTTTCAGTTCCACATTCACTGCAGAGTAAAGCCCAGTTCTGTTGTCTGACAAATGATTTATTTCTCACACCTGGGCTCTAACATACCATGCAATTCCACTCCTATAATATCTTCATGCTTTTCTTTACTCAGAGTGCTAAGTTCACTTCAGGTTTAAAAGCATTTCTAGAGTTATAAACTCTAAAGTTACAAACCTAAGCAAGTCTTGGACCTTTTCTCTCAGTCTGTCCAGCAAACAGCTGCTCGCATTTTAAGAGTCAGGTCAATTGAGCCTTCCTCTGAAATGTCTTTCTTGATTTTCTTTCCTAGGTGGAACTGATGGCTTTGGTTTTAGAGGGACTTCCTTTGCCACTCACCCAGAAAGCAGTATCCTAAGCAAATTTCTAACAGACCTTTGTAATACTGTAATGCATATACTGGTTTTTTTTAATCAGTCTTACCCTACTAGACTACAACTTCCTCAAGGTCAGGGAATAGGTCTGATTAGTCTTTGATTCTCCAATAACTAACTACCCAGTACAATGTTGACATTTGGTAGGAGCTAAGTAGCATGAATGGGAGAAAGAACCTGAATTTTTGCATCATTGCAATTATGGTACATAGGTATAAATTATATAGCTCGTTTCTTTTTCACTTAACCTTTTATCTCAAGTAATTTTTATCTCACTATGGTTAATATTTTAATGTCTATTGAATAGTTCTTTCAAGGTCAATAAGTATCATTAGAACTTTCTGCACTTATGGACATGTCCACTATCTTCCTTGTCCAATGTAGTAGCTTCTAGTCACATGTGGTTACTTGAAATGTGGCTAGTGTAACTGAGGAACCGAGTTTTTCATTTTATTTAATTTTAAGTAATTTAAATTTAAATTGTCATACATAGCTAGAGCCTACTGTAGTGGACAGTATAGACCATAATTTCTTATACTTCCCTTTGAATAACAGATGAGACATATTTGTAATTATCACATCGTTATTCAAGGGAGTGATACTTGAAATGGTGTTTAAAATATTTTTATGTCTTTTTATACTAATCATCTCCAAATTTTTTTACAATCTTAATTTTTTTAACACTTCCGTATGTAATGCAAAGGTAAACAGCAACACCCATTTGTAGAATGAATTTCAAATTCATGGTCTTTAACTAATTGGATATTATAAAATATGCCTACTGGTGCAGTTGTTTACTGATGTTTCAGATTTTTGTACTTATCCTCTGCAGAGCTTCCTATGTTATTTTATACTATCACATGGCTAAGTTAAAAGTTGGATTTTTCTGTTTTACTATTGTAGCAGGCCGTCTGATTTATATGTTTTAATATATTCCTTATAGTCCAGTTCTTAAAAATCATTAAGTATTCTTAGTATCTTGTATACACATTATATGCAAAGGTCTTAGGTGCTGTGTCAATGTAAAGACTATTGAATAAACTTTACCAGATGTGCCTTTCTGAGTATGATTATCTTTCTGGCCAAAGACTAAAAGCTTGTTCTTGAAGATAAGTTTCATCTGCTTCCCACTCACTTTGGAAGGTGTAGTACAATCCACATTGATTTTTTAAAGGCAATTATAATATCCTTGGAAATGTAGCTCAAATGTATTTTTCAAATAGGAAAACTCAAATAGCAGAAAATTCTTGTTGCTTTTGAAATATTAGATGTTAGATTATTACTTTCATTAGTGAAAGATTGCCATCATTTCCATGACTCTTAAGTCACAATTATCCACTTTGACCCACATCTACATTTTGGTATTCTATTAGTTATTATTTTGATTATATTTTATTATATAGTCTGCATGTTATAATGTAATATTGAAAATACTGAATTATTAAATGCAGCTTGGGCTAATATTAATTTTGAAATCCAGATAAACAAGATCGTGGTCTAGCAGAACTATTAAATGTTGCTTACTACTGGTCCCCTATTTTGTTCAGATGCATATACATTACGGTAGACAGACTTAAAGATATCTTCCACCACTCTCATCCTCTGGTTATTCAATCAAACACTAGTCTAGGTAATGATGTGAAAAGACCTTGTAGGTGAAATTAAGGTTACTAATCAGCTGACATTAAAATTAGAAAGTTATCCTGAATTATGCAGCAGGGATAGGGGAACAAAATAATCACAGGAGCCTTTAACAATAGAGGAGCAAGGCAGAAGAGTCACTCAGAGATACAGTGGAAGAAGGCGAAGGGATCTGGCAGGAGGGGACACTAGGAAGATTCCAAGCATGAGAAGGATTTTTCACAACTTTACTCCCCCTGTGATATAGGGGTTCAAGTGTGAGGACCTGCAAGAGACCTCTTGGAGCTGAGGGTGGCCCCCAGCTAACAGTCAGCAAAGAAACAGGGACCTTGGCCCTACTTATCCAAAGGACTGAATTTAGCTAACAAACAACCTGAATGAGCTTGGAAGCAGATTCGTCCAGAAACTCTGAGAAGAGTCCAGTCAGCCAACACCTTGGTTTCAGTCTTGTTATATCTGAGAAAGGGAACACAGCCCAATCACCCTAGATTTTTCACCTGCAGAAGTGTGAGATAATAAATTTGTTTTTTTTAAGCACTAAATTTGTGGTAATTTGTTACGGAAGCAATGGAAAACTACTACAGATAACAAATTAATCATTAGATGATCTGAAGAGATATTGAAGTGTATACAAGCCTTAATATATGTGTTTGTTTTACCTATAATCTAAATATGATCTCATGTTAAAGTGCAATTTTAGTTTTTAATGAAAATGTTTTAATGTTTCCTAATATTTAGTTTCCTTTGCACATATGTCCAATTTAAATCTATGTGACAGCATGGAATAAGTTATAGGAAGGAACTTATAACTCTCCTTGATCATATTTGGCTAATGAATATACAGTATAAAACCAAGATAAATTAAGAGTTTCTCAAGAGTAGGAACCATGTCTCGTTTGTCTTTGTATCTCTCTCCAGGTAAATACAATGTAGGTATTTAGTAAATGCTTCTTGAGTATTGTTTTATGTATTGGTTTGTCTTTGTGCTCTAAGAAAAAATTTACTGAAAATGAAACCTACGTTCTATATTTTTCCTGTAGGTTATGCTTTCTAATCCAGTGCTAAAAAATCCAGTGAATTTGGAAGCTGCCCAGATACTGATTAAAGATGAATCTATGTATAGACAAATAGTTCTAAGACTTTTCCACGAGCCATTTCAATGTAAGAACCGCCTACTTGTTATTTGACAATTATTAATTATACATTTATAGAAAATAAATGATCTAGCAAATAACTGTTGTAAGGGAATATTTTCTGTATCCATTTTCAGTAATGAAATACTAAGCTCTCTCTTACTGCACCTTTTTTTCAAACCAATCAGTGTGATCCTTTGAAAAATATTATCGAAGATCATAAGCTTAGTATCTTTAAATGTCATATGGATGGATGGTGCCATTGAAATGAGTCTATCCATTGTAAAGATATGATATCTAATTGTAACTCTTTGATCGATCATGGATGTTTTCCAGATCTCACTTGTAGTACCTCAGAGCTTACTGATCTGGGACTCCTTTCCTCTTCATTAGCAAAATGTTCAGTGTTTTCTTTTCTGGAGAGTCCTCCCCTTGCCCCCGTAATCCTTCTGAGTCCATGTGGAAATGGCACCTGAGGTTCTTCAGTCTTTTTGCTCTGTTGACCAATGTTTTTCTGATGCCCTTGGTTTGTTCGCTCTCATCCTGCCAGCGACATTTTCCGGACTCTTAACTCCATCACCGCCATTGCTCCTATGCGCTCTCTGTAGTTAGCAAAGCAATGCTCTTGGCTCCTTGTGCCCCGAAGGGTTTGCCACAAGTGAGGGTTGGGTCTCTAGTAACAAAGTTCTTTCCTTTAAATCCTGTTCCTCCTCTTCCAGCAGTACACAACAGCCTGGCATAGTAGCTGGTATCATTACCTCTTCAATCAGCAGGCTTTGCTGTTCAAACTCACTTTGGCAAACTGATCTCTCATGTGCTTTATCTCTCAGGTGTCCATTATCTCTTTCTAGAAACTGCAAGTCCATTAGCTAGGTCTATACAATTGTGACAATGTTCAAGTGCTCCTCCGCAGAGCTTCAGGGTTTGATACAAATCTTTTTCAGTAACTTCAGACATGTAATATTGCTGACAGTTTCGAGGCTGGTTTGTGCACCGAAGAATCATATTGCTTCACTCTGACCACTTTCTGACCTACCAGAATATTGTAGCATTCACTGCTGTATCCTCTGCACTCCATAGTTATTTGTGGAATGAATGAATGAACGAAGGATACATATCACTTAACCTTTTGTTGAGCCCTCCAGTACCGTCATTGTAAAGAAAGATTCTATAACAAAGCTCTGTGCATATTTTGGTAAGTGGAAATTTTAAAACTGGCCTTAAAGAATTTTCTACAATAAATGATTCTATGTAGTAGAGTTGATTTTTGCCTTGCAAAGAGAAAGGATGAGAAGAAACTTGAAGAAAAATTGGCCCTTTCCTTTGTCCTCCTGTCAGGTAGATGCCATCCTTCACTCCTTTCGGTTCTCCAACTTTGCCATCAAACCACACATAAAGGCTGCCCCGATTGCAAAATCACTCAGCCAGCGAGGAACAAAGGAATGATACTTTGGCAGGTTTTTGCTACATTCTTTAGTTATGTTGGTGAAATATGTGGAAATTCAAGACAGTAAGTAGTTATTAACTTGCTTGCCTTCTCAGCTGGACTGGGAGTGCTAGCCTAGGGTACCATGATTTTCTGCAGC
>NW_006441955.1:14159097-14171952 GCF_000325575.1 Pteropus alecto
AGAGACAGCTGCTATAGGTGAGAAAGCGAAGAAATGCAGAAAACTTGTCCACTCTAAGTTAGATGGTAGAATAGTACTATGTGAATTTCTGTGAAAAACTGCATCCAATGAGAATTAACGACCTGTAACAACTTGAAAAAAGGTCTCTACTAGAATGCTGCAAGATCGCTCACATACATTTAATATATAAAGATAGCTAGGAAATGCATAGAAATAATTATCATCACAATTTTATATAACACAGAACTGGAACAGATAGTCAATAGTATAAATGAGAAACTCAAGAGGTAGCTATAATTGTATCATCTCTGTAGGCTAGAACTGTACCCTCAGTACCTAGTGCAGTGTTTGGTTGCTAGTATTAAGTAAAAATTTGTAGAATGAATAAATAAAAAATACATATAAACTTAGATACTGATTTTACTTCATAGTTTACTAAGTGCTTTCATGTAATGTTTTACTCATCTGAGCTTCAGCCTCTTCCTCAGTGAGGAAGCTGAGAATCAACGATGAAGCCCAAGGTCACAGAGGGCAGAGCCGGGGCTCCAACCTGGGCATTCCCACTTCCCCCATGCCTCCAAGCTTAATGGGATGAGCATAAAACCATTCATTTGGGATGAAAGAATTAAAATGTCCGAACAGCATGGAAGAGACCTGACTCGATAACAGTACTGTCTTCTACAAAAAAATTCGTAGGGAGCTATTTGATCACAAGTTTAATATGAACCAGTAATAGAAAGTGCCCGTCTATTAAGCATGTGTTAGATGATAATTTTACCTTACTCTGGTTTGGTGGGCCCTCATCTGGAATACCAGCATGTTCCATTTGTAGCCTCACATTTTCCATGATGGAAGAAACTGGATATGTTTAGTAGGAAAAAGAAAAAAAAGATAAAAGGCAGTCGTAAAAGCTGTTTTCAAGTATTTGAGGGGATGTCCCACAGAAAAGGGAAATATCTTCTCCATTGCTCCAGAAAACTAAAGTAAGACTGATGCTGAAACTATGAGCCAGGCCTGCTAGGTTATAGCAACTGAAGTCCAGAGTACACAGGCTTGGCCCTGACTTTTGCCAGAACAGACCTTGAATAAATTGGGGACTTTTTCCTCATAATCAGTGGTCTGGAATTAATTTTGTTATCCTAAACCTAAGCCTGGTATTTGGTACGCAGACATGCAAATGCCTCTCATTCCCTAAACTTTCTCTAACATGTTTGCCTCGCATGAATAGCTAGGTCTTGGCCTTGGCATATTGACAAGAACGCACCAAGCTCTGAGTCATATCCGATGGCTTTCCCATATCCTGAGAGCCCCTTCTGGGCCCCAGACCTTGGAGTGAGGATGCTCACATACAACACACCAGACAACCTGGGACAGTCCCGGTGTAATTATTTCTAGTATCCGCTTTCACTCCGTGTTCCAGTTTGGACAATGAATTATATAGTCAGTTGGGTGCCTAACTGATCTGTCCTAGAAGTAAATGCCACCGTAGTTGCAGCATCCTCAATGGTAAAGTCCATCCAGGTCCCAGCCGGCCAAACATGAGGAAGGATATTCTAACAATTCAAGGTGCTTAAGTATGTACAAAGCCACGTTGGCAGGTAGTAAAACTGCCTGTCACTAGCGTTCATAGTAGAAATACTCAGAACACTTTATAAGTCGTGTTCATTTGGGAAAGTTTAATGACTGTTTTTCAGGGATGTTGTCAAAGTGCTTCTTGCTCGAGGTCGGGAGTTGGACAAGGGAATTTTTCAAGTGCCTTCCAACTTCTACTTTAGTTCATTTATGAAATTTGGCAGAGGGAAGGGAAAGGTCTAGAAGGTAGCCAAGCCTGAGGTAACCATTTTTCTCTTAGCCAGGTATATTCCCATAGCTTTTGTTAAATAAAAGAGGATCACACTAATAAGTTTCAGATACTTATCTAAATAAACTATAATATAGTAACTGACAGATATTAGAGTCGTAATACAAAAATAGAGAATAACTACAGAAACATTAGGGAGATTATAATATTAATTTACATTACATACTCCTTAAAAATCTGATAGCTGTAAAAATACATCCCATTCTTCTTGTGGTTAGGAAGATGTGACAAGGATTTGATTCCTCTTTGATTCAAGCTCCCAATCTGTTCACTGTTGTTGTTTTTTTTAATCTTCATAACAATAGAACAATTTTAAAGAAAATTATCTCTCCAATTGAAACAGCTGATGTCTCATAGGATTTCAGGTTTTGGTCCCTTTTCTTTTTACAGGGAGTAATTTTTGTTGTTGTTGTTGTTGTTAGATATTGGAATACCCCTTCCTCTGGGGAAAAAATACTTTCTGCATATCAGAGGAAAAAGAAATTCAGTCCAGTAGCATAGCTAACTCATTGAAGAACACAAGCTTCAGCATCATAATTCAGACCCTATTTTGTTGATGATTATAGTATTGTTACAGATATGCTGTTTTTTACAGAGATCAGAAAATCTTTTTTTTTTAAATAAATTTATCAGGATGATGTGTGTGATCTATTTGTTGGAGATTTTCCTTTTTGTATTTCATTGCACCAGATAGTCCAATAATGTTTTAGCAAAGTCTCTAAGTTGATTGTTTTAACTGAAAATGCTAAATATTTCTTTCCTGCAAAGAAAAATATATTTGTAGTTTTAAAGGACAAATAATACAAAGCAGTTTTTAATGAAAAATAGCAGACCTTGGAAGCCCACACTTTTCATGGCTGGGTGCTGTACCCACCCCCAAAAGGTACCAACAGCTTTCAATGCATTTAGTTGTTTCTCTGGAATTTACCACTGTATTTCTAAATTTATTCTATACTAATATTTCTGGGGTTTTCAGTTTTCGATATTACCTATAGGCTTTATACTACTATTTCCACCCATATTTTCTCTCCCTTATTCTCCTAATATATTTTGGTTACATTAATATGACTTAGTAAATATTTGTCCCAGAAGAGCCATGAATGATGCTTTTATTTTTTTGTGCAAGTAGCCCAATTTTTCATTCCCTTGTTTGTTTTTATATATCATCTATTCTTCCCCTAAACCTCTGACAAAGCTGTAAAACAATTCCCAGGCATTCTATTGCCTTTTCCCCTTGGAGACTTCTTTCCTGTGGCACTCCATCCTCCTCCAGTTCTGAACTGGCAGTTCTCTCATGGGGATCCTGGGGGATCCTGGGTTGGCCTGTTTGCCTGCTTCTTGGATTGATGCTCCTGCTTGATCCCTTATTTTCCTCTTGATGGGTCTGCTCCTTCATTTTGTTGGAGCACATCTTCTAGGAGCTTCCTAGTCCATGAGACCTAAATCTTTTCTGATGTTGCATGCCTAAAATGTATTTATTCCCCTCTCATATGATCACAATCTGGTTGTATTTTAGTTTGGAGATAATTTTCGTTCAGAATTGTAAAGACCTTATTGCCTTCTTGTTTCTAGTGTTAAATCTTGAGAAGCCCAATTTCATTCAGATGTCCAGTTCTTCATGTGTGATATATTTCTTTCTGGAAGCTTTAAAAAATCTTCTCTTTATTCCCAGTGATCGGAAATTTCTTAATATTCTTGGTATAGTTTTTTTGTTTTTGTTTTCCTCCTCATTCATCATGTAGGGCATTTGATAAGCTGTTTAAATCTCATTTTAAAAAACTCTAATCCTTTAGTTCTAAAAATTTTTCTTATGAGATTTCTTTTATAATTACCGTCCTTCATTTTCTCTGTTCTCTCTTTTTAATATTCAAATATTTAGATGTAGGATCTACAGGTCTGATCCTCTAATTTTTAAAAATCTAATTTTTCCTATTATCTACCTCTGTTTTGTTGTTGTTGTTGTTCAATATATATTCTGGAAGATTTCCAGAAATATATGTTTCCATTTTCTTTTTTCTTCCCTGTTTATTTGTTTTGGTGGTTATCTTTCGCAATATTGACTTTACTCAAATGTCTAGTGATCTTTGACTGTTCACATGCGGGACATATGATGAATAGAAATCAATCGTTAAAAAGACTGGAAATATTTGAATACAGACTGGACTTAATGACAGTTTTATTTCATTATAACATTATTCAGTGAGAACCTGGGCATACCATTAGTTAGGCTTGCTTATTTTCCCTGAGATAAATGCTCACGTTTTGTACCTGGAGAAAGATGCTAGCTGCTTATTATACATTGGGAGCTGGACAAGGGAATAGAGTAGGAATCTTTTCTATTCAATGTAATCTACTGATTTATTCCCTGTTTGCAGGCCCTTACCATATTCTTGTTCTGCTTTCTGCCTAGTGTCATCTAATCCTGAGTTTCTCTGACTCAGTTTCTCCAGAGATTAAACTTCCTTCCTTCTGACTGGGCAGTGGTGATCATCAGTTTGCATAAGATGAAAGTCTAAGTCTTGAGTGACTGTACTATATCTCTCACCTTTCAGAGGTAGCTGGTACCTGCAATTCCTGAATTGTTTCTCAAGTTCAGAAGTATGTATCTGCTTGCTTTTTCATTGACCTCCCCTCATCATGTAGTTAGGTTTCAAATTCCTATGGCCTGCTAAGACAATTGCCACTTGACATCTGCTTCCCATCCTGAAATTTTTTCTTGTCATCTTTCTTTTGTTCTCCTTAAGGTTCTATACCTTATTTTGATTCCTTTATCACTCTTTTATTGAGGCTTCAGAAAGAGTGCCTATAAAGCCATGTATTCAATCTTTCATGTAAACCAGAATACCAGAATCCTTTTTTTTTTTTTTAATAGTGAAAGATGACAGCTCTGAGTCATCTAAAGACACAGACAAAAGTATCAGGTAAGTTTTTCTTCATACAATTCTATGCCAATTTTTTTAACAAAGAGACTATTGATTTAAAATGTTTATATTTTTCTCATAATTGAATTTCATTTTTTTAACTTAGAAAAGGAAGTGTAGATATCTTTTTCTGTTACAATACCTTTTAAAAATGTTTTCGGGAAGAATGTAGAAATTTATTAAATTCTTTCTAGACTATTGAATTAATATAGAATGTAACTATATGAACTTACCTATTCTTTTAATTTTAATTTTTTATTGTTAAAAAATAAAAGCCTGTTGTCAATATAATGAGAACAAACCATTTTAAATTGCAAAAATTCAAGCAATTTCAGAGAAGATAAGGTTGTAGAGGGAAATGGTGAATGTTAAGGCTGAAACCATTGGATCTTTTGAGAGACAACCTGACAATATGACATAAATTCAGCCTTGAACACTTGGACAATGTCTAGGTCAATATTCTCATCTATGGTTCTGCAGCATTAATTTCTTAAGCATTTCCATTAGCCTTAATTTGACAGTCAATCCGCTGTAGAAAACAATCAATTAGTGTGGACATAATGCTTGCTTCAGCTCAGGTTTCCTTGACTGGCCCTGAAGGAGGAGTAAAATGAGGTAACTTAAGTGGCTTCTGTTTGTAAAAGTGTTGGAAAATTTCAGGAAGGTGAGCATGATCTAGCGAGCAGTCCACTATGTTGGGATTCAGTAGAGGATATTGCTGCCCCTTCAACTTGTTGATGTGGAGAGAAGCAACTGACCATCCTGGCGCAAAATAGACCTGCGATAAATAGCTGTTGAATGCATAAACACTATTTTATCACCTGTAAAACATGAATGTCCCTAGAATATCACAAAGTTTTTTCTATTTGTGATATAATTATTAACAGTACATAAAGATACAGTGCCAGCATTTACTAATAAGGCAGTAAGAGCAGACCAGAAGAACTTCTGTGATTCTAACTTCAGCAGGTACTCCAAACCAAACCTAGGATAAATGAAGCCAGAGTCAGGTCTGATTTGTAGTGTTCACCTAGTGCTAGCCTAAAATCTCTAGAGAAATCTCTGGAACTCGAAGCAATGTAGTCTAAATTTCAATGATACTCTGTACGCCTAGTATACAGCAGGCTGCAATTTATTATGTGGCTGTGACTTCTAATATTTTCCCCTAGAATATTTGTTATGGGATAAAGCTCAGTTATGTCTAGCTTTTAGTTTTTACATAGAGCATTGACAGTGAGGTCTTACAGAAATTATTCAAAGAAAGATATTGCTCTTTGTATTGTCAGACTAGCACCATATGCTAGAGCTTTACTTCATGAGCTGGAAGGGCTGCTCTGGTTTTAGAAGTAGATTCCAGAGGTATAGCCAAGCGATTGAAACCTGCTTCCAAAAGATATAACAAAACTTAGGCAAAGTCCAGTCAACTGGGCAGAAAGAATATAGTCAGGGGAATCCAGCTGATGTTCAGTAATTGAAAGTGATTTAAGCTTGTGCTTATCATCTGGGAAGTTTTCCCTTGATAAGATACAGGGCAGCCTCTGGGAGGGCATCTACTTATTCATTTATTTAAAATGCATTCACTGAGCATATGCTCTGTGCCAGGCACTGTGTTCTAGTGTTGGGGATACACACCTGAATAATATGTGATCTCAGATGTTACTAGATTTATTCTCTAAAATTGGAAACTCTCCTCTGAATAGGAGACAGTACAAAGCACGTGCTTGACTACTGGTCCCACAGGACAACACAGGGAACATCTGCTACCAGGGGATGTAGTTGGACAACCACAGGGCAAATATCAGGATCATGGCTAAGGGAGAAATGTTAAAGTCATATGGAATCATATTTAAAGTGAGTCATATTCAGTAGAAATTTCTCCTGTAGCTTTTATTTTTTGTAGGCCTCTTTTAGAAGCCTTCACCTTTTTACCAAGTTATCTACCTCTGGTATCACCTTCGTTAAATGCAATCCAACATTACACTGGGCCATGCCTGTCAATTGTTGTATTACATTAATATCTAGAATATAATAAGTGCTATTATGGAGATAAGATCAAGATGCTGGGGGAGAAATATATTAGTAAAGCTTGGAGGTGGGGTGGGGCATATAAAGGCCAGCTTCCAGGAGGAGGCAATGCCTGAGTTGATTTCTAAAGGTAGAATAAGAATTCACCTACAAGCAAGAGGAGAAGGCATTTCAGGCAGAGGGAATAGCTCATTCAAAAGCATGGAGATTTTAAGAGGGCATATTTCCCACAGCCTGACCCAAAGGAAGTATCTTGACATCCAGAATAAAAAGTGAAAATGAATCACATGGGTGGTAATCACGCAATAGAATATATAGATGTCAAATTATAATGTAAACCTGAAAATTATATAATTGTATTAACCAATGTTACCCCAATAAACTTAAAAAAAAGAAAAGAAAATGAATCATAAATGCCAGAGGCAATCAAAATGTTTTGGGAGCTGAGATGCAAAACCAAAGGGGTAAGGGAGAGGGGATTGGCTGCTAGATAATCAGAAGAAAGGAGAGTGAGACATAGAAGGTCCAAATGTTAAATATTCCTGTGTGTGGGGTGGGGGTAGGGGGTGGCTAAATAATTTAAAGGGGCAGGCAAAAGATAAAACTTGGGGGATCTAGACAGAAAAGAGCATGACATTTGCATTCCATATTAAAAGTCCTAAAACAAGTGCATGGCTTTGACACAGCAATTCCACCACTAGAAATTTATCTTTAAGGATGTAATCGAACAAGTGCATAGATTATAAGAATGTTGATCATAGACTTGCTTAAAATGAAAAATTGAAAACAGAAAGTTTAACAAAATGAATTGATTAAACACATTTTGAGTTAGCTGTATAATGTCCAAAATGTATGTAAATGTATGTTGTAGACATGATTCTGCAGACTTATTAACATTAAAAGTAGGTGAAAAGAGTGGGTTATAAAATAATATATATGGTATTCTCTTTCTTTGTCTCTCTCTCTCTCTCTCTCTCACACACACACACACACACACACACACACACACGCACACACACACGCACACACTGAAAAGCAGTCTAGCATGGCAAGCAAAAGAATCCAATCCCATTTCCTTCATTTATTGTGAGCTATGAGTCTAAGGTATCTCTGTATGTTAATAACAGTAAAAGATTCCTAAGAGACTAAAATCTTTTAAAAGAGCACATTGGAGAAGGAAACTTCAGGTCAAGGCTCTGTCCCAGAACTTGAGAAGATGTTACATCTAGGGTACTGTGCCTGCAAGTGTTAGAAGTTCAGAATTAGGAGACCTGGAACAGCTGACAAAGGGATTAATTGGGATATGGCAGCAAGAGCACTGACCTTGTCCATCCCCCCAGATGAGGAATAGCCAGTAGAAATGATAGGATCTGTCTTAGGCAGGAGCAATGAGTGCATGAGCTTGGCCTAAAAGGAATTCCTCAAAATAGTGACACCAATATGTTGGCAGTGGCTATTTCTCACTCGGGTGGTCAGAACTAGACATGGTGTTTGTTACTGAGTCAGTACAGAAGAAGAAAGGAAAACCCTGTTCTGGGAAGGAAACTTCGGCCCTTTAATGCTTTGTCTGGGGCAGTGAATCCCTCATCTGACAGGCGACCAGTTGGCAACATGGAGATCCAGCACTGATGACAGGACCATAAAACTTCAGGTCTGGGAGGACAGCTATAACTTGACTCAGAAGTAACTGAAGAACCATGGTGAGATAAATGTGTAGATAGCATTATCTTGAAAACTCAAGGTTTGTGAAATTGAAAGAAGAAAAAGCATGAAAAATTAAGAGAGAGTGATAACTTACAGGACTGCTGAGATTCCAGGCAGAGGGAATCACTAGTGCACAGACAGTAAATTGCTTATGAACATGGTGTATTAGAGGATCTGAAAAGAAACCACTGTTTAATTGGAACACAGCAAAGGGAAAGCGGAGAGGGTTAGGCCGAGAGGCCAGAGAAGTAGGCAAGGCCAGGTCACTTAGGTAAGAAATTTGGATTTTATTAGCCTTGCAGTGGAAATTGGGACACATTTGGATAGCTCTTAAGAAGGAGAAAGACACAATCAGATTTATATCTTTAAAAAAAACCGTTTTAACTGCCATGGGGAGATTGGATTGAAAGAATCTAAAGTAGAAGCAAGGAGAAAAATTATTAGGTTATTTCAGTAGACCAGGAGAGAGATGAAGGTGGTTTGGCTTAGAGTTGAGGGCATAGATGTGGAGAGGGAGAAAAGTAGATAATGTGGATGGATTTAAGGCTTGTTTTGATTATATGTAGGGTTTGAGAGAAAGTGGAATCAAGGATTATCACTAGATTTTGGGTTGAACTGGATGGGTACTGCTGTCATTTACTGAAATTGGGGAGACTGGGAGAGCACACACCCACCAATTCATAAAACTAACCATCCCATTTGTTGGCAAGGATGCAAGTCACCTGAGCCCTCCCACGTTACTGTACACATTGTTGCACCATTTGACGTGCTCACAGCCAGTTTGGAACACAGTTTGGTAGTTTTCATGATGTCAAACATTCACTACCTTGCGATCCAGCAATTCCCCTCCTAAGTATTTACCTAAGAGAAATGAAAATATATGTTACAAAAAGGCTTGTACACAAATGTCCATAGGAGCCTACTCATAATATCCCAAACTGCAAACAACTAAAATGACCATCAACAGTTGAATGTATAAATAAATCGTGTTATATTCATAAATCACATACTCCCAGCAATAGAAATGAAAGAACTGTTGAGATATGCAGCTGCATAGGATAGTAATGCAGACATGTTGAGTGGGGGAAAAAAATTTAAGTAATCAAAGGAGTACACATCAAATGATTTAATTTATATGACATTCTAAGACAGGCAAATGAATCTATAGTGATAGAAATCAGGTCAGTGATTGCCCAAAGTGTCAAGAGAGATTGACAGGGAGCGGGCAGTAGGGAACTTTCTGGAGCAATGAAAATAGTCTATATCTTGTTTGGGCTTATGGTTATACAATGTAGTCTTTTGTCAAAACTCATCAATCTGTACACTTAAAACCTGTGCATTTTATTGAATGAAAATTATACTTTAAGTTAATTTGTAAAATGTAGCCAAATATTTTATAACTCTTTTATAAATCTAAAGTTATTTCAAAATTTAAAAAAAATTTGAAAAAAGGTATTAAAACTTTTTTCAGTGAATAAATAAAATGGATATACTCCCAAACTTCCAAACTCTGATTCTAAAATCTGAGATTATTATTACAAGAAAGAAAAATGATAGGCCAATATTTCTCATAAACACAGATGTATAAACCTAATCAAAATATTAGCAATTGTATCCACTGATACATACAAAGGGATAATCCGTCATGACTAAGTGGGCTTGATTTCAAGAAAGCCAGGTTGGTGTAAAATTTGAAAATCAACCAGTGTAATTTACCAAGTTAACCAAATAAAGGGAAAAAACATAAAATTATCTCAATGAATCCTGAAAACATATTTGCTAAAATTAAATACCCATTCATGATAACAAGTCTCAGCGATCTAGGAATGGAAGAGAATTTCCTTATTCCAACAAAGGGAATCTACAAAATCCAACAGACTATGTCATACTAAATGTGAAATTTGAATGCTTTTTTTCCTGTGTTTAGGAACAAGGCAAGTATGTCTGTTATTACCATGTCTATTTAACATGGTACAGGAGGTCCTAACCAGTGCAATGAGGCAAGGGAAAAAAATAAAAGTATAAAATTTGGAAAGAATGAAGCAAAGCATCTTTAGTCATGGACAACAGGATTACTTACATAGTAAAATTTGAATGAATATACAAAGATTGAAAATTAATAAGTGAATTTAGCAATGACCCTGGATGCAAAATGAACATTAAAAAATCAACTATATTTTTATATACTAACACTCCACACACAGAAAGTGAAATTTAACAAATACCAGTAAAACAGCACCAAAGTTTAACAAAGATGAATAAGAAAGACATCCATACCGAAAACCACAAAATATATCTGGGGAAAAATTTTGAAGACCTAAAGAAATAGAGAAATATACGATGTTCGTGATGGGGAAAGGCTTAATGCCAATTCTTCCCAAATTAATCTACAGATTTAATTCAATGTAATCAAAATCTCAGCAGTTTTTTTTTTTTCCTGAAAATTAACAAGGTAGTTCTAAAATGTATCTGGAAATGCAAAAGATTTAGAATAACAAGACAATGCTGAAGAACAAAGAGGACACTCCTAGATATCAAGATGTACTAGAAAGCTAGAATAAGTTTCACTCTGATTGGATCTCTTTAGGTCAAGTTCCTATTTCTAAACTAGTTACCATTGTCCCACAGCCCTAAACCCATCAGATCCTGACTTAGAGCCAGGAGTGGGATCAATCCCATCAGATGGAATGGCATATACATAATGGGAGAAGAACAGAAACAGGTGTTGGGGAGGTAACCACAATGTCCACTGTGACCCCCTGCATATACATAATATTTTTACTGGGCCAGAACTTTGATAAGTAAGAGTTTGACGGGCATAGAGGGCAGAGGTCTCTAGGTCGAATTGCTTTCACAGATACAGTAATGTAATATTATGGTATACTCAGGATCATCAGAAAGTTCCATGTGATAGAGCCTCTAGATGTGTGAATGAATGGTAGGAAAAAAGATTGGAAATGGCCAGATGATGAGGAATCTGGAGATCTGTTCAAAAACGTTTAGACTTCATCCAATAGAATTACGTAACAAATGTGGTTTTCAAACAGACGCATAATAACCTGGAATAGAGAGAGACTGAGATAGAAAAACAATTAGGAAGCTGTTTAGAGTCTGCTGGAGAGAAATGATGAGGTGCTTACCTGAGTCATTTGAGACCAGCTGACACCGCGTGCTAAGAGGTGCTAACCCCCTACTTGCCTATTTCCATGGAAGATTTCATTGAAGGCTCACAAGAACCACTGGAGAAAGTTCTGTTTCTTAATTTTATAGATAAGGAAACAGGAGTGGAGGAGTTAGGGAATTTACTCAGAGTCACACAGCTAATAAGTCACGGTGCCAGAGTGTTTTCACCCAGGCCAGGTGATTCCAGACCCTGTACTATTAATCATGATACTACATGACTAAATATTCAGAGACATGTAGGGGTTTCATCATTAGGCTTTGGTTATGGCTGGGATGTCACTTCCATGAAATATCACTACCATGATTCTCTTCTTCCTTTAATTATACTTTTGTTTTCTTCACTGATTCCTTGTAACTATGAAATTGGTTTCTGCTCTTTCTTTTCTAAACACTTAATTACTCTTTCGGAGTTTGTTTTCCCTAATGGCATCATCTATCAACCTTTATGCTGATTTGACCCAAATCTCTTATTTCCAGTCTCAATTTCTCAATCGCACTCCTAAACGTCATTACCTAAAATCCATGTTTAAAATTAAACTCATATTTTACTTCAGTTTCTCTAGACGCTTTCTATTCATAACAAAACTAACTGGTCTTCTGGGCTTTAGGAGAATATTTGACCCTCAGATTCCTTCACCCTTCACACCCTATCAGGCAACCAGTCCAGTCATTTTTTTTTTTTCCGTTGATTCATCTCCTCCCCTTCACAATCTTTGTTCCCACCCTTGTATTAGCTCTCCATGTCTCTTGCCTGAATTATTGCATTCGTTTCCTAACTTGTTCCCTTGCATTTAATCTCTCTGCATACAAATGCCAGAAAAAAACTCTTACTCACACACTTTCATAATTTGCTTGCCTTATTCAAGAACTTCTGATTGCTCTCTATCACCTAATAAATCAAGATTACTAAGTCAGCTCTAACCCATTTTCTGCCTAAATCTAAAGATCCAGCATTGCCCAGTTTCACGTATTTTATTAAATTCCAACTCCTCTGATATTGGAACTCTCCACTCTAGTCGATTATCTCGTTACTATCATCTCTTCCACCAACAGCCTCTGTAGGTACACATACCCACACCACGCTCCTTCCCACATGATCTATTGCTAATACTGCTCCCTGGCCTAAAATGCCTCTTTCCTTTATTCCAGGTCCATATCCCA
>NW_006441955.1:14172036-14187430 GCF_000325575.1 Pteropus alecto
TTCCCTAATGGCTCCAAAACAAAGTTATATCTCCCCTATTCTGACTTTTTTCTGCTTACTGCCTTTGCCAAAAAGTATCTGTCGTTATGGTCTCCAAATGTCTGTGTTGAATGATGTAACATTTTATGAGGTTAATATATAAATAAAGCTGTTCTATTTACTAGTTCAGGTATACATCTTATTTTCCCAACAGGATAGTGAGCTCTGATGTTTGATTTAAAATTATGTCTTCTACTTTTTCGTATTCATAATGCCAGTAATAATACTCAATAAATTTCTGTTACTGGTTGAATCTATAAACATACATATTTTTATACTGTATGTATCCCTGTAAATTTAGTAATTTATCTGAATAAAAGTTAAACAGTTACTGTTCTCTCATTTTAAGGAGCTGCTTTCTTTACAGAATTGCAAATGCAAATATTCCCAAATGTTTAAGATATTCTGCTTTGTATATTCAAACTATACTAAAGTTATACCTTTTAGGGTAATATTTTTAATTATTCTGGGGAAAGAAAAGAAAGCCCCTGAAGGCTAACAGTTTGAAATTGAACAGGACACCATTGGGAAGGGAGAGGGTCATGGGTCATCGTCAAACAGACAAAAAACAATGGAGACGATTGTGCCTGAAGATGGTGTATTTTTTTTCACGAGACAGTGTGTTGACAGTTTCCTTCCTCTTGGGTCATTGTTGTCTGCTAAATGATCTGTGACAGCAAATTGATCACAAGCTTTTTCATGCAGGAGATATAATACAGCCTTTCATTTTGTTACCTCCATTGCCAATTGCTGAATCATTTCTTTGGGAAATTAATGTTAGTTTAGCATATCATTTAGTAGTATAAGGCACTGCATGTAGCTCTGGAAGCAATAATAGTAGTGATTAATTTATCTTCACCAAGTTTCAGATTTCTACTTAAGTATGATTGCAAAAGCAATAGAACATTTGAAAAATGTTAGTCTTAAAATGTCTGGAATTATTTAAATAAATGAATGCATTAACATATTTAGATATTGCCCCATTCATTTCAAAATTTAGTCAAATATTTAAGGTACATATAAAAATTAGTGCTAGGAGACTTGTTCTAACTGAAAAGCTACTTCTTCCTCTAGAAAGCTAGGATCTTAGAATGGAAAACAGACACACAGTCTTTTACATTTGATATTTAAACATCTAAGCCAATCAACTGGTGATTTCACAAGTCTGAAAAATATTCCAAAGTAATATTTTGTTTGCAGAATGTTGACAATCTCTGCATTCAAAAAGTTTGTAGAAAAAAAAATTGAAAAGGCAGTTACTTAAGAGAACTGTTTTACAGTTCCTGTTGAATACTTTACAGCAAGCTTTGCTCTCCCATTAGGACACAGAAGTGTTAGCTCAGAGAAGGAAAACTACAGGCAGAAAGAGTAGAAACGAGTTCTTGTTTCCTCTTTAAAAATAGCCAGATTCTGTGTAAAAAATTAAACTAATCTCAATTCTGGTCTTTTGTTTCTCATAATAAAAAGGAAATAAAGGTGATTTTACTATAAGCTGATGTAGAATATAAGAAAATTGTTTATAGTAGAAAGAAAACGTACAGGTATAAATCTTTTCTTGAAGTTCTTTTTTAATGTTAGCCATAAAAGGCAGATATCTTAAACTTATGTTTTTCTTTTTACAATACACACATGGGTGTACATTTACATTTATTATTGAAAAATGATCTGGACATACCTTCTTTTTTTGTGATGTGTACGTATTAGTGGAGGAATTAAAATGTTAGAGTTGTTAAAAACTGAAAATTTGTTTTATGTCTTGTGGAAAGATATTGTTATATGAAACAATTTGCTCTGGTAAAATAATTTTAAAAAGCAAACTTGCAAACTACTCATTGTCTGATTTTAATTTATATTTTCAGATCAATTAAAATTTCATTTGATGATTACTATAAGACATGGTCTGAAATAGCTACATCGAAACCTACAAAATATCACAGAAATTCAAGTAAGATGATCTAGCCTTATCCTGTGCCCTTTCAGTATTATTATAGTTTATGTATAATTAATCTCTTAATTATTCTCAGCTTGTCTTGCTTTCAAATACTAATTGACATATATTTGCAGTTTGAGGTTGATAAAGTTCTCTATTGTCTCTATATACTAATCATTCAACAACTACTAATTTAGCTCCTCTTTTGTGTAAAGCCCTGGATTGAAGTCTGATTTAAAGAAAGAAGGAAAGATAGGCAATTGGAGAAAGAAAAGATGAAGTTCCCAATCTCATGAGATTTACTTTACTCCCTTCACTTTGCTAAGATTTCCTCTTGCTAAGAAGCCTTCATAGGCTAAAATCAATTATCTTCAGACCAGAGAAAGTATTGAGTAGAAAGACAGTAAACAAACATAAATGTAGGGCTTGCAATTATGTCAATCTAAGGAAAAATCATCTGTTGCTATTATACATAGGAATTAAAAAGACAGGAGAGAGTTAGATATATTTTCTGGTCCCATTTAATCACATATTTAGAGTACTATTTCATTTGGATCAAAGCAGATTATCCAGTCTATACACACTTAGTGAAATATGACTTTGAAAGTTACCAGTGACTTCCTAATTCCCAGTCATTTATTTTTTTATTCATTTATCAACCAAATGCAGTGATTATTTTTTAGGCTTTGTCTTAACTTGCCCAGTCATCAGCTATGCTCTCCTTGTATTAGATGAAACTATACATCCATAGTTTTCCTCCTCCCTTCCTTAGTGCTCCGCTGCCTCTATCCTTAGCAAAAACTTCTTTATTTAGTCTGCTCTACCCACTTTCTCTGAGAGACCTCATCCACCACCATGATTTTCATTAGCCTACCTTCCAGTAATTCCTAAAGCCTCATCTCTGGCCAGGCCTTCTCTTGAATTCTGCATGCATATTTACAACTGTGCATTGGACATCTCACATGTATTACAGGTATCTCATGCTTACGATGTCCCAAACTGAATTCATTATCTTGCCTTAAAACCTATCACCTTTATTAACTTTCTTGGTTAGCAGTAGATCACCATTGATTTACTTGCCTAAACCAGAATCACAGAAGTTTCCTACACTTCATCTCCCTCATTAAGCCTTATTGATTTTATCTCCTACAACATCATGAGTGTTTTTCTTCCACTCTACCCCATGACCACTGCCTTAATTTGTGGTCTCATCAAATTTCTACTTATCATTATAATGGTCTCATAATTAGTTTCAATAGAACAAAATATCACGTGCAAAAGACGTTTCCAGTTTTAAGGCACAAATTACAGCATAAAGTAGTACTAAGTTTAACAAATATAAAAACTAAATTCGATCAATAACTTCTAAGAAGTTACATGTTCGTTTAGGACGTTGGTTATTAATTATTTTGTGTTTATGTATGACCTTCCTCACTCACTCATGGATTCATGGTTAAGAAAAATATCTTAAGGTACTTTAAAAAACACAGTCTTTAGCAACTCTATCAGTATAAAAAATTTTATTATTTTTGATACCAGAGTACATAAGTATTTACTTCATTTCAAAGATTTGTGGTTAGATGCTGTTTAGTCAATTCAGCAAACACATCTTGAGTGCCTACCGTGTGTGAGGCACTGAGAAGCTCAGATGGGCTCTGGGAGGCAATAATCTTTAACCAACATTGTGCAACTGGCACATTGTAATGAATGACTCAAGCATCTAATTCCCTCAATCAAAAACCAAACCGATTGGTATAAGATGGCACTTTATGGAATGACATGTAAATATATAGAGGCTCTTGGAGACACCAAACTGCTAGGAAAAAAAAAAAAAAATAGAAGCACATTGCCAAAACGTAACAAAATTTGGAAATGATTGTCTTGCAATAAAGAACAATTAAAAATGAAACAAAATAATGAGGCATCACTAACTGCAGTTTCTTCTTTAAGAGTTTGATACCAAATGTTTAATTTGGTTCTTGTTTCTACATCTGTCACTAGCTTAGTATGTAATTTATCCCTCTTTGTGAAAGCAATAGCTGGTAATGGTTACCTCTAGCCCAAAAGAATTTCTGAGACTTTGATTCTAGCCCTTGGCGCAATATTTCACAATCACCCTGCCTCTTCTTCGCCCAGGGATTTGTTATAAGAATGTTTCAAGAGCTTTCCTTCAATAATAACCAGCACTTAATTAAAAAAATAAATGTAAACCTTACATCTGCTGCTGGCCATTTTGTCTTTGGATAATTCAACTGGATGAGATCCAATACTATCTTTTTTAACAGCCTAATTTCCTGGCAATAATAAAGATGAAGCTTTTAGATTATAGAATGTTTCTTCAACTACTCAGAAGTAAAAGGAAAACTTCTAATAACTTTATTTTCTGCAGTTACAACCTTATCACTGGAAAGATTAAGCTCTTGTGCATATTGTTAAAAGCTTTTTATTTTATGAATAGTGATGAGTGGTTAAATTTCGATTTTGGATAACTGTTTTCTATATCTTTGTGCCTCAAATCTCTCTATAGTCATCTGTGCCATAATAATAATACGTTTATTCTTGTATAATGGTTTACAGAGTAGACTCTGTATTATGTTTTTTAATCATCTCGAATTTATTTTTTTATTCATTTATCAACCAATACTTATTAAACACCTAATATATGTCATGCACAGTGGTTTATAAACCCTATGAGTTAGGCATTACTATTATTATTACTCTGTTTTACAAATGAGAAAACCAAGACCAAGGGAAGCTAAATAATTTATTTAAGGTCACGTATGTAAGAGGGAATAACATATATTGATAAAGAGTGTAAATTCTGGATCCAAATTGCCAGGGTTTAATCCTGGCTCTGCCATTTACTAGCTGTGTGACCTTGGGTAAGTTTCTTAACCTCTCTGTGTCCTAGTTCTCTTATTTATAAAATCAGAATAATTACAGCACATGCATCATAGGTTGGATCACTTACAACAGTGCTTAACACATAGTGACTGCTCAATAAGTATGGCTATTATTAATTACTACAAGTAAACTGTGGTTCAAGGACTTGAACCAGATCCTCTGACTCCACATTTGTTGCTTTCTATCATACTGTACTGCCTTTATAATATGATATAAAATTGTTATTTCCTGATAGCCTGAGATTTAAATTCAAACTCTGAAGTATCTGCAGTACATTTTTCAATAATTATATTTTTTAGTTCATAATCATAGGCAATCATATGGGAAAATGTACTGATGATTCGCTATTCTCTGTCCATCACTATTGAATGGCAAATAAAAAGTTTGGCAGAGAACAAACCACTACATCTGGTTGTGGGCAACAGCACCTTAATGACAGAATATGATCCCCATAAGGAAATGTTTATGTTAAAGGAAAAGAATTCCTTCAGACCAGTGTACCCTGTAATATTGAGCAGAGGCTTCCTGATGTTTGCTGTCATCAAGACAGACCAAACAGCCTGAAGCATCCTGGGGATGCTTGCTTTCACCCTAGGAGACTTTCATTCTTTGAGTTTTTGAGCCAGCAATAAGGGCAAGTGTCTCCAAACTGTGTTTCGATGCAAGAGGCAGTATTGTCTAATTCTAATGCATGGTTCTCAGTCTTGACTGCTCATTAGAACCACCAGAGGAGCTTGTAAAAATTCCCATGTAAAGGGCACACCCTCAGACCAATTACATCAGGATCTGGGAGCAGGACCAGGCAGCAGTAGTTTTTAAAGCTCCCCAGGTGATTACAATGTACAACCAAGGGTTGGAAAGGCTCTAAGGGGAAGAGCATGATGTCAGAAGTTAGAGACTCAGCCCTGTAATAGTTTGTGATTTAGGATAGTCATTTAACTCTTTGTATTTTGTTAAATTTCCATTTATTGACAAAAACATTCTTTTCTATTTTAAGTTGTTCTATGGTTAGTATGAGATAATATGTGTGAAAATAAAACATGCAAGTTGATGCTATTATATTTCTTTGGACATGACAGTCCCAGCAGTGGGGAAAACATTTTAAGATCGATCTATACAGATGTTGGACAAGAGGTGTGCATATGGGGAACAATAAACAAAACAAAACAAAACAAAAAAACAGTGAAAGTGTTGGCTGGTAATCTGCAGAAGGAAGAGAAGGAAGAACTATATTGTGGCAAGAGAGGATTTTCTACCAGACTGCAAAGCTGCCACAAAGGCAAGATATGATACTGATGGGGGAATTTCAACTTCAAGAACTTCTGATTTCACAGGTCCTTTTTTCTTGTTCGCTCTCTTGTGCTCTCACACACTCTCTCTTATTCTCTCTCTTTCTCCTGTTCTCATTCCTTTATTATTTCCCTCCAATCAACATTATTTATTGAGCATCTTCTTGCCTAGACAATGGGCTGTGTATTGAAGACAAAAAGGTAAGTATTATAATAAGCTTTTTGAGGAGTTTACAGTCAGGTGGTAAAACGGACAGGCAAGTGAAAAAATTATAAGAGTAAAATAGAAAGCATTAAAATAAAAGTTTGTACAAATACTGTGGCGTTTTTCCTCTCTGAGATAGTAGAGGGAGCAATAAAGAAAATGTCAATGATATAAAATTAATTGGAATGAATAGCCCCATAGAAAACATTACTCAACCTTTCTGTTTGTTCATCTGTAAAGTGGGTATTATAATGGTAACCACTGCATACATTCTTTACAGTGCCCATTATATAGTAATAACTCTATTAACATTAGTTATTGTAATCTAAAGAAAACAATAAGATCTCACTAAGAACTTTGGGGAGCTCACATTACCCTCCTTAATGGAAAAGAGGAGTATATATCCAGATATAAATGAAGAGTATTATTAAAGCCTATAAGAATGTGTATGTATGTGTGCTTGGGCATGTTCGAAGTAAGAAAAAAAATTAAAGAATAGATAGGAACATTGCTGGTGAAAATCATGTAATATTAATAGAAGAAAACTATTCACTTTAAATGTTTTTTTATCGACGACAAATTTCATCAAGCAAGAAGAGATTAATTGATCATTGTTACGAAGGAAGTTCTAGATGAGTGCAAGACTAGTGGAGAGCATCTAGTTGGTTAAACAATTCAAGACTGTAAACCTAGGACAATTGTAAGAAACAGGGAGATGATAGATGATTGATAGATGGTAGCTAGCTAGCTAGATAGAGTATATGTTTGTATACGATCTGACTTAATAGTATTTCATGTACAAACTACCAGTGCCTTAAGCATAATAGATTTTATGTGAATTTGATTGAAGGCATAAGGCTTACAATTAACCACAAACATATGAGCCAGTGGTGTAATGGAATTTCCAGAACATACTAAGACAGATCAGAGCTGAGTTGATAGAAAGGTAGCACACAGATCGAGGAAGGTAGTAACTAATTTGCATCTTTATTATTCAGACAAAACCAACATCCTGAGCCAGTTCTGGGTGTAGACTTTAATAGGAACATCAATAAATTTCTTTGCCAGGATGGTGAAGTTGATTGGGTCTCTAGGAAATCATGTCTTAAGAAACAGTTGAAAGAACTAAGGCCACCCTGGGAGCTATCTTCAAATATTAGAAGGGCTCTCTCCCATGGGAGAGGGAAGAACTTTACTCATTATTGCCCCAGAGGTCGGAACTAGGACCATTGGAAACTCAGCACTCAGATTAAGGAAGGACGTTGTGACCTTACTGTCTGTCAATGGGACAGGCTGTCTCCCAACAACAAAGAGGAGTGTTTTTTGTTGTTGGCAAGGGATTCATTTAGAGCCTGGATGATCATCTATTGCAAATTCTTACTTTGTGGAAGATCAAGATCTGTAATGTCACTTCTAACTCCAAGATTTTATTTTTCCACTTGAAGTGCTTGGTTAGAATATTGTGGTCTCTGTAGTTTCTACATGAGTTATTTTAATACCTTCTTCATTGCTACATAAGATATATACACAAATGTCATTATAATGAAAAGTTTCAAAGTCACAATCTACTTTTTTCAAACAATATCCAGTATTACCAAGTTCAAATAAAAAGAAAAAATTTGGAATTGTCTGAGCATTGTAATATCTATTGAAGTATATAGTGTGTCATTGCCACATATCAACTTAACAAGAAGTGAATTATTTCAAGCTTTGCACTATTATTAAAGAATACGTGCATAGCTCCTTTTTTATACTTTAATTTCAGTGTTTAAAGATCTAAATTTCATTGGACAGTATTATAAGTGGAAGAAAATGGAGCTGAAACATTCTAAAGAATGGCATTTAAAGTAAGTAATTTTAAGTATCTAGAATATATTATCCTATTAACTTGAAATAGCTACTGTTTCACTTTCTGCTGTCTAACTGAACCATCCGGAGGAACCCTTTGGAAATAACAGCTTATTCCATTATTAAAACATAGCAACAAGATTTATAATTTTTTCCTTTCATATGAATCCAAGTGGGAGATATCTTTGCTACCTACTGGTTGCCAAAAATGGAGATAGGGCATGAACCTCCATGAAGGAATCACTGTCTCCATTAATACTCACTCCCATTTCTATTATCCTTGTTAACACATGACTTAGAAATAGAAAAACAAAACAAAACAAAATAAAAATCCTAGTTTTATAGTACCAATTAACTTTTCATTCTTCTCTTAGTTCCAAATATCTTTTCCTCTTCCAGATTTCTCACTCAGAAACTATATTACATCTAATGAGGAATTATGTAGTAAAATACAAAAAGAAATTATTACAATATCTTCAGAAATCATTGATTCTTAGAGCAATGATTAAGGAAGGAATCTTAATCTCCGCCTAGACTCTGGACTCTTAGAGGCGTCTTCTGCTTTATCATGCTGGAGCAAAAAGGTTCCATGTCAGTTCTGCAGTGTTGGCTAGGTTGTAGTAGTCATTTATTCTCATATGCTTATTTCAAAGTACTCAGTGAATGTGCTGTCACAAAGCTAGGGGAATGAAAGATCTTATTTTTTGCATTTATCTTGTTTACCTCATTTTTTAGCTCTTTGGCTTGTTAGCAATGTGCCCTCTTTTCTAGATGGAAATATAGGCTTAGTAAAAATAATGTGCTGTGTTTTGAATTTGTGTAGAAATAGAGGTTCTTAAAATATACTTTCCTACCCTTTACCATCACAGTTCAAACTGAGTTTTTCAGTTAGATATTCTTTTTTTCAGTTGAACCCTGCAACAACTTTTCTTCAGGCTAAAGTGGAAAAAAGTATTTGCGTTAGATACTTTTCTGCTTTCAGAATAAATTATAGGCAGTAGAAAAGTTTTTATTAAGCAGAATTTGAAGGAGTACAAGCATGTTTTTTCTTGAAGCCATATTTTAAGTTTCATTTAGAGTTAAAGAAACCTACTTAGAACATAAGGTTAATTTTGCTTTAACATGACATCCTCTTTTATTTTCTTTAACAGAACTACTTTGTTTTATTTATTTGATCATTGATTCATTATGTAATGCCAGCATCCCACAGAACTCCAAAATTTAAAAAAAGTAGGACCATGTCATTTTCAACTTATACATCCACTTCTAGATATGGATGAAATAATTGTGAACTGTGAGTGCTAGAACGTTTTTCCAAATACATTATTTTGAAGTTACAGGTCAAATTATCATGTACATAAATGACTCTGTCAGAATAAAACTCTCACACCTTATGCCATCTGGTGGTTGATGAGAATATATTTAGATCAGATAATATTTGCTTCTTTTAAAATTTGGAGTTGATTAGTAAAAAAAACCCACCACGTAAATAAAGTTTTAAAAAGATACTGCCTTTTTCTCTATAATTGTACCATGGCGTAAATATTTGAGTATGCAAAAATCTAAAGTATGGTGGAATCAACTTCTTTTCAGGTAATTATTAAAAGTCTCATAGTCATCAAAATACATAAAGTATAATAAAGTGGTCAATTCATAGAGATTTAAGTAGAAAATGTTTGGAGATCTATACAAGTGAGTAATTTGTCTATATGTGTATGCACTATAATAATACCATTATGCATCTCTTTTTATTTTTGAAAATGCTTTTCTTTCACTGAAATTTCTTATTAAAAAACCAAACACAACAGAAAATGCAAATTGAGAATCTTCATCTGCATAGCATTAAGGGAAAAGAGAGACCTATTTTTCCTGCCTCATATCCCTCCTCCTACTGTCCTCCTATCCCCTCATCAATCAAGACCCGATTCTTAAGCCACACTAAATTCCCTTTTCTATTATTTGGGGACATAGGATCTTTTCACCACTTTGTGACTTCTGCCTGGGATATCTTTCCCAGTAGGGTCTTTGCTGGTGGTCTAGAGTTAGGGTTTGGTCTGAGTTAAAATGTGGAATGTGGAGTGTTTAAGTTCAGGGGCCCTGGAGCCAGATTGTCTGTATTTGAATCCTGGCTCTGCCAACTACTCACTCTGTGACCTCGGACAAGTTATCTGACTTCTTTATGCCTCAGTTTCCTTCTCTGTTAAATGGCAATGATAACTGTACTTACCTCTCAAGGAGTTTGTGAGGATTAAATAAATGAATACTTGTAAAACACTTCAAACTATCTCTGGAACATAACAAATACTCATAAGGTTTGCTATTATTCATGCTTTTTCTACTGCAGCCCTGGTTCAAGTTTCAGATGGAAAAATCTTTCTTTGGAAGTAGCATGGGGAAAAAGCATGGGCTCTAGAATCAGGCAGATCTTGGAGAAATTCTTACCCACACTGAGCTTGTTTTCTTATCTGTTAAATGTAGATAACATTACCTATCTTGCAAAGTTGTTTTGCATTTGATCTCTTGAATGAGATCATGTATGTATGTATGTATGTATGTATGTATGTATGTATGTATGTATATAGTGTTGACACATGGACATTCAATTAATATTGCTTCCTGAGGAGAGGGGAAGATAAAAGTCCATGCCTACCAACTTTTTAGAGAATAAAAGTCTCCATCAGAAACATGTAAAAATTGTAAAAATTTTCTCAGGTGAAAAAACAAAAGACAACATATACCATGACTGCATTTATTTTAGTCCAATTATATGCATGGTTCTTTTTCCTTCTCCACTCCACCTCTACCATCTCTTCTGCCTGGAAAAGTGCTTCACAAGAATGGTGTGAAGCTCCAGCTCCAATGTCTGTTTGTGGAAGGGCCCTGGCATGCTCAGCCTTCCATGTCTCCCTCCATAGAACTCTGTCCCTTGCTCCTTCAGCCCCTATTGTATGGGACTTCATCTGTTCCTAAAGAGTGACCGAGGAAGGCCCATTCTTGGAGCTCTGTACTCTCTGACATTAGCATGGTACCTGGTAACTAGTAGGCACTCAGTTAGTGTCTGCTGAATGATGCCCACTTACCCTATTTCCACCCTTAATAGGATTAAATTTGAAGACAGTTTTAAAATAAAATAAAATGTAGCTTCTGACTTCTATTAAGGCTCACGCTAATGTAGAGATTATGATTCTATCTTAGGAAGTCTAAGTGTGTCATCATAGAACAGTGATCGAAAACTGGAAATATAAATGACTGTCATGAATATTTTATGTGAATTATTAAGTTCCACACAAGTTTTTAGTTAGTATTAATAAGAACCCATTGTCATTATAAGCAGCTTATAAATATTTATGAATTGATTATTTGGTTTGGTGTTCATTTCTAAGGCTTTTTTTTTTTTTTTTTTTTTGCCCCTTTCCTATTGCCTTGTCTATCTTTTGGCTATTCATGTAAATATTTTATTCTAAACAACACGTGGGGAAAATATATGAATCTAGACTCTAATCAGTAGTTCATATATATTTTCTCTAAAGAAAGATACAAAATAAAAAGCAATGTAAGCTGTTCTTTTGAATATTCTTATGCACATGTAAAACTATTTTTATACCATACTCTATACCTAATGATTGCTTATATGGTAGTAGTCTAAGCTTTGTCAGCCAGAAAGTTATCTAAATAAAAGTTATCAGTTCTGGAGACGTTTTACATTCTATGTAGCTTTAGAAAAGAGTATTGCTCTTGTTTATGCATAGGAAGTACAGCGGGAACAGGAACTAACACGGCAAAGCGCCTGCTCTGTGCCAGACATTCTCCCTTTATTTCCTAATGTAACACTGGCTGGCCGCCCTGGAATTGACAGTTATACTTCTAAGTGTACTCATATATTTCTAAGTGTAACACACAATAATATCCATCTGTCTTCTTCAAAGCCACAACAAATCAACCCACACTCCAAGTCGAATCATTTTTCTTATTATACAGACGCGGCTTCAAGACAAGGTTCCTAGCCTCTTCCTTCAACTAAGTTGTCACCCCTGAGGCACAAGGAGATTAAAGAGAATAACTTGCCTGAAGTTACTGATAAACATATGTTGTCTTTGAAAACTAAAACTAAATTATTTCCTATCAGCCTATTAATATGTACTGATTTAAAAGCCTAAAATTTTCAAGTAAGTGTAAAAACATTACCTTCCCAATTATAAACACAAATCAAATCTACCTTCTGATGAAAAGTTCTGTGGTTTTTCCTGTAGTGTCTGATTCCGAGAGTGTTTTTACTCACAAATATATGTGATCTTCCTTTAGCATAACTATGTTTGGTTCCCTTTTCTCCAGTTATATAGAAAATGTTTATGCTGCGTACATTAATTTAATGTACGTTTGTGCTATCCTTTCAGAGTTCCTGAAGTTAAACATTTTATAGGTTGACATTGTTATATATTTAATGCATTTTTAAGGAGGAATGCTAGCTTTTTTATTCCCCAAAGATTAAACCTTGAATGCCATCTTGTGGTTAAAGAGAGAATTAGCATAAAAAATAATGTCTGCCAAGCAACTACTTAGTCTCTGCTTGGTTGTTTTGAGAGATAGGGAGCTCGGGACTTCAAGGAGCATTCAAATATCTCGAATCTTCCTTATTTTTAACTTAAATCGAACATCTTATGATATTCAACCATTCCAGATTTCTTGCATTCATTTTACAGATTTTTATTGAACACATACTCTATGTTTTTACATTTGTCTGCAAAAGCTTTCAGAAAATAAGCAATTATCTTCATTCTATAAATAAGATATACAGAAATGTTTCATTTGGTTTCTCCCCTAAGGTTACACACTCAGTAAGTGACAGAGCTGAAATTCAAATCCAGGGCTGCCAGATGCTACAACCCATGCATCTTTCTATTAGATCAAGCAGCAACTCAGACACTGAAAACCTTTGAACATGGGTAGAAGGCATGATTCAGGGGATGCTGTTATGGCAGAAAGTATCGCTACTTGTCCTTGGAAGTAACACAAATAAGCCTCTTCTGTTTTGTGGGATTACCCTGTAAGTCTCAGAAAATAGCTGTTATATCTTTCCCTCAACTCCCCTTAAGTTTTCTCTTTTTCAGAATAAACATACTAAAAAGGGGTTCCCATACCCAGTTCCAGCATGTGCATGGAGGTTTCCCCACACCAGAAGCAATTCTTGGATGCCAGCAGGGTGTCTGAAAAGTCAGTTCAATTCTGGCACTATCTACCCAGATATAGAATCAGATTCCACAGATAAAGGGCTCAGTCCCACAAGACTTCCCTCCGCTTCAGACTCCAGTCAGAAGCCCAGGTTGCTACCTGCACTTCTGACTGACCAACTATGTTAGAAGTTCCCACGACACCCTCCTCAGGTTTAATTAATTTGCTAGAATGGCTCATGGAATTTAAGAAAACTTATTTCCTCACTAAATTACAGATTTATTATAAAAGGTAGTAAGGGATATGAATCAACAGCCAAATGAAGAGATACATAGGGAGAGGTCCTGAATGAAGGCGCTTCTGTCCTGGTGGAGCTTGGGACCTGGCATAGTGGCACAGCACTTGGAAGCATTATGGTTCCCTAGTATGGAAGCTCTCTGAAAATAAGGTCCCATGAGTTGTCCTTATCTGGGCTTTTATGGGGACTTTATTATCTAGCCATTGACCTTTGGCGATGGATTAGACCTCAAGCACCTCTTCCCTCCCCTCCTCAGTAATCAAGGGTGAGACTGAAAGTTCCAGTTCTCTAAGCACAAGCTTGGCTCCTACTGGTAACCAACTTCCACCCTTGGGTGGGGTCCAAAAGTCACCTCATTAACCTTATAACAAGAGATACCATTGTTGCTCTCTTAGGAAGTTCTAAGGGGTTTGGGAGCTCGGTGCCAGAAATGGTAACAAATACATATTTCTTATTATAAATCACAATATTACACACATCCAGTTCTTTCAACTGTTTTGTTTTTTTAAATGATTTCCATTCTCTTTATTGTTCCCCTCTTACGGTTGTAATTCATTTTATCATTTTCTCTCTCAGAATGTAGCCCCAAAACTTTACCATAGATTTCTGGTTGTAGCACAGAATCTGGTGGAGGTTCCTGTATTATAAACACCATGCCCGAAGGCTGCTTCCCACTTCATCTATCTTCAAAAAGAGAGTTTGTGATACAAGTCAAAAACATATTGGGCTTTTTTTTTTTTTTTTCCTAAGAAAATTGTTCCTTTGATACTGCTCCCACATAGAACACTCTTTTGAGGAATCTCTGTCTCTTTCTCCTCCTTTCCCCATCCCCCTTGCCCTCCCCTCAACCGCTTACCCCATTCCCCCTCTCCCTAGCCACAGAAGTATGATACATGGATTGGCTTCCGCCTAGGTCTGAGCAGGGTGAGAGTGAGGAGGACTGTGGTTTCCCAGAGGCATAGTAGATTTTGTTCTCCTTGAAAGTAGAAACCAGAAGGAAGCCAAGAAGTTCCCATAGAACATGTACAAAAGTTATGTTACTGGATATAAGGATACAATAAGTTTTATAACTCTCATTATGTACATAAAGCTACTTTTCAAAAACATGTAGCAGTTTACAATGCTACCAAAATGACCGAGAATTTAAAATGAACAAGCATTCAGGTTTTTGTTTTTCTTTTTAACTTAATAATTATTAAGTTAATAATTAATTTATAGTCATTTAATTTGCATATCTTTAGTGTCACAAAATATTTTTGTTTTATGATTTATGTTTTCAATTATAAAGGCAAATGGTTGGATAAAAAGGAAATATTAATCTTATATAGTTTTTTTAAAAACAAAGATTTATTAGTAGGAGAAAAAAGATATGAACAAAGTTATATTATTTTTCTAACGTCATGTTTTTCTTGAAGAAAATAAAATTCTAATGTTTTTGTTCTTGATATGTTTTTGTTTTTGTTTTGTTTTGTCAGAAAAGGTTCTCAGAGGGCTAGAAATAGTTGGATTCATGCTAGTTAGAGTGGCTAGACCTCTTAATTCAAGAGATACTGGGTAGGAATTTTTAAAAGATCATGCGTTAGTTGTGGGGCCCCCAAATAAAAGCTGTTCTAGACCTGTAAAAAAGCTCAGACATAAGCTTCAATATTACCCAACTGATTTGCATAATACCAAGCTGCATCTTGTTCATCAGGATAAAATCTGGAACAATG
>NW_006441955.1:14187441-14212720 GCF_000325575.1 Pteropus alecto
GCACAATTCAGCATCCAACAAAATAAAATTTACAATGAATTCTAAGAAACAGAAATATGAAGAAACCATACCAGGGTGAATTATGATGTGCCATAATAAAATTGCTGAAACTCAATGTTAAAGAGAAAAATCTTCAAAGCAGCAAAGGAAATAAAGAAAACACACACATTGCATGTAGAGGAACAAAGATGAGAATAACTAATAACTTCATGTCAGAAAACTTGCAAGCCAAAAGATAATGGATGACAGTTTTAAAGTGCTTGAAAGAAAGAAATTGTTAACCTAGATTTTTATACCCAGTGAAAATCTCTCTCTAAAATGAAGGTAAAATACTTTTTCAGACCAATAAATTCAACCACATACATAAAATGAAGCTTTCACACAGAGACAACTCCAAGCCCAGTGGCTTCACTGGAGAATTTTTTCCAGACAGTCAAGGAACACATAATACCAGTATATACAAACTCTTTCAGAAAATAGAATAGAAAGGAACACTTTCCAATACATGTTATAAAGTCAGCATTACCTCAATAACAAAACCAAAGACAGTACAAGGAAGAAAAAAAAAACTGCAGATCAACACATCTATACATGAAGATGGAAAAATTTTTAGCAAATTGAATCCAAATATATATATGACATTGTTTAAACATTTTAAACATTGATTTTTTAATGTTAAATCAAGATTACATTCCTAATATAAACCTCACTTGATCACAATTAATTATAATAAATAATTATGATTATTATACATGATTAAATGGAGTCTATACCAGAGATGTAACCTTGGCTTAACATTTGGAAAGCTCAAAAAAATAGAATAAGAAGAATCATGTGATCATCTCAATTGGTGAAGAATATTTCAACACCAATTCCTGATTTTTTAAAAAAATCAAAAAATTAAGAATAGGAAAGAACTTTCTCAACCTGATAAAGCACATCTATGAAAAAACTACAGCCAACGTTATGAAATAATACAACACTGAATGTTTTGCCCCTAATATCAGGAGCAAGACAAAGATGTTTGTTTGCTCTCAGCACTTCCATGCAACATTTTATTTTTAAACAATTTACTTTTTAAAGTATTTTATTAAGGTTTTAGTTTTATCGTAGTACATATCACTGCTGATTTGTGTTTATCTTGATTTTCATATTTGGTCATCTTTGTCTCTTCTCCATGGGGTCAGGGACCTTGTCTGTCTTTTTCTTCTAGACACAATGCCTGGCACAAGGTAGGTTCTCAATGGCCATTTTTCAAATGAATGAAGTTTTCAGTAGTAGTGTGTAACGGGGACACTTGCAAGACAAAAGGATTTTTATGCCACTTAATTTTCCTCAATAAACTATTTTCACCAAAAGTTCTCTTATCATAATACACCCCAAAATTTAATCACTCCCAAATAAATTTTTTCTAAATTTTTACTTCCATATATAAACTCCTTTTCTAAGGAAATGCTGAGATGAATTGACTTAGGTTCATAGATGTCTCCTACCAGGTGTTTCCCTCCCCCAGGATAGGTCATGAATTTTGGGGGGGGGGGGTAGAATTGTTCCCTTATAGAGCAGTTTGAATAGTATTTCCTCCAAATTTATATCCACCCAGACCTCAGAATATGACTCTGTTTTGAAATAGGATGTTTGCAGATATGATTAAGATAAGGTAATACTGGATTAAGGTGGGTCCTAAATGCAATGACTGTTGTCCTTATAAGGAGAGGAGAGGACAGATACACAGAGGGAAGAAGGCCATATGATGATAGAAGTCAAGATTGAAGTGATGCAGCTACAATCCAAGGAACACCAAAGATTGCTGGAAGCCAGCAGAAGTTAAGAAGAGGCAAGGAAGGATTCTTCCCAAGGGCCTGCAGGGAGAGCATGGTCCTGCCAATACCTAATTCCAGACTTTAGCCTCTGGACTGTAACAGAATAAATTTCTGTTATTTTAAATCACCAAATTTGTGGTAATTTGTTATGGAGGCCCTAGGAAACTAATACACCTTGGCAGATGATGTTTTTACTATTTTTACAATATTAATCTTACAGCATATTTGTTTGCTTTTCTAATTTCTGTTGGAAAACATAAATTGGAGTGACACCATGTTCAAAGCACATTGTTCTACTTACCTGTTCATTTGATTTGTTTGTCTTATTTTTCTCAAAAGTAATATATACTTCCCCAAAATTCATTTGGGAAATTAGATAATTTCTTCTTTTTCATATTCCAGGTATCCTGCTGCCGTGGCTCAGTATGCCAGAGAAAATAAAAGGCCTTACAAAGCCAATTATCAAACCGAAAGAATTCGTCTCTGCTCAACTCCAAGTAAGTTGAGTTTAGCCTATTTTGCTTTCTTTTTTAAAACTAAAATATTAGTCATAATAAATTTAAAGTGTGCTAGTGCAAGAGCATTTAAATATGTGAGGCTTAATCTTGTGTTCTTCTTTTAGGTTGCTTTAACTCTTTCCAACTAATAAAACAACAACAAAAAAGCAAATTACTTATATAAGTATTGGAGCTTTGAAAAAAAATGAATCATACTTTCAAGCTTACTACCCTTTAATAGGTTAATATACAACTTAAAAATCCAAGGCTAAGTTTCAAAATGTATAAAAGCATTCAAAATAAGCAAAACACTAAATAAGCTGATCCCTAAAACACATTGTAAATTCAGAGATATATGTAATATAGCTGAAAATAAAGGAATAATGTTCATCGAGTTGTTTTCGGTACTCTTTTGAAAATAATGTTTTTCAAAAAAACATTTGGGATAGATTGAGGGCAGGTCTTAAGTAGAAAGAGAGAGCTGGTAACTTATAATAGAAATCAGGTAGTACACAGTGGGAAGCAAGACATTCAGGGGCAGAAACTTGGGTTTAGATACCAGGTCTGTATAATTATGCAAAAATCAACCTCTGAGCTTCAGTTTTTTCATCCTCAACTAGTACTGAGTACATAGAAAATATTCAGTAAATATTTGTTTCTATTATCTTGCCCTATCTCACAGGATTCTTGTAACTGAAATGACTCCATTGTGAACTGGAAAATACTATAAGTATTAGGAGTAATACTTTTTCTTGTCACCTGTCCTTTAAGCAATAGCATATAAAAGCTACACACAGGCAATACCCTTTATTCAGTGATTCTTCAGGGCCCTGTGCCCATATCTCTGACTTTCTTTTCCCTGGCTCAGATTCCATTTCCCTTCGTCCTGCCTGTTTTGTACCACTCAGATTTCTTCCTCTAAATAACCAACCTCAGTCTTTATTTAACTCTGCATCCTTCCAAAGTTCAGGGTACCCGCAAGGATTGGTGAGAAATGTTGCCTCTTCCAGCCTTACTCTCTGCTTCCTCCATGAATTCTCTACCCTCCAACATCACCGCCGCCTTCACCCATGGAAGAGATCATTTGGTGAAGTTGGCAATTACAACAACTTTTATCCATGCTTTGTCAGGCTGCTTTCTACAGCTCAAAGCTGCTTGTGTTTTACTGAGGCTATAATTTTTTGTTTCCCGTATTGTTCAGGATAAACTTTAGATTCTTTGACAGGGCAAAGTCCTTAATGCTCTGATATGCATCTATCTTTTTAGTGACATCTCTATCACTCGCCCACGCACACCTTAAACACCACACTCACCTATGTGTCACAATTGTTTATTTCCTTTCTCATTTCAAAAAAAATTGACAAGTACACTATGTTTTCTCATACTTTCACTCCAAAATCCTTCCTTCCTTTCTTTCCTTTTCTCATACCTACTCATTTTTTGAGATTCAGCTCAGGTATTACCTTCTCTAGGAAACTTTCCCTGTGGGCTATCATAGCACTTTTATCATACCATATCTTGTTCTATTAGTTTTCTATTGGTACATAACAAGTTACCACACACTTAATGGCTTAAAACAACACACATTTATCATTTCACAGTTTGTATGTGCCCAGAATCCAGGCACAGTATTGCTGGATGCTCTGCTTGGTATCTCATAAGGCTACAATCAGATTCTCAGCTGGGCTGCATTCTTATCTGGAGAATGGGGAAGGATCTGCTTCCAAGATCACTGTGGTTATTGACAGAATTCACATCTGTCTGTGCTTAGAACTGAGGCCCTGGCTTCTTGCTGGCTGTATGTTGGAGAGCTCCCTCAGCTACTACACGCTGCCTGCAGTTCACTGCCATGTGCACTTTCCCGAAATAGCCTCCTACCTCAGCCCGTCAGCAAGGAGTCTTTAGAGCAAGTCTGAAAGCAAGATGGAATTTTATGTAATGTAACACAATCATGGGAGTGAGATTCCATCGCCTTTGTTATATTTCATTGACTAGAAGTTAAGTCACAGGTCCCACCCACACTTAAAAGGGCAGGAATTATTATAAAGATGTGAACGTTAGAATGCAGAGATTATGATGGGCCACCTTAGAGTTTGCCCTCCACATGTGCTATGTTATATTAGTCTCTTTACTGCCAGTCTCCTTCAGTAGAAAGTGACCTCCTGAGGGAAGGGGCTGCTTACCTCTCAATCTGCCACAGCACAGTTCTGGGCATATAGTAATAATTTAATGCTCATGAACGAACAAGTAAATGAATGATAGAAGAGTTGTCATGCTTTTAGCAGCTTTGATTTTGTTAAAAGGGGAATAAACCCATGATAAATGAGAAATATTAAGAAAGGTGAGCTGGAAGAGAGAATAGTTTAAGGAATGTCCAGAAACTAATTAGGTCTCTAGTGCTAAGACTTGTCCTCTTTGAAAATAGGGCAGACAATCCTTTGTGTCTAACCTTATTGCTAAGAGTCTGTACCTAAGAGGTTATGGCAAATTCGATTATTGTTCAGAAATATTAACTCCCTATCTCGTTCTACCTTGATGAGGCAAAATGTGCTTCCTTGACCCTTGACTTAGAGCTTTGCTATGTGGCGTGGGTTTTTTTCACTTTTGTTGTTGTTGTTGTTGTTACTTTCAAGTATGCGATACATTGGTTAGACATTTATATAGTCTATGAAATGATCCCCCCAATTACTCTATCATCCATCTGGCTCTACATAGCCATTACTATACTACTGACTACATTCCCTGTGCCTTTACTCCCCACCCCTGTGACCATCTTTCAACTACTAATTAGTACCTCTTTAACCCTTCACCCCTTTCTCCTACCTCCTGGTAGTCACCAGATTGTCCTCTGTATCTGTGAGTCTGTTTTCTTTTAGTTTGTTCTTTTTGCTCCTTAGATTCCACATATAAATGAAATCATATGGTATTTATCTTTCTCTGACTTATTACACTCGGCCTAAGAACTCTAGGTCCAACTATGTCACTGCAATGATAAGATTTTATTTTCCTTAGGGCTGAGTAATAGTCCATTGTATATATAAATCATAAGTTCTTTATCCAATCATCCGTTGATGGGCATTTAGGTTGCTTCCATATCCTGGCTATTGTGAATAGTGCTGCCATGAACATAGGAGTGCATAGATCTTTATGAATTATTGTATTGAATAAATACCCAGAAGTACAATTGCTGGGTCAAAAGGTATATCCATTTTTAATTTTTTGAGGAACCTCCAGACTGTTTCCCATAGTGGCTATACCAATTTGCAATCCCACTGACAGCGTGTGAGGGTTCTCTTTTCTCCACATCCTCTCCAACACTTGACAGCATGTGAGGGTTCCCTTTTCTCCACATCTTCACCAACACTTGTTGTTTTTGATTTATTGATGATAGCCATTCTGACAGGTGTGAGATGATATCACATTCTGGTTTTAATTTGCATTTCTTCGATGATTTGTGATCTTGAGCACCTTTTCATATGGCCATGTGACATGTTTTGATCAATGGATTAATGAGTGTGATAGGCTCAGGGTTTCGGAAGGGTTTGTGCAGTTCGACTTGCTCTTTTTCACTCTTGCCATCATCCCAAGAACATGCCTGGACTAGCCCAGAGAAAGATGAGAGGCACAGAGCCCACTTCCCCAGCCAAGCTTCTCAGCCGTGCTCAGCCCTACGCAGTCAACCCTCAGCTGATCTGCAGCTATGTCACCTAAAATAATGCTTATTATTATATGTCACTGAGATTTTGTGTTTATACATTATATAGCAACAGTGAACTTATACAGGACATCAAAGGGAAGTATGACTCAGTTAGAAAAGGCATGAACTTTGTGTCCCTTTTTTGCAGACAGGTTTAGTGTGTCATAGTTTGCCAATGAAAAAAATTCACCTGAGATTTAGGAGGTGGGAGGGAAAAAGAGGCCGTTATTCTCGAAAAGTCATGTATATCACACAGGGCAGCTTCCTCAGACACAGCAATTGCAGGCAACTCTTCACAAACTCTCACTTTAAAGATATGATGGCCTCGCATATATCTCTATGAACTTATGATTTCTGTCCCACTTTGGGTGGAGAGATGTGTACAGCTCCTTGTACTTCTCCACGAACTCCTGGTTTTCCCACTCATGGCAGTGCATCAGGCGAAAGTAGTTAGTGACTGTTTCTCCAGTTCCCCAGCTGTAGCCTCCCAGACCCTCAGTTCCCTGTGTCTTCTCATCACTGTGTAAGCCCTGTTTCCCATATACTAAGTCCTCCATTCTTGTATTACTTTTCGTGGCTCTGTTTTCATAACTGAACGCAGACTTACACAGAAGTGAATGGAAATAAACCATTTGACAATAATCAGAGCCCACCCATCAGAACAAATTTTTACTAATTATTTTAAGATTTAAAAAAATGATGAGCTAAGTTTTCAGGATCCATCCCAAGATAGGCATGCAAACTATAAGACAGAATTTTGTTTTCATAACTTATTTTAACATAGTAACAAAGTTATTGTTATTGATTTCAACCAGTAAATCTAAGGTTTTTCAGACAGCATTATACTTAAGATTGTCTGGAGGAAAGAAGTTCAAAATTTTATAATGTATGTATGTATATACAGATATACATACATACATTATAAAATTTTGAATAAATATATATATAATGTCATAAGGAAACATTTCATGGGAGGTTTTTGTTGCTGCTGTTGTTATTGTTGTTGTTGTTTTAACAGGGCAGGAACTAGATGACAAATGGTCAGAGTGATTGACTCCCAATAGTCATTCCACCCCAATAATTTGATTACCAATCATAGTAACCTCAGTTTTTCCTTGCCAGCAACTAAGAGCACAGTGTGACACAATGCCGCCTTAAGGGAAATATATTGAAGGCCTCAGTGGATGTTTTCTACTCTTAAAAATGAGGCCCTAGAAAGAACCCCCTCTTTTTTTTACTTCCGGATGTTGCCTTGTCATACGTGAGTTGTACTAGAATGGCCACAGCCCTCTTGCTGTGACTCTCAAGATGAAGACAACAGCAAAATGGCCAGGCAGAGCACTGGGAAGATCTTGTCCTTAATGGTGTTGTCGAGTCAGTGTATCTGATCCCACCCTACTTCTGACTTTCTTTCCTGTGAGATAAAACGTTTCCCTACTGTTTAAATGGGTCTGAATTGGACTCTGTATTTCTTGTAATCCAAAGCCTGTGAATTCAGGAAGGCCTAAATATGGTTAGAAAGAATTAGAGTCAGTTCATCAATGATATGTTTATAGAAAAAAAAATAGAAAGTTTTCCCAAGGAAAAGACAGAATTCAGTTTTAAATTAATAAAAGCTAAAGATTAAGATTAAAATACAAAAATGATAACTCGATCATTGGGGACCCCAGGGTACTCTTAAGATAATAGCAGCTGTCTAAACTCAAATCTCTCTACAAATCTTTCTATAAACCAAAGAGACTAAGAGAACAATTCACTCATAACCCTTGTCTATAGTACTAGAAGACAGTGAATATTACAAGGTTTACTGGATGTGTAATTGCAGAAATAAACATATGAGGCCAACAGAATTTGTCCTGGAACCTATACTAGGCAATGAATCAGGTGACAATTATGCAGAAGTAAAGAGAATGCAGTGTAGTTGTAGAGGTAGCAGAACATAAGTAGCACTAACTAGGGTTCATCCCTAGAAAGCAAGTTCCCCGTGATGAGTGAACATATTGAGAAATGTAGATACTATATGTATATATATATATTTAATATATAATCAGTTTACTTCCCTGTTTACAAGACCTGTACAAGAAAGATGAAACTCCTTTGCGTGACGTATGAGGCTTTCCTAATCTGGCCTCTGCCTACCTAGCCAGCTCCTCTGAATTCTCCACGCACTATTACATGGTGATTTTGGATCCCGTGGACGTGAGATTAATTCTTATTAGCTGGACATCTTTGGGCGAGCATCTGCAGGTCACTCAGTCACAATTTCCTCATCTGTAAAATAAGGATAAATAATACCTGCCCGTCACAAGGGTTGTGTCTAAGTTAATATTATACATGTAGACTGCTTAGCATGACACCTGGCACAGTGTAAATACTGAAATGTTGGCTCTACCTCCAAACTTGTCAAGACCTCTAAGATGCTTGTGCCTTAGTCGGTACTGTATCCTCTACCTAAAGTGCTCCTACCTCTCCTCTTTGCCCTTCTCTGTTTAGCAAATTGCTCCTCCTCTTTCAACATCCATGTCTGTTTTCACTTAGACACAGCAATTCTGTCCTTGTGCTGCTGAAGTGTTTGTGGACACCTTCTCCTGTACACATCTACGGGCAATTAGCAGGGTCCCAGTAAATACATAGTAAATGAATAAACTAAACATGCATAAAAAGACTGACCAAAATGGAAGGAATGATTTATAACAAGTTAACTGCAAAATATAAAATTTAGAAAGTTTGAGAAGGTCGCTTGCATTCACTCACATGATCTTAGACACCATGCTACAAATGCAGGGACACTTCTCTTTTTATTGTATTGCCTGGAATTTCTGCTAAATTCCTGTTTTTCATATTTACCATTGTAGTTCAATTTTTTTTCCAGCTTCACCAATTGAAACAGATACCATCACAAAGACTGATGACTCGGAAGAGTGGAAGAGTGATTACGAATACATAAATGAGCCGTGGGAAGAGGAAGTGGAAGATCTGGTTGCCTGGACCAACACTCTTAATACAGATACTTTAGAAGATTAAGCCTAATTTTTCAGGATTTAAAAAAGAAACAGCGTCTCCCACAGCTCAGCTTCAAACAACAACTTTGGAAGGTTCCCAGAACTTGGATTCCATTTTGTTCAAGTTGGTCTCATGTTCTCACTGCAAGTACAAATTAGAAATATAAGTACAAATCAATCCGTTCGTTGCTTTGAATTTTTTGAGTTCCACATCCTTCTTTGAACCTGTTAGCCAAGTTGAGGGTGTTCACCGTTGTGTTCCAATCGATAGTATTACACCCACAATGGTCAGGCTACTGGATGCAAGTTTTTGCAGGGAGGACATGGGTCAGGAGAGGCTGGAATAGGAGGGGAGCACTCAGGAGATTCAGCACCTGGACATTACCCCAAACAGAGGGATCTATATAGTTCTCTGCATCCATCTTGCTTGGTATCTTGTTCCCTCCTTATTCAAGGGGTAAAATGCTGCCTGTCCACCAATGTTCCTTTCTGTTTTCTCCCAGAATAAGTACTCTGTTTTCCTCTTGACTTGATTTCTCCTTGACTTGACTAGCCATCTCCTCATATTCTCATATCTTTATTTTCTCCCCCTCTTTTTGCTGTGTCGCTTCAACTTGCGGATGTGGCCGGTGACTCCTATTCTAAAATGCCTTCACCTATGACCCTGCCTTTCTATATCCTTCAACACTGTATCATTCATATATTTTCTCAGTCAGATTTATTACTAGTAGTCTATCATTTGCTCTCTTTCTTTAATTCACTTTACATTTGCGCCCACTGCACAATAAAATATATCTCCTGCTTAAACTACTCAATTAAAATTCACTAGGGTCACCGAAGACTTTTCATATTGCCAAAATTTAACAGATGCCTTATCTTACTGGGCTTCTAGGCTATATTTGATATTATTAATCACTTCTTTTTATTTTAAATGTTTATTGCTTTGCCTTCAGAGAGCCTATTTTGAGACTTACCTTCCTACACACAAAGCTCTCTCCACAAACACCATAAATACCTATAGATATAAATATGTACAACTATATATCCATAGATAGGAGCATGTATATGTATGTATACATGTATATATATATATACATATATATATATGTGTGTGTGTGTGTGTGTGTGTGTGTATATATATATATATATATATATGTATATTTAGATAGCTAGCTAGCTAGCTAGATAGATCGATATGCATGCCTGACCTTGGACCTAGTTATTAAATAAGCTTCTCCCTCATTTCCGGGGAAACCGATTTTAGTTCTTATGAAAAAAGAAAAAAAAAACTCTGTTATATGTACTTATGTCCATGTACTCCCATGGCTATCTAGATGTTTCCAAGTCTGCCTGTGGTGGTTCAGACAGCAAGGCCCCAACTGACTACAGTGCCTAACACTTCTGTTATCCTCCCCAACCAAAACTACAAAATTCTTGCCACCATTTCAGATTTCCCCCTCCTTTTGTCAATGCCAAAGTGCAGCCCAAAGCCAACTTCATGACCTCCATCCAACTTGATAACAAAGTTATTTTTGCATCCAAGGAAAAATGCCATTGTGAATGGCCCATCTCGTACCTCAGTGAAACTACAGAATGTGTTTTTGTTGAAAGATGCATTTTCTTGATGGTCACACCAATGGAGGCTGAGCCTCTGACTCCTCCCTGGTGGTTTTCTAGAATGACAAACATATAGATTATCAATACATAAACAGCAGTCATGAAGAAATTAAACCCAAAAAGACCATGACAGTCAATCAGAAGTATTTCCTTAATATCAGCTGCCACATACTGTATTTTATTCTTCCTATTTAATCTAATCTCTCTTTCTCTTTTTTTCAGGACAAAAGTTTCATTTGTTGCTTTCTTTTCATGCAACCAGATGCATGAAAAGAACACCTGGGGATAAAAGTGGATGGTGGGGGTAGAGAGGTAAAAAACAAGGCTCTGAAATAGAAACATTAGTCAGTAGAATAGGATATTTTCTTTAATTACCTTCGCTATATCTGTGGCCATTCGTTCTGGGTCTTCAATAGAGATTCCGTGTCTACCCTTTGTCCTTGCTGAAAGGTTCTTTAGGGTTCCAGCCCAATGCTCCATTTTTCTTGAACAGTCTTGCCACTATCAGAGTTTTACCTCCTACACATATTCTCATTCTCTGGCTTTTTTTCTATCTGTTTTGAAAGGCTTCTTTACTTCAGTGTCCCCCATGCACCTGAAACTCAACATGCCCAATTTAAACTCATTTTTTTTCTCTTCTTCCCACCCCCATCAGACCTCCTTCTACCTCTTGTGTTTCTTTTTTTAGTTAATGGAACAATCTCAAGATAAAACTTGAAGGCCACTGTAGACTTTTTTCTTTCACTTATGGCCAATTAATCACCAAGACTTTCAACATTATCTTTTAGATGTCTTAAATCTATCTTCTCATTCCTGGGCTTACCATCACTCTATGTTATGAAGCCTTTTTAATCAGTAGATTGGATTATGCTTTTTTAAAATGACATCATTCACCTTCCTAAAATTCTTCAGAGAATCTCTGCCTGATAGGTAATCTCCAAATCATAACACCCTTCATGTTGGCTTTCACCCAGTCTCTCCAGCCTCATCCATGCATCTTCCCACTTTGTGCATAATATTACCAAACTCCTTATGCTTTCCCACATGTAACATCTTCTTTCCTGCTTTACTGCCTTTGCTTATGCCATTTCCTCTACCTTGAATGCCTTTTCCCTTATTCACTTGAAGTATTTCCCACCCCTAAAATTCAATTCAGGCATCATCCCCACAAAGTCTTCTTTTCATGCCACACACCCACCCAGGCCAGGCTAAGTCAGTCTATGTCTATCTGTCTGTCTGTCTCTCTCTCCCTCCCTCCCTCTCTCCTCCCTCTTTCTCTTCCCATAAAGAATGTGTACATGTATACAGTTATATTGAAATTGTCTGTTTGCCCATCTGACTCTCCCACTAAACTTTCAGCGTGTAAGCCAACCAGACAGACCTTATCTTAGAGATATTTCATAATACAGGACCCACATATCAACAGTTGCCACATTTTTTCCACCTCAAATGAAAGTTACTGTTTTCTTGTCTTAGAATCTGCTGTTGAAAAATAAACCTGGAAGATTTAGCAAGTTAGGGAATTGAAAAGCATGGGTATATCATATATTAAGCTTTTATTAACAAGCAGGAATATCTTGAGAGAGTTGATTCTAGAAGAAGATACTAAGTTTTTAAACTTAGTGAGGTATGATTGACATACAATAAATTGAACTATTAAGTCTTAATATATGATACACCCATGCAATCATCACTACTATCAAGATTGCAAACATATCTGTCATTCCTAAAAGTTCCTTGTGCTTCTTTGACATACCTCTCTCCTTCACAGGTACTTCCTGCCCTCATTTCTCATCTCCAGGCAATCACTGATCTGCTCTCTATCATTATAGATTAGTGCGCAATGTCTACATTTTTATATAAATGGAATACTGTAAATGTTTTTGTTTAGCTTATTTCACTCAGCATAATTATTTTGAAATTGATTCATGTTTTACATATATCTTTTTATCTTTATTACTCAGTAGTATCCCACTGCTTATCCATTCACCAGTTGGTGGGAATTTGAACTGTGTCGAACTCTCCAGATCTCCCCTGAGATGACCCAAAATGAATCATGTATATAATCCCCTCCCCTTTAGTGTGAACAGAACCTGCAACTTACTTCTAGCCAATAGAATATAACAAAGGTGATTAGATATCCACTCCTGTCATCTCGTCACATTATATATGACTCCATCTTAGCAGACTGGAGAGAGAGCCTCCTGCTGGCTTTAGGCAGTAAGCTGTCATGTTACGAGACAGCCACATAGCTTTCTCTACTCTCTATAAGCTGAGAGCAGCCCCTGGATGACAGCCAATGAGAAAATAGAGACCTTGGCCCTATAACTACAAGAAATTGAATCTGTGAACAAACACATGAAGTTTGGCAAAAGCCTGAGTTCCAGAAAGGTATATAGCATGGGCAACACCTTGTTTGTTGCTTTGTGAGATACTGAGCACCCAACTAGGCTATGTCTGGATTCCTGACATAGAAACTACAAGATAATAAGTGTACGTTATATTGAAGCTGCTAAACTTGTGGGAATCTGTTATGCAGCAATAGAATACTAATATAGCTGATAGGAACATTTGTGTAGACATCTTTGTATGGACATGCTTAATTTTCTTTTGGGTAAATACATAGAATTGAAATGGCATAATCATATGGTATATAAGTTTTTAAGAAATTGCCAATAATTTTCCAAAGGAATTTTAGTATTTTACATTCCCACCAGCAGTGTTTGAGAATTCCAATTTCTCTACATCCTGGGCAACAGTTGGTATTATCAGTCTTTAAATGTTAGTCCTTCTGAAAGGTATGTAGTGGTATCTTGTTGTTTTAATTTGCATTTCCATAAAGACTGTGATGATGAGCATCTTTTCTTGTGCTTATTTGCCATCTTTATATCGTATGTTGTGAAGTGCCTGTTCAAATCTTTGGCCCTTTTTTTATTGGGTTGGGTTTTGTCCCCTATTGTTAAGTTTTGAATTTTTTATATATTCTGGATACACATCCTTTATCAGATAAGTGATTTAAAGATGTATAATTTGCAAACCAGTGACTAGTTTGCCACTGTTTTTTCATTATCTTAACAATGTCTTCAAAGAGCAGTTTTTAATTTCCAACATTGATTTTTTTCCTTTTATAGATTGTGCTTTGCTGACATATCTAAGAAGTTCTTGCCTAATCCAAGGTCACAAAGATTTTTCTCTTATTCTTGTAGAATTTTATGATTTTAGGTGTTACATTTAGGCCTATGGTCCATTTCAAGTTAATTTTTATACATAGGGCGAGCAATAGATCAAAGTTTGTGTGTGTGTTCCTCTCCCCTCCCCCTCTCTTTCAGTTTCTCTTGTTCTTGTACCATTGTTGAAAACTATCCTTTCTCCACTGAATTATCTTAGTATCTTTGTCAAAAATCTGTCATCCACATATATGTAGGTCTATTACTGAACTCTCTGCTCTACTGATTTGTGTATCTTTACACCAATAGCATATCATCTTGTTTACTATAGTTTTAATTTGTGTCTTAAAATAATTTAATGTTAGCCCTCTAGTTTTATTATTTATTTTTTTCAAAATTGTTCTAACTGCTCTATGTTCTTTACATTTCTACATGAATTTTAGAATAAACACATCAATTCCTACAAAATATTCATGTAGGGATTTTTTTATTGGAATTGCACTGAATTTATGAATTAATTTAGAGAGAATTGATATCTTAACTATATGGAGTCTTCCCACTCATGAATTCTCTCTCTATTTGGAGAAGTCTGATATCTCTTAGCAATGCTTTGTAATTTTCAGTTTTCCATGTGTTAAATATCTTTCATCAGGTTTTCCTCTAAGTGTTTTATAATTTATTATATTTTATAATATATTATTAAATGTGTTTTATTTACTTTCCAAATATTCGGATATTTTACAGAGATCTTTGTACTATTAATTTCTACTATAATTCCATGTGGAAAAAGAACACACTGTGTATGATATGAATCCTTTTAAATTTATTGATACTTCTGTAATGGCTCATAGTATGATCTATCTTGTCAAATGTTTCGTGAACATTTGAAAAATATGTCTATTCTGCTACTGTTGAGTTCTATAATTGTCAATTAGGTGAAGTTGGTTGATTGTATTGCTCAAGTTTGTATATCTTCACTGATTTTCTGTCTGCCAGTTTCATCAGTTATTGAGAGAGGTGTGTTCACCAATATGACTATTAAAGTGGATTAATCGATTTCTCCCATCTGTTCTGTCAGTTTTTGCTTCATGTATTTTGAAGCATTGTTATTGGTTTTGTAAACATTTAGGATTATTATGTCCTCTTGATGAATGGGTCCATTTATCATTTTGAGACAACCTTCTTTGCTTTAAAACTTTTTCTTACAATCAGATAGGCACTCCAGTTTTCTTTTGATTACTGTTAATATGGTATATTAAATATGGTATATTTTTCCATCCTATTTCTATTACTTTTAACCTATTTATTACAATAGTACCTACAATAGTTGTCAAAAAAAGTTAAATAAGATAAATTACTTATAAAAGAGCATAGAACGTAGCAAATATTCACTGTATGTTGATTACTATTTGCTATTTCTCCTCATTATAGTCAAGGCAGTGAGAATGTTACCTAACATATCAGAATGTTTTTATTACCTGACTATATTTATATTTATATTTTCTATGTTTAGATGGAAACAAAAATATATATACAAAAAAAAATGTGAAAGCCAAAATAGTTTCAATTTCAATTGAGAACATTTCTTACTATTTCACCTAAGTGAGGTAGCATGGAGAGGTAGTTAGGAGCTCAGATTCTAGATAGAGCCAGAATGCCTGGATAGATCTGCCATATGCTTTCCAGCCATGTGACCTTGGGCAAGTTACTTAACCTTCCTGCATCTTGGTTTCCTCATCAGTCAAGGATGGGTAATAATAGCACCTAGGTTCCTATGGCTGTTGAGAAGACCTAATGCATCAGTACATTAATATTTGTAAAGTGTTCAACGGTGTCTGATCCATCATAAGCACTATATATATTTTTGATAAAATAATGAGCAAACTTTCTTCCAGTAATCATTCTAGTGAAGTATGAAAGAAATTTATGTTTAGAATGCCTACAGTGAAACGGATAAATCTGCAGTTTTATTAAATACCCCAGGCGATTCTGATGGAAACTATCTGTGGATGATGTTTTGAGACACAATTTAATTCCAAGATTTAGTTTAAATATGATTAACATGGCACAAAAAATGGTACCATTTGTTAATGGGAGTGTCACTTTGTGTAATGAAGCCCTATGACTGAGTGAATAGCCTAATTTGGGAAGAGATGTCAAGTCTAAATTTGAGGTCCTGTCTCACCATGAGTCCAGCCCCCTTGTGCATTCAGAGAAGAATGGAGGGGAAAAGAAAAAGGAAACTCTATTTTTACATTTTTTTTTCAATAATGTTTGGATTTATGTCATAACCTGAGTCAGGTTTCTGAAATTTTCTTTATTGTTTAGACTCCTCTTCCCCTCCAGATGGCGCCAGTTAGCTGTTTTATGTACTCTAGTCAAGGGGCACTGACATTTTCCCTAGAAGCCAGGCATCAAGTCTTGCTATGCTTTTAAAGGCTTGCGTGGCATGTGAACATTTTATAAGAGCAGGAGTATTTTGCTTTCCCTCCCCAGGCAGATGTTTACTCAGTGCTAGGAAAGGTTTTCTAAGAGGAATATAACCCAGAGCTTACAAATTATGCACGTTGATAAAATCATAGAACCAACCTGAAGAAGTCTGTCAGTCCTCACCACTGCCTTTAGGCAGGACCACACAGATACTACCCTCTCAAGAGATGATAATGAGTACAAAGAAAGAACCAGTAAAGCTCAGTTTGTTGTTTAATGACTTCCAGACGTCAATTTATTCACTGAGATCTGCTTCGCCTCTTACCCAAGGGTGGGAGGACATTCTCTAAGGGTTGGCAAAGAGCCAGAAGGCACCAGGCCTGTCCTCCACCTAGATGACTTTAACCTCCTTGCTTCTCACTTACAGGTTACTGATGTTGCTAAATGACAAATGCCCAGCATCATAAATTGGGGTGGGCGATCACGGGAGGCCCTATCTTGTGCATCTCTGTTTATTTATTTAACAAAAGGTATAAGGAGACCCCAAAAACTAATTTTTTATGTGTTTTTCTTTTTGAGAATTAAATTTAAGCCATGATCTCCAGAGAGTGAGATCCAAATCTTATCTAAATATTCAACTCCAGGAGGAATATTCAATATTCACCTTCCAGGAGGGAGTTCTTTTTGGTTACTCTGATTCCCAGGTGCAAAAGTGTAAGCCCGCTTGCTTTAGGGTTCTCATCATCAAAGATGTAGCACAGCTGGATCCCATTTACTGAATAACATCCCATTCCAGCTCTGAAGGCTAATTTCAAGTGTTCCATACTCTTCTACCACCTGTGATACCAGCCTCAGCCTTCCTGCTCTTTGTCAGGCCTGTACGTCCAAACCCTCTTCTTGTCTCTTCATCTCACTTTTAAGTTCTAGAGACCAGACAAGAATCCAAGTGAAAAGTGGTCACCCTAATGACCAAGGATAATTATATTTACAAGTTGAATTCTGTTTCAACAAATACAATTACAACATTCAGTTTGAACTCCTGAGGCTTTTTTTGCATGTCTCAAGAACTAGCTCATGTTAACAATGCTTTACTGATAGAGAAAAATGTTCTCTATAGAGGAGAAAATCATATATAGTAGTTGTGCTCACAAGTCGCTATACATTTGGAAGTCAGACTACATAATTAAGGTATTGTTCTGGTTCAGTGTACATATAATAATTGATTTATAATATGTGTAAAATAAACCTAAGTCTATGTCAACAGTGAAACTAATTAAGAAGATAACATTACTTGATCATAAAAAAAAATGTTCAAATTAGAACTCTGATTCCTCATATTGTGTGACCACCGTAAGTAAAAATCCCCTCATATTCAGCTGCAAATAACAGAAGTCTTAATAGATGATTAAAAAAACTGCTAGCAAATTTAAAGTCAGTTCTGTTAGTAATATAGTTTATCCATACATTTTTCATTTATTGTTGATTCAGTAGGTAGTTTATAAGATCCTTTGCCAAATTTTAAAATGCATTAATTGATAAGAGAAAAAAAGTATACATATCAATTTGTGTTTTATACTTGTATATCTGACTCACTTTGAAGCAGTTGAGACACAGGTAATGGAGACTACAGAAATTCTAGGCATTTATATTTTGGTTGGGCGACCAAATATCCTGGGTAGCCTAGGACAGGGCATTTTTAACATTTTTTGTGTGTGTGAAACCGGCAGATATAAAAAGGGTCCCAATACATGGTCCTCCTTGAAGTACCTTCTTCTCAGTCATAAAATAGCTTAAGAGAGAGGGATGTGGAATGATTAGACTCATTCAAAATTTGTAAGCTTTGATGATGTACACAGTCCTGACAGTCCATAAAGTAGGGTGTGCACACTAGAACACAGATAGCAGTAGCCAGAGATGGTCAGGCACTTGGGGGGACCCCAGAAAGGAGATGGCTTAATGTTCATGTCCAGTATAAACTGCAGGTCTGGAGCACCTAGACAGGGCCTGGAGGGAACAAGATACTTGTCGTCAGGAGCACTTTAGATAATTATCTAAGAGCAGTAAACTACAGTGCCCTAGAGCTGGGGAGTTAGCCGGGAGTAGGCTTCAGTGTTCAAGACTTTGACATGTCAGAAAAGCTGAGTTGTAGAACTGATTTTAAGTAAGAACATTCTAGGGCTTAGACATCCAGTCTCTCCAGCCGTAGGCAGTCAGTTTATTGCCTTAGTGATAAAAGAAGTCCAATGCCATTGTCCCATATTAAAATATTTGATTTGTACAAAGAGAGAACCAGAAAAATGTAAGAATTCTTTTTTATCTTTAATTTAGGATTGAATATTAATTTGGCCAAAAATTAAAAGAGAACCTTATCAAAGAAAATGTAAAGAATGTTCAGGCTCTCAAGATAGCTAAATGGAACTGAACTTTTACTTAACTTACTTAACTTACAAAGGAGTAAAAACCCAAGGAACATGATAACTTGTTTTGGTCAGAGCATCTAAAAGATATCTAACTCTGGCCAAAAACAAAAATAAAATAAAAATAAAGACACAATCTATTAAAGTAAAAGATTTGGAAGTGAAAAAAAAGTCTGAATTTCATTAAGAAGCTTGGGAAATTTATATCCAAACAGATGCAGTCTTTCAAATTCAATTTGTCTTCCAATTAAAAAAAAAAAAAAAAAAAGGTGTGAATTTAAAGAAAAAAAAATGTGAATTTCTGCAATCTAAACACAAGCTTATGATTTTGTGAAAATCTGTTAGCTGTCTTTTTGTGACTGGCTTATTTAACTTAGCATGATGATTTCGAGATTCATCCATGTTGCAGCATGTGTCGGAACTTCCTTTTTTAAAAATTATTAGTTATTTTAATTTTGAAATTATAGTTGGAATACAATATTGTATTAGTTTCAGGTATACGACATGGTGATTAGACATTATATCACTTATAAAGTGGTCACCCTGATAAATCTAGTACCCATCTGACACCATACATAGTTATTACAATATTATCAACATATTCCTTATGCTGTACTATACATCCCCATGACTATTTTGTAAGTACCAATTTGTACTTCTTAATCCTTTTTCTTGTTGCTGTTCTGATTGTTTTCTGCTACCAAATCTTCTACATTGCTGATCCAGTCCTCTGCTTTATCTATTCTACTGGTGATTCCTCCTAAGGTATTCTTCATTTCAGTTATTATATTCTTCATTTCTGACTGGTTCTTTTTATGTTGTCTATCTCCACCTTCATGTTTTCTGTCTCTCTGTTAAAGTTCTCACTGATCATCTACTCTCCCCCTAAATTTATGGAGCATCTTTATAAACAGTGTTTTGAACTCTGCATCTGGCAGATTCCTTGTTCTTTTTCTGGAGCTTTGTTCTGCTCTTTCATTTGGAACATGTTTCTTTGTCTCTCAATTTTTCCTCCTTTCTTGTGTTAGTTTCTAGGTATTAGGTAAGGCTGTTGTGTCTCTCACTCTTACTAGAGTGGCCTTATTTAGTAGGTGTCCTGTGGGGCCCAGTGGCACAGTCTTCCCTGGTCACCTGAGCCATGTGTTCCAGGTATGTCCCTTGTATGGGTTGCATGTGCCTTTTAGTTGAAGTTGAGCCTTGGTTGCTGTTTACATGTCAATGGGAGGGATTGACCTTCAGGCTGATTAGTTGTGAGGACTGGCTATGATAAGTGGAAGAGCTGTTGTGCAGGGGCTGACCCTATAGACCAGGATTCACTTTAGCATGGCTCTGGGGTGTGCCCAGTCTGCCCTTTGATTGTGACCCTGGGTGGTGCTCTGGCTCAGATGGAAGCTAGTTACTGGGCATGAAGGTTGAGGCCTCTGTGTAGTGGCCCTGCCACAGGCTAAGTTCAGCCATAGCCTGTGCCCTGCCCAGGGCCACCTGGCATGAGCCACCAAGCAATCCACAGATGGCCACCACCTACACTGGGCTGGGAGATGCCTCGAGGGGCAGAGCCGCAAACCAAGGCCAGCTGTAGCTAGTGGCAGGCTTGGGGTTGCTCAGCAAGAGGTATGGGGCACACCGAAGCCTGATGCTGCTTGTTTAGGTTTTGTGAACCTTTGAGAGAGTTTAGGAAAGTCCGTAGCATGAGCCAAGATAGGTTGTTTGTACGGAAAATCCCCTGGAAGTGGCATGGGTGGGCCTAAAGTTGGGTGGCACAGTGTCTCAGGGAGTCACCGGGGCAGGGCGACCAGTGTTAGCTACACTGATGGAGACTCAGATATGGTGGCCGCCTGTGTCTGAAAGCTGAGCAGGGGAGCCAGACAATTCAGTTTCTCCTCATATATCCCTGGCACCTTTCCAGCTGCTGTGCCAGAGCTGGAGCTCAGAGCGAGTGGGTCTGTCACCAAGTAAGTCCTCCCACAGGCCCCTTAAGAGGAAAGTTTCTGACTCTCTCAGCCCTCCGTCTCACTCAGCCACAATCTCCGCTGGTTTTCATAGACAGAGGTCATGGGAACTTCTCTTCTCAATACTGGAACCTTGGTCTGGGGAGCGTGTTGTAGGGCTGGAACCCCTTGCTCTTCTGAGGGTACCTCCACAGCTGAGATATTTCTCTCGATTCTCAACCACCACACGCAGGTGTGGGACCAGCCCATTTCATGTCTCCATCCCTCCCACAAGTCTTGAGGTGGTCTCTTCTGTGTGTCCCCAGTTGTAGGACTTCTGTCTGGCTAGACCTCAGGTGACTTTCAATGATGGCTCTTCCAAAGTTTAGTTGTAATCTAATGTGGTCATGAGAGGAGGTGAGCAAAGCGTTTACCTACTCTGCCATCCTGACCCAGTCTTCCTGAGTATTAAGCCTGCTGGTCTTCAAACTGTCAGCTCTCCTGGGTCTCCAGCTTGCTGACGCACCCTGCAGATCTTAGGACATGCCAGCCTCCATAATCAGGTAAGCCAATTCCTTATAATAAATCTCTCTCTATGTATGTATGCATGTATGTAAATAATCTTCTATTGGTTCTGTTTCTCTACAGAACCCTAGTACATACACATATTCAATCATTCAACAAATATTTATTGAGTTAAATTCTAGGGATAGTGATAAACCCTGCACTCATTGAGTTTATAATTTAAAAGAGAATATAAATGAATAAATGAAAGTAGTATAATGGGTGAAGTTCAAGCTGTGTTGGGTGTTACAGGGACCCCTAGACTTGGGGGTTCAGAAAAAAATACTTCCCAGAAGAAGTGACACCTACACTGAGCTCTGAAGAATAAGTGGAGTTAGCCAGGCCACGACAAGAATTATGGGAAAGTATGTAGACAGAAGAAATAGTTTGTCCCAAGACCTGCTTAAAAGAGGCGACAGGACACAACACCTGACAAGACCTCAAAATAGTTCAATATGACTGTTTTGTAGAGTTGATAGGCAAAAGGTGAGAAAAATTAGGCAACAAAAAAAGGCAAGAGCCAGATCATACATGAAACAGTGGTCCAGGTGAGAAGTGATGGTGATTTGACAAGGATGAAACCCAGGGAAGACGAAGAAGTGGATGGAGTCAGGGGTTACACAGGATGCTGAATTGACAATACTTGGTGATGAATTAGAGTTGAAGAGAGAGGAGTCAGGGCTTCCGATTGGCCTGAGGGATAATGGGGCCATTTACTGAGATGGGGGATTAAGAAATTTGTGGCGGGATGGAGTATTGCTAGTAATCTCCACAGGCTGTCTGGCATTTTTTTTTCCCCTCCCATTGTCAAACTTAATATCCCTTTTAATCAGATCTCAAATGAATAAAGTTGGGTTCTGGAATGAGCCAGACTCAGTTCAAACCTGTACTCCATCACCTGTGGACTATGAGATGTAACCTTGGGCAAATTATTTAACCTTTCTGAGCCTCACCTCCCTCATCATAAAGTGGAGAAATAATCATGCATATTTCTCAGAGTCACTGGAATTAAATACTAAAATGTATATACAGTGCTTCACACAGTATCGAGTTCAATAAATGTTAACTACAATTATTGTGTCTAAAAATGATAGGAAGAAAAAGCAAGAGAATTAAACCCCAAGGCTATTCAGAAAACTCAGAAATCAGAACTAGACTGGGAGCTTGGGGAAGAGGGGAAAACATGGGGTGTGAGGAAATATGAACTCAGCTTCCTAGACTTTTGTCTTAATCTCTGTCGAAACACTTCATCCCAGTGAGGCTGACTTTAAGGTGCACTTACTTACTCCCAGACCCAGAAAAGCATTCTGAGCTGCTTTTCCCTGTCCCTTTTTGCTTCTCAGTGTCTGTCTTTTATCTGTTTCCTAGATTCTCAGCAACACATTAGATGATAATGTTCTGGAACATATATATTAAAAACTAACTTCCTTCAACAAGAAAGAGCAAGGGTTCCATAGCACTGCACTTAGGTGCCTCCTGGACTCACATCTGACCACCACCAAACCTCTGTGTTCTCTGATTTCCTAATCTGTGAGGTGAAGACAAGTGTAGTAACCACCTCAGAGGAGCTTTGTGAGGATTCAATGAGTTGATAATTTTAAAGTGGGTAGAACAATTGCTAGTTCAAGTAAACCTTCAGTAAGTGCTAGCCATTATTACAGGTCAAAGGAAAAGTTAGGAAGCCAAGCAAGTGGCTCCTCAGGCCCTTACGCCCTGAACTGAAGCAGTATCCAAATCAGTGGGTAATTACAGGAGGCCAGTCATTCTGAGTACTCCATGCTGGGATGGGAGGGGATAACAATCACAATACTTGCCAGATTGGGAGCATTATTTCACTTAAGTTCACAATTCATAATATGTATTTTTCTCATTATAGAGATGAGGTAATCGAGGCTCAGAAGTTAAGGAACTCTGTTACGATTAGAACCCAAGACTGATAAAGATCTTAACATTTTATTCTGCTGGTCAAAAGCTACAAGTGGATCAGAGATAAGTTGAAATGTAGTCCGGGAGTCCATGAATGGCCAGACTCCACAAATGGCACTGCCTAGGAAACCTGGGAATGCGAGAGAGTAAGAAACCATAATTCCGGTGTCCGAGGAGGAGTTGCATAGATTCTTTTATATGTATGACAGCTGCCTCTCCAGGCCCCTGCAGTGCCCCCCGCCCTGCCCTGAGTCGGGGCAGGAAGATCACATCTGCTGGTCTCCTCCTCTTGCCCGGTTGATCTGGCAGGCTGCCAGCCTAACAGTCAGGGCATTTGAGGAGGCCTGATTTTAATAAATTTCTATTTCCTGCAGAAAACCGGTTTTTTCAGTGGCTTTGTAACTCAACCATTCTTGATCACATTAGGACTAAACCTGGCAGCCAGCTTGGCAGCTTGTGTGCAAATTGTATACAATGGCAGATTGTTTAGCCTTTATTGCAATCCAAGCAACTTTAGGCAAAGGGAGGGAAGAAGAGAAAAGAAAGAAAAAAGCAAAAGCAAAAAACAAAAATCCAAACCTCATGTATAATTCCATAATACAGTGAAGTCCCAATTCTCTTTAAGGAAAATACAGAATCAATTTCTCTCTCTCTCTCTCTCTCTCTCTCTCTCTCTCTCTCTCTCTCTGTCTCTCCTCCCCACCTCCATGCATGCATGCGTGCGCGCACACACACACACAAACACACACACACACACACACACACAACTATAGAACATACGGATGATGAATTTTAAGTTGAAATCTTTTTTCTGTCTTTTTCTTCTTTACCAACTCATTTCACATGCAAGGAGAGTTGGAGGAGTGAAAATCAAGGCCTAAGGGAAAATAGCATGTTAAAAGGACCTGAGAGACAGGAAGAGAAATGAGTGGGTCTGAGAAGGGCGAATGAGAGGATGAAAAAACGAAGTGAGTAACTAGTATCAGCATATTAAAATTATCAGGTTGAGAGGATATAAAGTTAGAAATTACATTAATTAAATGATCAGACAGTATCTGATTTTATTCCTATGTTCTCAAAAAAAGTGTTATATGATGAACTGTTTTAGGCCTCCCTTTCCCAGAGATATTTCATCAAATATATCTGCTCTTTTCTACACCCTGTTGGGTCACAAATATGTGTATCTGGGAGTGTCTTCTTAAGTGCTAGACAGAGCAGCCCTTCTCTTTTCCCATGATTCATAGCTGATGAGACCCATGTTCTACTGCCATGGCCTTCTCAGCTAACTGGATAAACTAGTGAGCTTTTATGAATGTTACTATGACTCCATGTATGGCTGAATTGTTCTGAAGGTAAGAAAATGCATAGTTGTCATATTAGAAAGTCTAGGCCCTGGGCAGGTCTGTTGCGGAGTTTTCTGAGTGAGCAGTCCTTGTGTGTCCAATCAGTCATATCACAGGGAGATCCATGACCCAATACCAGTCAATACCAAGAGATTTATTGGCAGCAGGGGATGCTTCACACGTGATGCAGGACTTACCTCAGCTGTTTGAATAAATCAGAATGTAATGATTGGAATGATGTGGGATTCCAATGAGGGTAGGTTTTGAAGTCACTTACTATGGATTCCAAGGTAAAGAGATAGCCACGGAGGCAACTGAAAAGACACAAGTAAATTAAACCAAGAGTAGGTTTGGATACATGGTAGGGTAGGTAGTTAGGTGGGAAATGGGATATGGATAAGGGAATGGAATAGAACTTTTATTTTAACTAAACAATTTCCTACTAAACACCATTATGTCCTCGGCACTGTGTTAGATTCAAAATAATAGGCCATGATGCTGACCATCAATGTTTTAGTCCCTTTTGTGGTAGAGGTAGGGGGTTGTAGTCACAGTACATATACATGAAGCAGTTAGAAAGCAGTTCTTAACTGAGGTAAAGATGGGAAAGGAAACATAATAATCATCTAGAAAGTTTTTTCAAAATATATCCTAGATTTCATAAATCAGAATCTCTGAGATGGGTGGAGATGAAGATGAACTTCTTTGGTAAAAAAGTTCCCCAGGACAGGCAGGCTTGTACCCCTAGTTACTAGCCATTGAGTTAGCCCAACACTTCCCAGTTAGCCTTACCTAATCATAAGGATCACCTGAGTTGCCTATTGAACTATAGATTCCCTGGCTCCACCCACCTCCAGCGTTGCTGGTT
>NW_006441955.1:14212853-14226461 GCF_000325575.1 Pteropus alecto
TCCGACATTGACACAAAAATGTGTGTTTATAACGATTGCTCCAAGTAATTCATAAAAATGAGTAAGTGTGAAGAATACCAAGTTAGATAATATTTATTGAAGAAATATTCATTGAGCACCTTCTAGTCTGCCGAATGCTGGGAAAACAAAGGAATTCGATCTTCTGGCCTGCAGGAGCCCATGGAGAATGCAAATGCATGGTAGGTGCAATCAAGGGCTGGGTAACAGTTACTGATGAGAGATGAACAGAGGTTTTAATGGGGACTGTGGTCAAGGGAGATTTGTTGAAAGAGGTGGACGTTGAAGTGCGCTGTGAAGTATTTGGCTCTGTGAAAAGGAAAGAGAGGTCACATGGACAGAAGTGTGAGTGTGGCATGTTCTGAAACTGAGAAGAGAGAACCGCAAGGAAGCCTGAATGGATGTCTCCCTGTTAGGGACAGGCAGCCATCATGTCTGATGGTAGAGCTGCAGAGTGATAGGGCCTGGGCTCTCTGGGGCCACACTGCTCATATTGGGCTCTCTGCTGCATAAGGAGAATGCTTTATCTAACTCATGTGTACCTGGTTATCTTCTCAGTAAAACAGAAACAGCGGTAGGTCTCCTAGGTTGCAATGAGATTTAGTAAGTATACTACCTAGCATTTCATACAAGTGCTCAATAAATGGTAGTGCTACTATTATATTTTATAGTTTACTGCTTACCATGTTTCCATAAGAACTAATTCATTAATAATATTGAGAGATTGGTGTTATTATTATTAATCCTATTTTATAAATGAGAAAATTGAAGCTAAAAAAGGCCGAGATATCTAAACAAGCTAATCAGCTTTAACTTGAACCCAGGCCTCTTAACTATGCAGATTACAGAGGAGTCCTTGAGTACCAATTTTAAAAAGTTAGATTTAATTCTGTACCTATTAGGAAGCATTTAAGCAAAGGTTGGGCATGTTGAAATCAATGTTATAGAAAGTGGAATATTCTAAATTAGATGGAAAATGTACACCAGCGAGGGCCTGGAGAAAGAGAGCTGAGTTACTGCAGTACTTTTTTGTTTTTGGAGGGTGGGGATTGGGGGGAGGACAGCCTTAGCACAATGATATTGGTGAGTAGAAGAAGGAATGGAGTAACAGAAACTGAAAAGAAAAGAAAATGTACCCTAACTAGCAATGGCAATCGTTATACAAAAATGCCGAAGGGGACAATCCAACGTTCAAAATTATAGCGGCCATTTTCATTTCTAATATCTAGGATCAAAAGCTGAGAGCATTATATTCTGTTTCTCTTGTTGATTTTGCATGCTTGAGCATTCTTTCTACAACTTTGCACAAAGCTTTATATTTACCAAGCACTGTAGTCATTATTATTTATTGTTTCTCACATCAAGAGTCCAAGGTCTCAGCACTTAACTCTAGAACGTGATATTAGAATGCCCTAGGGATCTGACTGTGGGTGGGGAGGGGAAGCTTTTCAGCATCCTAAACATAAATATCTTCCAAGTAAAAGCATTGATTGGGAAGCCTGGATGGATAAAATTAACTGCTACAATCTTAAAGACGTCTGGTTCACATCCTGGGTAAAAAGGGGAAGAAGCTTTATGGAGCCTATTAATGTCAATATATAACGGCATGAGGCAGCATTATTCTAATCTCCCCCCAGTCCCATCTATTCTATTATCTACTGCTCCTTAGTGTGGTTCAGTGTCCAGGAAGGTTGCCCATTGTACAGCCAGGTGGGAGTCATATGCTGCCTGCTTTCTTGTCAAGTAATGGTTTTGATTTTGGGAGAGGTTAAATTGATTGCTGAAGGTCACATAGCTAGTAAGATGCAGAGCCAATATTCAAACAAGTCTTTATATCTGTCTTCATTGCTCTCTTAGGCTTTCTGAAATACGTAGCATTTAAATATATTTTTAAATAAAGTTGTTACTGATGGAAAAACTCCAATAGCATAGAAGTGCTTAAATTAGGAAGCGATGTCACCTCCCTCCCTCCTTTCACCCAGAGATAATCACTGCTTCAATTTGATGACATCCTACCAGGTACCAGCTAGTGCATATAAGCATCTACACATGTAAATCTAGATCATGTCTTCTTTGAAAAAGAGAGAAGGCTCAGTCTATTCATAAAATTATGTAACCTACTTTTTTCCCCCTCAACAACACATTTCAGACAGCTTTAACATATTGATCTGCCTAGCTTACTTTCAAAGTTGTTTTTTAAGGCACCAAAACCTATTTAACCAAATCCGTATTGATGGGTATTAAGGTTGTTTTGGTTTCTTTTATTATTTAAAAAATATTTCTTTATTTTGGGCCATATATCTTTGTAAACTAGTACTGTTATAGGAAAAAAATCCTAGATATTGAGTGGCTGGAGCAAAAAAGAATATTTATCTTTTATTTTGATGGGTATTTCCAGGTACCGAAATGTTTTTCTCTATCATCACACCAACAGTGAATGATACTATTGCTCCATATCCTCACCCCACCAAGTATTGTTAATCTTTTCAATTTTTCCAGTGTGGTGAGACTTTTATTTATTTGTTCATTCATTCATTCATTAAATCAACATATATGTACTTTGTGCCTACCATGTGCCAGGTATCATTCTAGTTCCTGGAGATGCTTCATATAAAACACAAAGATTAACTCTGTTTTGGAGGTGAAAGAGGTAATACCTGTAATAACAAGTATATATTGCGTATATAATAGGTCAGGTGGTAATAAGTATTGTGGAGAAAAATACAACTGGGTAAGTGAGATAGGGAGTGAGAAAGAGAGGGTTAGAATTTAGTAGGATGAGCACAGGGAAGGCCTCTTTCATCAGAGACACTTAAGTAGAAACCTAAATAAAATAAGGAAATGAGCCAAGCATTTTTCTAAGGGAGGAGCCTTCTAGGCTCAGAGCAGAGCAAGCACTACCAAAAGCCCTGGGGTGAGAGCCTTCAGTGAGAACAGTGAGAAGGCTTTATGGCTGATGTGGCTGGAGCAGAGTGAGCAGGTGGGGGAGTGGCAGGCGACAGTGGGCGACCACTACCATGTGAAAGCCGTGCAAAGTCTTTGGTTTTAGCTCTGAATGAAATGAAAACCCTCGTATGTTTTAAGGTATCACTCCAGCTTCTGGGTAGTGCATAGACTGTAGAGGCAAAGGGGAAGCTGTGAGCTGAGTTAGGAGACGAGAGCGAAAATCTAAGGGAAGTGTGGTGGTGTCTTAGATCGGAGTACTAACAGGGGAGGCAAGAATGTAGATGATTTTGAAAGTAGAGTTTACAGAATGCGCTGATGGTTTGAATGTAGGTTGTGAGAAAACTAGAGAAATCAAGAGTGCCCCCAAGAATTTTGGCCTGAACAACTGAAAAAATAGAATTGCCATTTACTGAGATAAGGGTGACTGCTGGAGGAGCAGGTTTGGGTTTAGGGGAGAAATCAAGATTTCAGTTTGGTCATGGTATGTTTGTGAAGAGACAAACAAGACGGTCATCAAAATGACCCCAGAGGTTCTCTTCAGGCGCCTGGCGATGAGCTAGCTGGGAGGGTGAGTCCCCAGGGCCTTATCAGGAGGCTCAGGCTTCCAGGGGCTATTGGTATAACAGAACTTTTCTCAATGAAGCAGGAAACAAGAAAAGAGAAAGAAGGTACTGATTGGCCATTTAGGAGCATGGAAGAGTAACTGGAGTAGAAAAGTGTAGCAATAGGATTGTTCTCTTATGCTTTATTTGCATTAGTAAAGTTCAGCTGTGTGTGTATGTGTGTGTGTGTGAAATGATCACACATTAAGACTAGCCTAGACAATCTTTTGGGTTCCATCTACCTATAATTATCTGCTTCTAAGAATACAGCATCTTTGAGTTAATTTTTTATAATATTACTCTTCTCTTTTAATAACAATATAATTGACTTATTTCAACATTTTAGGCTGTCTCTACTTGTCTCCTCTTTATTAGGAAAATTTTACTGTATTCTCCTTTTAGTACAGTCTCTAGTCTAGAATATAAAGCACAGTGGACAGGCTGATGCTGACCAATGACTGGTTTCTCAACCTATCTACCAAATGCATCATGTTAGAATAAGAGAAGGTGCTTACAGTGGTTCACAATGTATTGTCCTGAGCCTCATGTTAGGGGCACTTACATTTCAAATGAATCTGGTCATTCATACAGCTTTTATTTATTAAGCACTTTCTATGTGTCAGGCACCAAAGAATTAAGGCCTAGTCCTGGCCTCACAGTTCAATGAAGACATAGTGAACTCCTGGGTTCACAGTTCAATAAAGAAGATATGCTCATACACATAATGACAATAAAATGAGGAAAATGCTGTTAAGAATGTGTTAGGGATACAGTGGATAAAAACCTAACTGATCCTGATTGAGTGTGGAACGCTTTTAATGGGAAATGGAATAGCCAGGTCTTAAAGATGGTAGGAGGTTTTCAGGCTAAATGAGGGGAAAGTCCATTCCAGGTAGAGGAGATAATTTGGGCAAAGCTGAGAAACCACACAGAGTGCATGGGGAACTATAAGTGCCTCTGTATTGCTGGAGTTCAAGGCCAAGAATGGCAAGCAATGAGGCTGAAGACTCTAGCAAGAATCACCAGTGATGAAAGGTCTCCTATGCCAGCTCCAGGAGCCCGGATTTCATCCAGGGATTAGGAAGCCAGTGAGCAATTTAAATGTGACATGGGCAGGTCACTCTTCCCTGACAGGACAAATGCACATGTTTTTGGACTTAACATTATTTAAAGAGAACTCACTAATATCCATTCATATCATATACAAAAAGTAGAATAATACTGCCAATCAAGTAAAGGACTTAGAGCCTGAAAGTTCTTCCTATTTACTATGTGAATTTCAGCTACTCGGCAATTCTGAACCATAATTACCTCATCTGTAAAATTTGGATAATAATCTTCACATGCTTTATGAAATTTTTGTGGGGTCCAAATGAACAATAATGCACATTGAAAACATGTAAACTATAAAAGTACAATTCAAATGAAAGTATATTTCCTTAATGCACAGTACTCTATAATAACAGTTTTCATACAATCCCATATATCATTAGTATTAGTCACTGGTCAGCTATTAGTATATGCATTTGTCTTCTCTGTTATCCTATGAGATCCTAGAAATATTTATTCATTTTTATGTCCTCATAATGTGTTGAACCTTATTTTGTATTGACTGCACAGGAGCTTAAATAATGTTTGTTGAATAGAATCAATGTTGGTGTTCACTTATCTTCCTTGTCATTAAATTTTATAATGTGTAAGAAATCTACTTCACAGAAGTATAATTCTAAGTAGTATATTCATATGTTTTCGGGGAAAACAAGTCTTAGGCATTTTTTTGTTTCGCTTTCTTTTTAGAAATGATTCTCTTCTTTCAAAAAACATGAGGCATCTTGCATGATTAAACAAAATTATTAAAAGACATGAACAGCGAGACAAAATTAATCCTATTAAAATGAACAAAGGAATTCAAAGAGCAGAGGAGTATTATCGAACACCTGGAATGGGTTAGTTACTGCATTAAGACAATTAGCACTGAAAGTATCAATGTTTCTCTTTGTTTTATTTCTTTTTTAGTAGACAGTAGTTTTCAGGGAAGGGAAACCATTATTTCATCTCAAATGCCAGCATCTCAGATTTGTTTTGTTCTAAGTGTTCATTAATTTAATCTCATATTCCACAACTGTGGAATTGTGTAGAAATTGTTCTGGAGAAACTTCCCATCACTGGCCCTAAAAACGTCATTACCTTTGTTATTGAGTCGCCCTCATTCTTGAGGCAATTGTGCCTTAAAATTGTGGTACATTAATTGTTATAGCGCTGCAGAATTCCATTGCGAAAGCGTATTACAGCTTCATTAAAACCACATTAGTTTATCATGATTTACAATGAGAGGACTCGAAAATGAATTATTGAGTAACCTATTAACACAAAAGTTTGTCATGCCAAATTATATACTGTAGTTTAAGGCATCAATTACGGGCTTCAGAAGCAAAGTATTCAATGATGCTCTTCTATCCAAATGCCCCCACTAACAAATAATGATCATAGACTTTCTGAATATCAGTGTCTGCAAAAAGATGTGCTTCTTAGTTAGGCTTTTCACATATTATTTATACATAGAAAGGACGTAAGTACACAATGTTGTTATAAGAGACAAATAATGTCTATAGGGCCTAGTACATTTCTATGGAAGGTAACCACTGAGATTCCAGTCTGCTTAACACTTCCAAGTATCAGGTTCTATTGACACAACTGGAAAACCCATGGAAAGGTAAAGAAGCGAAAAGCTGTGGAACACCCACTAGCTGTCAGCACAGCATGTACATATAACTTACTATTTACAACTATTTGCTTAGCAACTTATTTTTAGAGATAGGAATCTGTAATGCAGAATTCATGGTTAGACATTTTGCACTATGCAGACAGAATCAATGTCTTGGAGGTCATGTGACAAGATAGAAAACCCTGAGCCCCTGAAGACTTCACAGAGCAGAGCCACCATAACCACTCATATGTTTACACAAAAGGGAAATGATTGTGCCAGGAAATGGAAAGTTTTTCCTGTACAGAATAAGATGGTAAGTATTTTAGACTTTGCAGTATCGCAACTACTAACTCCACTGTAGTAGCACAAAACCACCTTCAGACTATTCATAAATGAATGGGTGTGGCTATATTCCAATAAAACTTTATTTACAAAAGCAGCTGGTGGGCCCAGTTTGGCCTCAAAGCCATAGTTCACTGAGTCCTAATCTATATAATTGAAAGCATGTTATTTTACATCTGTTAGAACAACTGAATCTATATTCTAAGTTAATTAAGCGCTAACCTGAAACTTGTTAAACTTGTTTTCCTTAAAACCTGGTTGCTATCTTGCATTTTTTTTCTTCTCGAGAAAAGAGAGGGGGAAAAATTCAGTCGTGTGACCTCCTGAGCAGAATAATATGACCATCTTTCTATAAAATTATTTATTGCATGCAAGATCAAAGTAGCTTCACTCACAAGAATCATCATCTTCATAGTCTTTATTGATTTCTCTTTAATTTTGGCAGAACTCAAGCATTATGTTTTTCCAGTATCAGAATCACCTTATAACCTTAACCCATTTCTTAAATTTATTTAATAAATATTTTCAGGCACACATGTATTGGGCACTGGGCTAATTATCTTTATGTCACTTGTTGCTCCATAAAATGAGAAGTTGAATTTACCTGGGTGAAATTTACTTCTTATTGGTTTTTAAAAGATTTGCACTCAAATCACTAGAGCCATTTTTGGAACTATAACATCAACATGCTTTCCATCTTGGCTTTCATTTATAGGGCCCCATTCTTTGAGCCTCTTTGATTATAGCCAAGTTCATTGTAGTAACCTTAGAATCTAAGATTTTCATATATATAACTATATGAGAGGCAGATTGGGACAATTTGCCTCTATCCTAGCTGCCTACCAGAGGGTAAGGTAAATCTTCTCTGGAAGAAGAGATTATCTACCATCTCACAGTTTTTCTCAGTTTCTGGCATTCAAAATTAACAAGCACACTAAGAAAGAGAACAAAGAGAAAAAGTATTTAATATAAACAGACCCACAGGCAATTCAGATATTAGTTACTAGGCATAAACTTTTAACTTACTAATTTTTCTGGTCCATGAAATCAACGACAAGATAGAGAATTTCATTTTTAAAAAGTGGATTTAATTTTTAAAAATTAAATGGCTTTTTTAGTGCAGGTAAATATAACAACTGAAATTAAAACACAACGAATGGGTTAAATAAGTAAATTAGAGCTAAAGAAAGTTAAGTGAATTGGAATATAAGTCAATAGAAAATATTCAGACTAAAGTATAGCGAGCAAAAAAGAGTGAGAAATGCAGAAAAGATATTAGAACACATACTGCACATGGTAAAAAATTTAACATACATGAAATTAAGAGTATGGAGAAGGGAAAGAAATTGAGAACCTTTGAATAGATAATGGCTGAGAATGTTCCAAAATTGACAAGATTTAAAGCCACAAATTCAAGTAAGTCTACAAACTACACGGAGGATATATTCAAAGAAAACCACACCTAGGCACATGGATATAAAGCTGATGAAAACCAAAGAAAATGAGTAAACCTAAAAGAGGAACCAGTGAGAAAAGATACGTTGTTGTCAAAGGAGCAACAATAAATAAGCTGATTTCTCTACAGAAAAAATAGTAATCAGAAGACAATGAAATGATATTTTAGAGAGTGTGGTGGGCAAGGTGTGAGGAGATAACTATCAACCTAGAATTTTATATCTTGTAAAAAAATAACTTAAAAAGTGAGGATAGGTTCTATATTTTGACCTCAGTAGTGGATACAGGGGTATATTTGTACTTAAAATTGCATAAGTTATATAATTAAAATTTGTACAATATGTATATTATAGCTCAATAAGAAGGTAAAAATAACAATAGCGAAATAAAAACGTTTTCATACAAACAAATATAAAGAGAATTCATCAAGAGCAGACACTTTACATAAACATACTAAGGAAGTTCTTTAGGCAGAAATAAATAATATTTTATGAAAACACAGACAGGAATAGAGAATACTTTAAAAGGTAAATTTATACAAAAGACTAAATATTTATTAATATTAATAATGTTTTGTGGCGTTTAAAGTTTATATTTAAAACACATGACAAAAATTACACAAAAGAAGTAAACTGAATTAAAGTGTGTTGAAATTCTAGCATTATCTGGGAAATGGTAAAAGTACTAATTAATATTAGTGTTAAATAATAGCTATAAACCCAAATATTGACTAATTATATTAGTCAAATAATTAGTCAGCTAAATAAATACTTCAGCTAAAAGACGATATTGCCAGTAGAGGTGGGGAACTCAAACATATACTGCTTTCAAGGGGCACACCTTAATACAAGACACAGAAAGGTAGAAAATAAAGGATAAAAAAATATATGCAAAAGAAAATGAAAATGAAAAGAAGAAAGAAAATGATAGGAAGAAAAATAAAGGTAAGAGAGAAAGAGTGGTAGAAAAGAGGGAAGAAAGAAGCATCAAAAACAAAATTAAAAAAAATATTCTTCCCAATTCCTGGATCACAAACCCACAATCTGAGACATTAGCTACTACAGAAGGGAAATAGACTTCATATGAATTCAAAGTTGAAATTTTAATGTTGTTCGAATATATGCATTAATCTATTTTTAGAAAACTAATACCACTAGCCATTAATTATGGCTTGACCATATAACTTAGGTGTACTATACTAAGAGCAGTATTCTGTGAACATAAGTGGTAATAAGAGTTTTATTGCACAATAGTATATCATGTAAGATACCAACTTTTATTAAAGAAAAATTAGGGGATGAGGTGGATATGTATGTATATCTATATAAATTGCCATGCAGATACAAACTGAAAGAAAGCTGCCTTAATCATACCAACATCAGAAAAAAATAGACTTGTGGTCATGACTTTCTACAGAAAAGGTAGATATTTCATAAGGATAAGGTTAGTCTTCTAATCTTATATTAAATGTGCATGCATTATTATCAGTTTCAAAACTTATGGAGCAAAACTTGATAAATTTATAAGAAGAAATAGGCAGATTCACAATCATAGCATGAGATGGGTGGTGGGGGAGGGTGCTTTAAAATAATATCACTCCCAGGAGCTGTTAGAACAGGTGTGTAAAAACAGAAATCAATAAGGAAAGAGAAAGTATGAACAACACAGTAAACCAACGCAACCTTATTAACATACACAAAACAATGCAACAGCAAGGACAATATGTGCATCATTTTCAAATGTACATGGAACATTTACCAAAACTGACAAGATGCAGAGCCATAAAACAAGTCTCAGTGAATTCCAGAGAATTTGAATTATTTATTGTAATGTCTTTTGACTACAGTGGAAGTAAGTTAGAAAACATTTTTTAATAAAAATTATTTTTATTTAAATGCTGGGAAATTAAGCAAACATTGCTAAATAAGTCACGAGTTAAAGAATAAACGCAATTAAAATCAGAAGATATTTTGAACTGAATAATAATGAAAACATGACATCGAAACTTGTTGGATACAGAAATAGTGAGAAATTTTTAGACTTAAATACATATATTAGAGATAAAGGCTGGAAAAAATCAATGATCTAAGTTTCAATTTCAAAATATCAAATCAACAAAATAAACTGCAAGAAAATATAAAACAATAATAACCATAAGAGAATAAACAAATGAAATAGAAAATAAATGCAAAATAGGAAAAAATTATTTAAATATTGGCTCTTTGAAAACCTCTAGCAGTATAATCAAGAAAAGAAAAAGATAATTTCCAAAATCTGAAATGAAAAGGGGATAATTACAGATCCAACAGACATTAAAAAGATAAGTTACTGTAACTTGACGCCAACAAATTTGAAATTTTAAGTAAAATGTCTAAGTCTTTAAAGAACACAACTTCGCAAACTGATACAAGAAGAAATAAAAAACCTGAATACTCCTATTTCTAATAAAGAAATTAAATTCCTAATTAGATACCTTCCCACAAGGTAGTTTCCAGGCCCAATTGACTTCATTCATGAATTCTTTCATCATTTAAGAAAAAAATGAAACCAATCTTACACAAAGTCTCCCATATATTAAAATATATATATACATGCCAGCATTGCCTTGAGATGAAAACCTGACAGCAGATTACATTGTAAAGTCAGAAAATTCAAGCCAATCTCCCTCATGAACATAAATGCAAAAAAAAAAAAACCCCTCAAAGTATTAGCAAATCAAATGAAGAAATAGAGTAAAAGGATAATATATTGTTACCAAATCAGATTCATTCCAGCATCAAAAAGGTTGTTAAATATTGAAAATCAATCAGTGTAATTCGCTACATTAACAGAATAAAGGAGAAAAATTATATCCATAAACAAAGAAAAAGGATGTGACAAAATTCATCCAAGATTAAATATATAATGAGGAATAGAAGAGTATGTCTTTAATCTGTCATAGTATTTGCAAAATTTAAAAAACAAAAAAACAATATTTAAAACTTTTACCCTGAGATTAGGAATGAGACATGGATGTCTACTTTCCTATTCCTTGTCAACATGACCATGTCAGAAGCAGAGGGCTAGAAGAAAGAGTTGGTAGCAAAATCTCTAGAATCACAAGTGACATGATCATTTCCCATTCCTCCTTTATGCCCCAACATACTTCTATCATAGCACCTAAAACAGTTGATTGTACTTCTATTTATTTGCAAGTCAGCTTCCATTAAGTGATCCATAAATTCTTTGAGATAGGGATCTCATTGACTCTTTGCTATAATTCCCAGAACCTGGTAGAGTGCCTCACATCTAGAAGACACAAGTTGAATGTTTTTTAAATAATAATCCCCAAAGCTTCTTGTCCAAGTTACTACTGCTGTGAAAAACAAACTATTTCAAAACTTAGAGATTAAAATGTTAACCATTTTCTTATATGTCATGAATTCTGTGGATAAAGAATTTCAGCAGGCCTTGGTCAGGTGACTCGTCTGCTCCTTGACTGTGGTACTTAGTTAGTAGATAGGCTAGCCTGAAGAGTTTGAGACTGTTTCATTAACATGTCTGGGTCTTAGTGGGCATGGCTGGAAGACTAGGCTCATCTGTGACTGTCAGCAGAAGTGTCAGCCTCTCCATCATAGAGATCTCAGGGTGATCAGGTTCTAGTCAAGGTGACTGGCTTCCCATAGACAAAGAGATCTGAGAAAGCCAGGAGGAAGATATAGGACTTTTTTGGACTTAGCCTCAGAAATCACACAGTATTACTTCTGTTGCATTCTAGTCATTATCAGTGACTCATAAGGCCAGCTCAGATTCACAGTGAGAGAAGTTACCCTCTACTTCTTGGTCGGGGGAAGGGGTAGGACATGACAAGATCACTTTGAAAAAACAGCATCTGGGATAGGATATATTGTTATGGCCATCTCCAGAAATCTGCTACTCCCATATTGTTTAAAGAGGTTTCCCCAAACATGGCCAGGGTTTATTACATACCATCATTAAAGATATATTTAAATAAAATATTCATAATATGTATTCAGAAAAAAATATCATGTCTTGGAATTAACTAAGCCATATCTTTGAAAAACAGTAGATAAGATTTCCCTCTAAGAATTAGTCTATAAAATCAGCACATCTTCATCACTGCCCCTTCTGTCTTAGGAATTTGACCCAGCACCAGTAAAGTGGAAGCTCTGTGAAAGGCTGATTCCTTTCTTTGCTCTGTTCAAAATCAGAATCTCATGTTGTTGAACCTAATGTCTAGCTGCAAGGGAACCAGAGTTTTGACTTCAATATCGAAGAGGCTGAACTCATAACACAGGAATTTTCCTAATTGTAAAACAAAGTTATTCGTAATATGATGGGCACCCATGATTATGAGTACAAATGATCCTTGTATAGAATTAATTTTTCTGCCATATATTTTGTGAATACTTTGCCTAGTTTGTTTTTCCTTTTGTTCTTATTTTTTGGTTTTGTTTTTTTTTTTACATAGAGAAATATACATCTTTTTTCTAGTCACATTTATTCTTTCTTTCTCTAGTCAAATCTATTCATCATTTATTTGTGGTTTCTTACTTTAGATTATGTTTGAATTCCTAAGTGATCTATCTACAGAAAGTACCTCATCACGCCCACGAGAACATTCTGATCCATAGTCTCCACTGTTTTAATTCCAGTCTTTAGCACTGTACTGATATGCTGCTGCCGTTATTGTTCAGTGTGTGGAAACGGAAATTATAAATTTAAAATTTTTATTTCAGCCTTCATTAAAATTAAATGAAAATATAGACCTTAAGGCATAATGGTATTTAATCAGAAGGCTTGAGAGGAAGTAATGTTGTTGACATAAGTACTTTGATAATTCAGAGCACTGAGCTAGTCATTCCCTTCCTCCTGAGATAAGGAAAGGAAACTGGAAAACATTTACATTTCCGTCCCCTTAGAAGCACCAGAGTCTAGACAGATGAGGAAAAGAGCAATTAAACTGTAATATATCTTATTTACTTGTATGTGCATAAAATACCTCTGAAAGAATGGATGAAAAACTAACAATAGTGGTTTTCCCTAAAGAGCAGAAATGGGTAACTGTGGGACATGAGCTAAAAGACTCTTCATTTTTATATCATTATACTTTTTGATTATTTATCATGTGCTTGTGTTGCCTACATAACAAATGTTGAATAAAAATAAATTTAAATTTATATAAATTTTAAAAATATTATGTTATTGAGAAGTATTTAGAAGCTTCTTGTGATATTCAAGGTTTTTAAAAAATTCTTCCAGGACTATTCAATTCAGACTTCATATTTAATCTCACAAGAATGTAACCTCCAACTGTAAACAGAGGATGACTACAAGATCTTATAAATGTCTTATTGTTCATTTAACCCCCAGCACGTTTGCTGTAGGAAAGGGAGTTTGTTCTCTTAAGTTGAAAATCAAGTATCCAGTCTTGTGTTAAACCAACTCATCGCTATATAAATCAGATAAGCCCTTCTGTTCATTAGAAAAGACCTGAGACCCTTTGCCTACACTTTTCTCCTTTCACTAAAAAAAAAA
>NW_006441955.1:14226677-14228458 GCF_000325575.1 Pteropus alecto
AATAAATAAATTGAAATTTGGGTTTATATTTCAGCCTTCTATGAGTTTGATTAATTAAATAAATTCTTAACAGATTGGTAATGCCACCCTATTACTTGGCAGCCATTCTTCTTCCTGGCATCAAAAATGTAATTGAAAAGTCTATATGTGGGGGTGGCTCCATAGTGTAGTGGTTAGCATGTCTGCTTTACAAGCAGAAGGTCCTGGGTTCGCGCCCCAGGTGGAGCCACAGACCATATCCTGGGTGCGCCAAGCCACGGGTACACCAGGCCCCGGGTGCACCAGGCCCTGGGCGTGTGGGAGAAGACGCCACAACTTCAGAAATCTAGTTCTTAAGGGGAAACAGCAACACTCATAGGTCAGGAGTGGAAGTGGAGTGGGGGGAAAGAATTAAAGAGGGGAAAAAATAAAATAAAAAATAAAAAATCTATATGTAAGTAAATTAATCCTTCAGTTATGTAAAAACTTAGATGTCTGTAAATAATGGCTAAATTATAATAGAGAAATATAATATTAAGTAATGATAATAATAGCTATATTAATTGTAAACGTACTCTGTGCCAAGCATCACACAAAGACCTTTACCCATACTATTTTCTCATTTCCAAAACAACATTAGGCAGAAATTGTTACCTTATAGATGAGAAAAATGAGGTTTAGAGAGGGTGTGTAACTGGCCTATGGTCATAGAGCTAGCAAGTGGCAGAGCTGGAATTTGAACCCATGCCTGTTCAAAGACTGATCCCAACCAGTAACTGCTTCTGAGAGTTCTGGGAAATGTTTTGCTTTTTACAGAGCAATTTTTAAAAATTTAATGTATTTTTGAGTTTAAAACTCAAAAAAAAAAAAAAAAGAAATATATACTTCTGGGTTTCTGGTAAAACTATAAATACATATGAGAAGTCAGTCATAGGTAACCCAGCAGGAACTATAATAGACTGCTACACCCTGTCTATTCTGGTAATTCACTGTCAGCATCAGAAGCTGGGATGAGGCTTCTAAGGACCTGGAGCCCAGTGAGACCACAGCTGAAGGAGGAGGTGAAGAAAGAGGCCCAGAGCAGGGGACCACATCCAGGGCTCTGCTTTTTCTAGGGGACTTCTGCATGTATGAGAGACAGATGTGGGAAGAAGAAATGAGACAGCACAGAAATCAAACTGCAGCCTTTGGGAACATGATCCGGTGATTCTTGCCTCTGTCCGCCCTCCACCTGTCTCCAGGCCACCCCCAGGACCACAGACACTATGCTGAAGTGGAGGGCGAAGTGGAAGCTACAGCCCAGTAGCATCTGCCCGGCTGATGCTTCCAGTGGGTCAGAGTGAGACAAGGAGGCCTTGAGCCTGACTGTACCCTACAGCCAGGGTCTCTGGCCTTTAGATGTTTTCTCTTGTTTATGTCACCTTTCATTCTTCCAGAGATTAAATGTTTTTTATTATGAAAATTTTCAAACATACAGCAAGGTGAAAAAACTTTACAGTGAACACACACACTCACCACCTAGATTCTATCATTAACCTTCTGCTCTACTTGGCTATCACTCATCTATTCATCCTGCTTTTCAACCAAGGTTGAGTCTTGATTCTGGAAATTTAAGATAGAGCAGAAGGGAGGGTCATCTTCAGAGATATGGCAACTTCCAGTTGGACCATCTTGCGATGCAGTTTATCCACTTTGCTTGTTTGTCTTGGGGGTCTTATCCCCTCCACAGCTGCTCAGCTCTAGCTACTCTCAGCCTTTCTTCCTCTTCTCACCATCAACACTAGTTCTTAGCATCTTCGTTC
>NW_006441955.1:14228480-14240102 GCF_000325575.1 Pteropus alecto
GAAAGAGATTTTGATGGTTAGTAAGGTCCAACTCGTACAGAGTAAATAAGCCTTTCCCTTGGGCATTTAGATCTTCACAGGGATGTTTTGAATAATAATAAAAATATAACAGCTTTCATTTGTATGATGGCTTGGAGTTACAGAAGGGCTTTCACTTAACACCTGGCTCACAGAAAAAATGATGACATCTATGAAGCTCATTGGGGTAAACCAAGGCAACTAGTCCATGGGTTTTGGTAGCCCATGTTCAACTTACTGCCCCTGAGTTTGAGGAAACTTGGTATCTCACCATATCAGCAACCTATCCCAGGCATGGTTGCGAAGCTCCTTTTTTCTAGAAATTAATACTGTGCTAATCAAGGCCAATTACTAGTCAAGGAAGTTGCCCAACATCCCTAAATCTCAATTTTCTCTTCTGAGAAGAATGGGGATATTGATATTAAGTACCTCAAAGAATTACTGTGAAAAATAAAATTGGATAATTCACTTAACAAAGGGATAAGCCCTTTGTTAACCAATTTATTTCCCTTAAAGTATTTATCCTCTCATTAACCCCTGGTGGTAGGTAATGTTATTTTCCCCCATTATCACGTTGAGAAAACTGATTAAAAATAACTTTCCTAAAGTGACATAGTTAAGTAAGAGTCTGTGCCAGGACTTGGATCCAGGTTGATCTGGCTGCAATGCCCACCTTTAAACCTCGACACTAGTGATTTTCAGTGGAGGGTGATTTTGCCTCCAGGAATAGCTGGTAATATGGAGAAATTTTTGGTTGTCACAAGTGAGGGGGTCTAGCATCTAGTGGGAGAGAGCAGGGACGCTTCCAAATATCCTACAGTGCACATGATAACCCTTCACAACAAAGAACTATCCAGCCCAAATGTCAATAATGTCAAAGTTGAGAAACCATGTTCTATATTTATTCCCAACAACTAGAGGAGAAACAAAAATCTAAAGATGAAGTATAAGTTTGGAAGCATTGATTGTTGTTTTAGGATGTAGTGGGAGAGAGCAGGGATGCTTCCAAATATCCTACAGTGCACATGATAACCCTTCACAACAAAGAACTATCCAGCCCAAATGTCAATAATGTCAAAGTTGAGAAACCATGTTCTATATTTATTCCCAACAACTAGAGGAGAAACAAAAATCTAAAGATGAAGTATAAGTTTGGAAGCATTGATTGTTGTTTTAGGATAAGCCACTTAAGAGGGGGCAGGTCCCCATCAGGACAAACATTCCAGTGGGAACACTGATGTTGGACCCACCCATCAGGCATCATCCCTGTGAATCAGGCACCATCTCTGTTGCCTAAGAAGCCACATTTCCCATTTGGTAAGAGTCAATGGGTCCAAAGCCACATTCAATTCCTTTTTCTATAGTGTCATTTGTGCTACAGATCCTAAACTCCCTTGGCAAATTGTTTGAAGCATGAGATCCTCTCAGCTGCAGCTTTGTTCAATGCTCTGGGTGCTAGATAATTAAAGCCAAACCAAGAATTCAGTAGGGAAGAGACAAGACAAGCCAGCTTAGGAGCCAAAAGAAATTTCTGTTGTCACTTTCCTTCAGCGTGACTTCCCCAGCAGCTGCTCCTTCCCAAGGCTAGTTGACGGAGGAGAAGAGAGCAGCCTCTGAGCCTCAGGCAGCTGCTATGGTACCCAATCCTGGGTCTGCGGAAGCTTTTGTTTAGTTATTGATGTCTGGGGAAGGAAGCTGGCCTGGCTGGTTGGACCAGGATGGCTGCCACAATCCAAATAAAGCAGGAAAATCATTAGGATGGGAGAAGAGGGGGCCTAGTAAGGTCTGTTTGTGTTTATCAACATGAAAACATGTCCAGGAGAGGTGATTATGTGAAAAGCAGTTTATAGCATAGCTCAAAGGATGAGATCATTAAATTAGTGTGTGTGTGTGTGTGTGTGTGTGTGCGCACGTGCGCGCGTGTGCATGCATACACGTGAGCATGTGATATAGAGAGAGAGGAGAGAGAGAGAGGGAGAGAGAGATTTGATAGATGTTTACTAAAAAAGTAAGTAGTGGTTATTTCTGAGTGACAGGATTTTGAACAATTTCTATGATCTTTAGGCTTTCTGGATTTCTTTGTTAATAAGGAGATGTTGTTTTTAGAACCCTAACTATATTTGTGACAGAGGTGGGAAGAGAAAGAACATGTAGAAAGGGGTGTGCAGAGTAGCAGAAGCTAACCATCAGGCTTTCAGATACTGCCTGAGTCTTATTCAGGGGCTCCATGCCTGGGACCTTTGCCAGAGAGAAGTTAGTTAACATACCCAAAGAAGTGGCTGGCCCATCATGGCCATAGGGCAGGAAACATTGCTTATCAAGACAAGAGAAGCCCTGGCTCCTGCCTCAACCCTCATGGTGCAGAGGCTTAGGAAGCCAGCTGTCTCCCCAGGAGCTCCCCGTTGGCACAATGGTGCATTCTACACTAGGAATGCCTTCTTCATCAGAAATGAAGTCCCAACTGGAAAATGTCCAGTCCCTAAATTAGAGTCACAGAATCACATATTGGAAGGTGGAAGCTACCCTAGAAGTCATCCCCTAGTCTAACTCCTGCCCCTCCTGAAGCTTGAATCCCTCTGTCCTGCAGTTAGTTATTCTGGGCTTATGTCACCCATGCCAGAAAACCCCCAATTTAGGGTTTTAGAGTATTAATGTTGGGAAGTTCTTCATTCTTCTGAGCTCAAACTGGCCTCCCTGTAACCTCCACATTTAGGTCCACACAAAACAATTTTACCCCTTTTCCTCTTCCCTTTTTAAAAATCATTCTATCAGTTGTTCCATCACCTTCAAATAAAATTAAAATTTTTTTCTTGGTGTACAAAATCCTTAAGACTTTGGGTTATAAGTACTACAAGTCAGCGGGCTCTAATATAAGCAGGAAATGGGGAAATGGGAACCTCATAGATCCAAAGTGCAGAAGTGAAGGGAGCTGCTGGGACTGAGAACAGAAGTCTGCTTTCCCTTGATCTATACTTCCTTTTTCTCAGGCTCTTGAGGCCACATGGTAGGCAGGACTTGGCCTCCCACAGCTCTTGTTTCCTTCTTGCAGTTACAACAATCCAGTCCCAGAGCTGGAATCTCTTAGTCCCAGTTCCAAACTCCAAAAGAATTATTACTGGCTCGTTGGATCCAGTGCAACCAACTGGGGTCAAGAAAAAGGGGTAATGAGTACATACATAGCTCGTGAGAGCATCTGCTTGAAAGAATAACTTAAAGAGGTTATGTGACCTGTACAGACATCCCCTCCTCACCTGCCAAAGTATCCACATCAGCACACAAGATTCATTATGATCTGTACCCAGCAGACCTCTCTTACATCATTCCTTAGCTCCTTTCCTCTTGTCACTCTTCTCCATCTCTTGCTTCTTTGTCCACCATTGTCATTTCTTCTTAGAAAGTCAGTAATGCGTACTGGTTAAATCATAGGCTCTACAGCCAGACTGCCCGGGTGCAAACTCAGCCCTGTCATTGGTGGCTCTGTGTCCTTGAGCAAGTTGCTTACCTTCTCCATATCTCTGATTCATCCTTTACAAATGAGTACAATAAAAATGTCGGCCTCAGAGGATCACTATGATAATTCAATGAGTTACTAGAGGTAAAGCACTTGGAACAGTGCCTGGGGTATAATAATCACTTGATCAAGGTTAGGTATAATGCTGATTCCCTTCTATGCACACCACTACTCCAGGAATACTGGATGCATTTAGTCAGGATTCTCCAGAGAAATAGGACTGATAGGAGATAGATAATTTCTAAAAATTTATATTTATAAAGGGATCTATTATAAGGAATTGGCTCACACAGTTATGAAGGCTGAGAACTCCCAAAATCTGCGATTGGCATGCTTGAGATCCGGGAGAACTGGTAGTGTAGTTCAGTCTAAATCTGGAGGCCTGAGACCCAGGAGAGCCGATGGTGTAAATGCCGGTCTCAGGGCAGAAGATCTATGTCCCAGCTTAAGCAATCAGGTAGAGTCCCACTTATTCAGTCTTGTTTTTTTCCCTATTCAGCTCTTCAATTGATTGGATGCGACCCACCCACATTAGGGAAGGCAATCAGCTTTACTCAATCCACCAATTCAGATGTTAACCTCACCCAGACATACCATCACAGACATACCCAGAATAATGTTTGACCAAATATCTGGGCATTCCATGGCCCAGCCAAGTTGATACATAAAATTATCCATCACACTAAACAACCAGCAGTCCTCTAAACATGCATGAAAAACTTCTACAGAACAATGCTTATGTAATATACATTTTTAGAATGGCCACATATTTTATAGATCCTATCAAACCACTGCTTGAATCTGGGTTTGGCTACATGACTTGATTTGGCCACTTGGGAATTAATTAACAAATGAAATGCGAACATAATGGAAAAGGGCTTGTTCTCTGTAGCTGTTTTTGGAACCCAGTCTCCATGTGGAAAAGTCTCAACTAGCATGCTAGATGCTGAAAATATATGGCCCAGGTGCCCTGTTGTTCCAGCTCATTGCCAAATATATGACCCGGCCATCAGTGATCCTCCAGCCCTAGTCCAGCCAGCTCGGATTAGAAAAAACATTCAGCCAAGCCACAAAATCTTAATAAATTTTTTAAAGCATTATTATTTTTTTAAGCCAGTAAGTTTTTTGGGTGGTTTATTACACAACTATAGATAACTAATACATAAATCGGTACCAGAAGAGGGCTGTAGCTATAACAGAAACTTAGAACGAAGTTAAGCATTGGCAATGAGACTGGCAGGCAAGAAGCTAGAAAAGTGGTATGGAAACTGTTAGCAAAGACTAGGAAAATGATGAGGATGTCCTTAGAGGAGACTGGAAAACCATTGAGGAGACTGGTATGGCAGGCTTGAAAAAGGAAGACCCATGTTATTTAGTAGCAGAACAATCGACAAAGTGTTGCCTGCAGAAACCTGAAAGATAGAAAACAACTAGCAAACCTGTGACTCTGACTAAAGCCATCTCCAAACAGGAGTTGAAAGTCTAAGTTGGGTGCTTTCAGCTGTAACAGAGATGAGCCAAAAAAGGAACTGTTCTGTTTGCAGGCAGAATTCAAAGGAAGTTTAGATGGACCAGGACTTGCTAGATTGGTAAATAAAATGATTTCGCATGTTTAGTCTCTCCAGGGGACCAAAGGGTCTTAGAGTAAGAAATGACTCAAGGCAAAGAACAAATCAAAGACCTGTCTGTAAGACCTTTGTCAAGACTTCCCAAATATTCGATTTCAGGTAATACCTAGTGTGAAATAATAGAAAAGAAATATATCGATCTCTGCCCCTGGTTCCTGACACAGAACTCCTAAAAGCCTTGTAGTTTCCTAAATGATAAGAACACCAGCGGCACCTTTTTTTCTAACATTTGGTCGTTGACTCCAGTTCCTGACACAGAGTTCCTAAATCTCTTGAGATTTCCTGGGCGATAGCAGTTTTTTTGTTGTTGTTCTAATGAGGTGACTCTTGGTGGGCCCTGGATGGGGGCTGGTCACTGGAAAAACCAAGCCATGATTAGAAACTTGGAATTTTAGCCCCACCCCCATCCTCCAGAGAGGGAAGAGGGGCTAGAAATGGAGTTAATGATTGATCACACCTACATGAGGAAGCCTCCATAAAAGTCTAATAGTACAGGGTTCAGAGACCTTCCAGGTTGATGAATACATCCACACAGGGAGGGCGACACTCCTCAACTCCACAGGCACAGGAGTTCCTATGCTCAGGACCCTCCTAGACCTCACCCTACTTATCTCTTTATCTGTATCCTTTGTCATACCCTTTAATAAACTGATAGATGTGTTTCCCTGAGTTTTGTGAACCACTCTTGCAAATAACCATACCCAAGGGAAGGAGGTCATGGGAACCTCTGATTTGCATCTAAGATGGATAGAAGTTGTGGGTAACCTGGGGATCTATCTCTTATAGTTGGCAACTGAAGTGTTTGGGGTGGAGGGAACGCAGTTTTGTGGGACTGAGCCCTTATCCTATGGGATCTGATACTATCTCCAGGTAGGTAGTGTCAGAATTGAGTTGCAGCGCTTTATTGCACTCACTTTGTTGTGCCTTGAAAATATTGCACTTACTACAAATTGAAGATAAGATGCTCCACCAGCAAAAAGATTACAACTCTCTGAAGACTCAGATAATGGTTAGCATTTTTTAGCAGTAGGTATTTTTTAATTAAGGTATGTATATTGTTTTTTAGACATAATCCTATTGTGCACATAACAGACTACAGTATAGTGTAAACATAAGTTTTGTATGTACTAGGAAACCAAAAAAAATCATGTGACTCGCTTTATTGTGATATTTGCTTTATTGCAGTGGTCTGGAACCGAACCCACAATATCTCTGAGGTATAGCTTGTCCTCACATAAGGTCATTTCATTCAACTTCGTTTCGTTATAACGTTCATGAAATGTCATAGGAACTTAACTCTTGTTTATAACAATTAGCCTATGATAAAATCGGTTTTGTTGTACTTCGTTTCACTTAAGTTACAGAACCTATCGACGGCATTAAGGGAGGACTTACTGTATGCCTAGAAATTATAGGACACCCAGCCAATCGTGCAGAATTGCTTGGTGTAGGAAACAATATCACAGAAGTGCTGTGATTTTGGTAGTGTGCGAGAAGCATTGTGAATTTGGTAGTATGTGAGAGTAAAGGAGAAATACAGAAGGAAGTCTGGGATTCTTTTTTGAACCTTGTAAAGCTTCTCAGCTGGACAAAAGAGCTTTTAGAATCTTCTGGTTGCCATCCCACAGAAGCCTAATCTATGAGTAAGTCAGGAAAGAGAGGCCGGCCCATCTCGGAAAGAATGTCGGGGGTACCTTTGTCTAAAGGAGTGAACTATAATCTAATACAAAGACTTTAAGGCAGTTAAAACCGACTGAGATGAGTCAAATGAAATATCTTTGCACTTGAGTTTCTAGGAGTAGGAAGCAGGCTGATAAAGCTACACAGCTGAAAATGGTGGCTATTTCTTATAGAAAAGAGAACATTTCGGAGAGCTCGCATAAGCATGGGGTTAGCACCTAAAAGTGAGGGCCTCGGTAAATTGCGCACCCAGGTTCCCTGCTCACCTCACCCTAGTGCTGGCCCCGGGTTCGTGTACTAACTTTGCCACTAACTATAGTGTGTCCCTAGGCAGGTGACTGAATTTCTGTGTCTCTGTTTTGTCCTCTGTAAAGCTTGGGACTCAGACTAGAGAATCTTAAAGTTCTCTGAGAAATTTTTTAAATAATGGGGTCCTCTCTGCCACAGTCTGGCTCAAGAGCTCTGATGGTGGAAAATCAGACAAGAGGAGAATTAAACACGTGGGAAATGGCTAAATGACCTCATCTAAGCAAATGTGGAGAGAAGCCCTTGTAGTTATCCATTTTAGCTATAAGTAGAAAATAAATACCTTGTCTGATAATGGAGTTGAGATTGTGGCAGTCAAAAGGTCCCAAATCTTGATATACAAGTTAATGAAGTGATGAAGTAAGAATCAGAATATTATGGTATGATCCTCCGTGTGAAACAAGGCCTGGATCAAGCAGGAACCTTTTATTTACACCCATAAGGTCTAGTAGGAGAGGGTATATTATATAATAACTAAATAGTGATTTAACAAAATAGAAGTTTCTTTTCAGCTCAAACAAAGCCTAATTGGTAGAGAGCATGGAGATAGTTGTTCTGCTTTACACAGTCTTTCAGGGACCCAAAGAGATGGAGGCTCTACCATTTTCATCATGGGGCTTCCCCCTGGAAGCAGATATCTAGCCAGCAGACAGGGAAGGAGCAGATGAAAAACTGGGCCTGGACGTGGTGCAGTTCACTTCAGCCCACCTCTCATTGTCCAGACCTCAGTCACATGGCCACACATAACCGCAAGGAGGGCTGGGAAAGATAGTCTAGCTGAATGCCTAAGAGGAAGGGGAAATGGGTGGGTGTGCTCATGAGAGATAATTGGAGGAAGTTCTGAATGACAATAGAATTGAACGTGTTTCGAAGTTATTATGGTTATTATTGTTTTTAGTATTGAAGAGTTAAAGATATATATATAATTTAGAACCCAAATATATAAAGCATATAAAATGCAGAGTGCTCTTTTGAAGCACAGGCTTTGGAACAGGGCAAAATTGGGTTCATGTCTGGCTTCTGCCACTCAATGTCCAACACAGGCTTAGGAGACCATGAACCCAGTGATTAAGAGGATGCACTTTGTGGCCAACCATATTTGTGTTAAATGCCATTTCTGCCATTTATTAGTTGTGGATCTTGCTTTATTTTTCTGAGCCTCAGTCGCCATATCCATAAAATGGAGATTATATTATCTATCTCATAGGGTTTTTGGAAGAATTAAATGAATATTATTATGTAAATTATTTACTACCTACTTATGCATTGTAATCGATAAATGATAGCATGTTTATTATGTTTATTATTGTTCTCTAAAGAAGTCAGTTTTCTAGGAAATGTCTCCTTAGAAATGAAAGGTGAAAGCCAAGGTCAGAATTCACAGAAAAACTAGCAAGTCAACCAAAAGCATGGCATAGGCCAGTAAAAGAAATAAAAGGGATTCCTGACATTTCAATAACAGAGGGCTGCTAGTGCAGGTGCCCGAGGCAGCCTGTCACTACAGTTATACAGGAAACCTCAACCAAATTCTCAGACCCCATCCCAGATGGCCTAGGAGCAGATCTAATGCTTCTCATTAAAGATACAGGCAGACAGCACTTTATGAGCCTTCCTCTTTTTATTGTAAAATTCTTAGTTCCTCTCCACTATTCCTGCTTTCAAATGAATGTATTTTTGACAAAATGAGAGCTTATGTGTTGCAGTTTTCAAAAAGTTCAACATCTTACTTGCCATATCGTGATACAAAGCAAAAATTGAGAAGGTGATAGAAATAATTACCAAGAAGCACAGGGATGTGAGAGTTTTTGAAAATAGTAATATGTTTGGACTGGTTACTAGTAAGACCAGAAGAATCCCAAGCAATCATCTAGTTGGATGCTAGAATTTCAAGGCAGAATATTTAAATATGAATCCTGATTCCACCACTAAATAGCAATGTGATCCTGGGCTAGCCTTATTTTCCTCAAATATAAAATGGAGGTAATGATAATACTTACTGTTCACAGTTACTGTGAAGATCAAATGAGATCACATGTAGAAAAACTGCTATGTAAACTGTAAAGATCGATATGGATATTAGATGTTTTTATTATGGGTTACCTCAGTTCCACAAATCCTGTGAATCCCTAAGGTCCTCTGCTGAGCACAGGGATGCAGTGATGCATGAGGAACTCAGAGCGTGGTGTGGGAGAGAGTAACTAATTTGACATGGTGTCAGAAAGGATAAGTAAGAGAGTGGCTTTCTCATCCTGTCCTTAGGAGAGGCTTTCTCCTCTGCCTAAGGAGAGGCACTGGCCTCCACAGTTAGGACCATTACTCCCAGATGGGAAGACCAAGGAGCAACCCCTGATCATAGCTGGGCCAATCAGATTTCCTTCCCAAGATTTTGGAATTGGGCTATAGAAGTTGTGCCTATGAAGTCCTGTAAACTTGACGGCCAAGGCAGGCATTTGGGTGTAAGCTGCGCATTTTGGAGCTTTGTATGCTGAGAACTTGTTTGCAAAGAGAAAGGAGCAAATGCGATGCAAGAAAAAGAAATAAGAGGGCAGGTCAGAGAGAGACGGGGAGAGATAGACAGAGACAGAAACAGACATAAAGATTAAGATAATTCTCCCTGTTTCCAGTTATGAGGTCTAAATGCATCCCTACTTTGGGTAAAAGTGAGATATTCCTAGAGTCTTGTATTACATCCCTCCCCCAACCTTCCCTTCTCCCCTCTAACTTGATTTTGATTGGATTCCTCTTACCTAAAAACAACAAATCCAAAGTAAAAGAAGATAGCTGTAAAAAAAATGTCCTAAACACGTGAGAATAGAGTGCTGCATTCTCTTAGGACAAGTTGGTGTTGAGAGGAGCTTTACAGAGTCTAACTCCCTCATCTCAAAGAACTGGATACCAAGACCCAGACTGATAAGTGTAGAAACAGAACTTCAGCATGAGTCTGAACTAGTCTAAAAAAATTATCTAACTCCAGGCAAGAGGACAAAGGCAAACAACAAGCCCCCTTCTCCCTCCTGTCTGCTTGTCGAATATCACTTTAAACCTAATTTAAGCCTCCCCTCACCTCTGCTACTCTTATACTTCTTTTTTTTTCCTCTTATTTGGCCATTTACCACAACTTCCTTTCATTGCTTTTTATGTTCATTGATCTCCCTGACTTACCTGACTCAACACGTCTTGAATCTTTTACTCAATTGGGAGGCAGAGTTCTATAGTGGAAGGGCAGAGGGCTTTTTAGTCTTACACAGGGTCAACTCTTGACTCTGCCTTTTATTAATTGTATGACCTTGGGACTAATGCCGGTCAATGACAATGACATTCACTATGTGCCCAATACTGTGCTAAGCATTCACTATGTGCCCAATACTGTGCTGAGCATTCGCTATGTGCCCGATACTGTGCTGTGTGCTTTATATGTAATCTATTTAATATTCACAACAACTCCAAGTACTAGGAATGGTTATTCCATATTTACAGAAGAAGAAACTGAGGTCAACAGAGGTGACAGAGATAACTCAAGTATGTGGTTAACAAGAGGCAGAATGGTGATAAATAACACCAGCTCCACAATTTCTAGGACTCGCAGCTTGGTTATGAAGGGGTGCTAGAGAACTTAATGTACATCAAATTTTCCAAACCAAACAAGCTAAGTTAGAATACATTACGTATTAATAGAAATAGCAAAAAAAAAAAAAAAAATTCTACAAATGCTTGAATTCATTTTTATAGAAGATTAAGAAAAGATCAAGTGCCTATATCAAAAACTAAGGACACCCAAAAAATGATGGCTTTGGGGGTGCCGATGGCCAAGGTATAGCCCTCTTAGGAGTGTGGCCAGGAATTCCTGCTCTCTTTGGAGCATCACAGTGCTTCTCCAAGACTGCCTGAGGCATGCGTGGTGGAGCTGCTGTCCCCAGAGAAAAGGACAGGAACGGAAGTCTATGAAGGTCTGAGTGTGCTTTCTGTGGAATCAGTAAAGGGGAAAATCATAAAATCAGTTGAAATAGTTTGTCTGTGATTAATCTCTGGGGAGAAAAAATCCCAAAACAAATTCCCAACATAATTAGACTAAGTTAATTGGCTTAGCAAAGCCCACAGTCTCTGCTCTTCATCTGTTAGTTATAACTGGAACCACAGAACCCACCATGGATGGAGCTGGAGCCGAAGAAAAGCCTCAGTGTTTACATCTTCTGTTTTAATATTTGGCACACAAGAACAAGGATCCGAACCCATAGATATCGTTCAGACGTTAGCATCCAGAGCCTTTATAGACTCTCAGTGTAGCACTTGTTTGTATTTCCTATTCTTCAGTTTAAACAGAGTCATTGGAAGGAGATTGTTGACAAGACGGACATGCAACTCCAAGTCCTCTGGCTCTCTGCAGCCATCCAGCCACCTCCCCCTCTCGTCCCTCACCGGGGTCTCCTGCATCCAGGCTTTCCCATTGCCTTCTACACCCTCTCCTGAATTCATGTCTCC
>NW_006441955.1:14240212-14242754 GCF_000325575.1 Pteropus alecto
GTGTCCCTTCCTAACTGGGTTTGTCACAAGAGGTCATGAGTATTGAGGTATTTTGTAAATGGTAATGTACTGTAATAGATACAAGTAGCTCCCACTTCTTAAGTATCTGCTGGTTCCCAGCCTTGTGCTGAGTATCTTATATGTTTAACTTCATTTACTCTTCACAATAAGCCTATGAGGGAGATACTATTATCCCCATCCTACAGATGAGAAATTAGGAAGTAAGGAGGTTAAATAACTTCCTCAAGATCACAGACCAGATGTGCACATCTAAGTTTTAAAATTCTGAAACCATAACCAAAATGACAATGCTATTGTATCATTACAAATAATAATTACAGCTACTAATTAATGTTATTGAAAATAAGATAATTCTTTTTCAGATTTTAGCTGTCTCTTGAGTCATTAGCCTTCCAAAGAATGTTGCATGACAACATGCAAATGTAAGTTCCCCTGAAGACCAGCCATGATCATGTGAAAGCATTGCCTGCCTATACCAGATGATGTCTTTTGAGGCCCAGTACACTCCCTACCCTCCTCAACTTTCCTTTGAACCACACAAGTTGAAAACCTAGATATTACATTTTCCAGAGCACCATGCCATCAAGGCTTTGGCTAGACTCTGCCAATGAGAGATGATCCCATGAGATTGGGAAGATGGATGAGAAGGAGAAGACAGTGTTTCCTGGAGGCAGCCGTGAGGCTCCCAGGTACCCTCCTGAGAGCTATCCACCGGGTGCTGCTGACAGCTGAGATCCTTGTGCCAGCTTCACAGGGATTTCTACACATACAGATTCCTTAACAGTGAGAAGCAGCCTTCCCCATCCTTGCCCCCAGCTCTTCCAATAGTTGTAGGCCTCTATCTCCCTATTTGAATTCGCTTCTAACCTGAAATACCTAAAGTGGCTTTTGTTTTCCTGAAGAACCCTTACTGAAACCCCTCCCAAGGTAATGAAGCATTACTTATAAAATTAATACAATTTCTAAACTAATATATATTGATTACCTACTAAGTTCAAGGCATTATTTTTGATGTTGGATTGGCGACACAAATAAGAAACAATTTTCCCCTTGAAGAATTTATGCTATTACGTTTTGTAAATATTCATTAAATAAATGAATACAAACAATATGAAAAAGAAATTTAGAAACAGTAGTGTAGCTAGAATAATAGAAGGAGTTTGGACTTGAGGGCACTATATATCTAGGTTCTGCAGTCCACTCACGGTTTAACCTTGGATTGTCCTTGAGAGCCTCTTAACATGGCTTAAATTTCAAACTGTGGCAGCAACATGGATCTGGGTGTACCAAGATTAGCCAATTCTTGGTGACTATTGACCTAGGATAATATTTTCCATCTATAAAATGGGGTTTTCATGTACCAACGTTTGTACATAAATTCAGGGCTCAAAACTGTTCAATTTCTGCCTGAGCGGCAATGTGTTTAATGAATGGGATTCAGAGTGAAATTTTTTGTCTTGCTTCATGTCTTCCTCAGACATTTAAGGATAGTTATGGTGGCTGGCTCCCAGGTGGCCCTCAGTGGTTCTCACTTCCTGGTATTCATTCCCTCGTATAGGCCCTTCCCACACTAAATAGGACTGACCTTTGTCATTCATTGGATACTTCTGAAATGCCTGTGTGTGTCTTCTGAAATTGCAGTGTCCATTTTGCTCTCTGTTGATCACTCACTCTGGGGCAAGCCAGTGATCATGTCATGAGGACACTCAGTGGAGAGGTCCATGTGGTAGGCCATGTGAGTAAGCCATTATGGAAGTGGCTCTTCTAGACCTAATTATGCTTTCAGATGATTACGGCCCAGCCAAGACCTTTTCTGCTACCTCATGATGGACCCTGAGCTGGAACCACACTGCTAAGCCACTCCCAAATTCCCGACACATAGAAATTACATGAGATAAATGTTTGTTGTTGTTTTAGGCCTCTAATTTTTGAGTTAGTTTGTTGAGTTATACAGCAAGTAGATACCCAATGCAAGGCCCAAAAATTCAATTCATAGAACTGCATTAAATCTCTTGTCCTTTCTTCTCCTCCAGCACTCCAAACTCCTGAGAGTCTCTTACCCTCAGCTTAACAGAACATTCTCACCGGCTTTCCCTGTTCCATCAGGTTCTACACGTGTCTCTTTTTCCTCGCCACCGCAACCCCACATGACATAGTCCTGACACATGTCTTATCGTCTCATAGAGAACAGTCCTTCAGGGATTATACTGGTCCTTTGTTTTCATTGATTTTTCTTCTGGAAATTTCTCTCGGTCATCTCTATCTTTTCTATTCTCAGAGGTGAAGAGAAGAAGGCGTAGAGAAAGATGCTAAGTGGGCAAAAGAGAAGGAACGGTTGTAAATAGGTATTGCATCACAGAACACATTCGGTTACTATAGGAAATAAAGTGATATGTGTACAATGCCCCATTCAGTAGGTGACAAATACACACCGAGTCTATCTTAGTTCCCTCCTATCTCTCTTATGTCTCACCTTACCTTCCAGCCAAAGAGAACCACTTGGAGTTCACCTCAGTCTTTC
>NW_006441955.1:14242836-14308726 GCF_000325575.1 Pteropus alecto
ATCTACAAAATCAGCTCAAGTTTTAACAGTTCTGGAAAACCTTCTGTATTCTCCTCAGGCCAGCAACACTATCTACTTTCTTCTTCTATGTTCCCATATCATTAGCTTCCATCTGTTGCTATAATTATTGCTCTCACTTGTCACTGCCTAATCAGCCCTAAAGGGCCATAAGGGCAGGGAATATATTTTTCACGTTTGTAGCCTCTACTCCAGACACAGAATTTGCCACAGAGGAGAAAAGGAAAGAAGGAGAGAAAGAAAGAGAAACAGAGAAAGAAGGAAAGGAGGTAATAGACACTGATTGATGTTCAGTTCTAGTGTTGAGGTATGATTGAGCCTACCCCCAGGAGTGGGCCCGATTGGCCCAAAGAAATCACAGTATCTCAATACCCTTACTACAGATTGGTTCAGAGATGAGTATATGATCCAAACAGAGACATTTTCTGAGTCTTCAGGGAAAGACAAGCAGCTTTCTTCTATAAGAGGTACCAGAGATACTTTTTTTTTCTTCCTGATTTATATGAATAATAAAGAGTATAGCCCTGGGAACTGCTGGCACCATCCTATACTTCAAAGGGAAAATCTGTCTGAGAATAAAGCAAACATTTAGAAAAGAGATGCCAGAAATGAAAAGAAAAAAAAAATAATAAACTACATCTTGATCACACTGCATCTTGAGGCCTGCATCAAGCTACACCTAAAAGTGTGAACCCCTGGCTTTCAGATAAGAAAATGCTCTTTATTATTAAAGCCAGTTTCGATTGGGTGGGTTTTCTGCTACTGGCAACATAAAGAATCCTAACTGATACAAGAAGGAAAGAAAGAACTTAAATTTTCTCATGTAAAATGTCTAAGATACACATAATTTGATATTTAAAGGAATAACTTTTATTTATCTGGAAAATTCATTTATCAAAAATTTTTTATTTCTTTTTGATGTCAGATAAGAAAGATACTGCTGTACCTATCTGCCCATCTAGAGGACAAGCTCATTAAAAGCAGAATCTATTTCTTCATTCATTTGACAAATATCGAATATCTTTCAAAAGTCAGGCGCTGGGTTAACACAAGAAGATAAGGTCCTTGTCAAGTGAAGGAGGAAGACACCTCTGTCCATCCTCTGTGGTTTCTAGCACAGAGTCCAGTACATCAAGAGTGGGCAATAAAATCAATGAATTATTTCATGACTGCTTGCATGCAGCTGCATAGCAGCTGAGAGTTGGTTACCAGCAATAAGATGAGAATAGGAAATTCGAGACTGGAAAGAATGCTAATTTGGTCCAGGTCGAAGGAATGGTAAAGGGGTTGTAAAAGAGAATGCCATTTGAGAGACTTGGTCAGTCAGAAAGGAGTTGAGTTCAGGGACTAGCTGAAAGAAAAGCTGACTGGTTATGGACTTGCTGGGAGACTTGGAGGCACCTAGAGAGAAAGCACAGTGGGTTTCTCAGGCCCATAGTGAAGTAAATGTGAGCAGACCAGGCTAGGGAGGAGGAAGCCAGGATCTACAAACCCCTGACCATTCTGGTAAACCAAGTTAAGTGGAGTCAAAAAAGATTGTCTGCACTATGTTCTCCAGCTCCCCGTTAAGTCCCCTCCCCCTGGCACCCTATTGCCAGTGTGCTCCTTCTGCAGAACCCTACCCTTGCCTATATAACAACTACTTAACCTGGCATTAATGCTTGCCCATATCAGTTTCTGATCAATTTCTAGACTCATTCATTACCTTTCATCCATGCAGAACTTGGACAATCATATTATTATACTTTGTTTACATTTTTCTCTCTCCCACTGTCTCCTGGACAAGGACTACCTTATAGTCTTCCCTGTGGCCCCAGCACCTAGCTTGGATCTTGGTGACAGGTGAGGCATAGTGGTCAGATGGTTCTGTGGGTAAGTAAATGGGTTCCAGTTTGATGCCTGGTTCCTGCACTTATTATGTAATTGGGAACAAGTTATCTGACTTCTATGCACTCAACATCCCACATCCATTGATAATGATCTTAGTTGCAGGTACCTCTGGTTGTTACGAGAGTTATGTGAAATAACATGTGTAAAGCGGAGAGACCAGTACCTGGCACAAAGGGCTTAATTTAAAGCTAGGTATTATCAATGCCTGAACCTGGGAAATTCAAGGTTAAGCTCTGACAACTTTTAAAATCCCAGCCCAACTTGAAGAGTCAGATTCTATAAAATCAATCATCATCACAGCTAATGATACACATGTGTATGTGGAGAACTTTGTGGTTAACAAGGCGTACTTTTTCAGTGTCCCTAGCCCAGCACCAGCAAGTGGGCTGTAGACTTTTAACAAATGTCTGCACAACAGGATGCAAGAAGCTGCCGGCCTTTTCCCGGTGTGGGTGGACACCAGGTATTCGTTTTCTAGGGTGGCTGTAACAAATTACTGCAAACTGGGTGACTTAAAATAACAAAAATTATTCTTTCACAGTTCTGGAGGCCAGAAGTCCAAAATCAAACTGTTAACAAGACCATCATCTCTCTGGAGGCTTTAGATGAGAATCCTCCTTGCCTCTTCCAAATTTGGTGGTTCCACGTGTCCCTTGGCTTGCATAACTCCAATCTCTGTCTTCGTCTTCACATGGCCATCTCCTCAGTGCGTCTGTATCTTCTCTTCTGTCCCTTATAAAACATTTGTCATTCGATTTAGGATCCACTCTGATAATCCATGATGATTTCATCTTAAGATCCTTAAATTAATTATAGCTACAGTTTGTGTGCAACATGAGGGCTCTGGTTTCTCGGGGGCTGGACTGGCCCCTGCACAGCCTGGACTTGAGGCTGGAAGATTTGGACCCCACTTCCCAGCACAGGGTTCAGATTAGAGAAGCTTTGTGAATGTGAACTAAGAGAGTGTAGTGTTGGAGCCAAGCAAAGCGGCACTGCGGAATGCTGGTGAGGGTCCCAGTGGCAAGGGTATCCCTGGAGTGGATGGGCATCTAAGGGACAGTGTAGGACCAGGCACCATCAGATAAATGTAAGAAGCAGGAACAACTAAGGCTTGATCAGATTTTCTTGTTCACTCTCTCTGCTGGGCATTTGGAAGCAGACAAGTGTGAGAGAATTCTGAGATTATTGGGCACTTTGACTGAGAGCATGAGTCAGGAGGGACCCACGAGGGAGACAACAGACTCCTGCAAATAGTGCATGTGAGATTTAAGTTAGAAAAAACTTACCCTCTAAGCTAGTAATCTTAAGAGTTGGCATTTAATTGAGCACTTACTATTTCCTAGGCATTGTTCTAAACATATCACATGAATTAATTCTTGTAGTCTTAAATTATAATCTCACGACATAAGTAATATTATCCCCATTTTGCAGATGAGGAAAGTGAGGCAAGTGAGACTAAGTAACATCCAAGGTCACACAGTCAGTAGGTAGTGTTAGAACTAGCCTTGAACCCAGGCAGTCTGGCTTCAGCGTCTAGGCTTGTCGGCACCACAGGTTGGCTGCCAGTTATGCTGATTAAACTGGAGGAAATGAGAGAAATTTGTTTAATCCTGACAGCTTCTCTGTAAAGTAGGCAAGGCAGGGATTATCGTCCATTTTGCAGATTAGAAAAGTGATGCTCAGAGAAAGTGCGTGACTTGGTTAATTCCAAGTAGTGGCACAAGTGTTTGGACGTAGATTCTCTGGGTCTAGTCCAACGCCTTTTCTACTTCTCCATGTCACCTTCAGCCGAAGTGCTTTTGCATTCTGAGTGAATGCCTGAGCATATGTTTTTGGGACATGGGGCATGCGCGAGAAAAAGAAAGAGGGAAAGCTAGCTTTGAAGCATGGCTGTGTTTTGTGCTAAAACCCTGCCATCTTAGGGACATTCAAGATTTCTGATTCAATTGAACCAACATTTACTGAACCCCTGCTCTATGCCAGGAATACAGAGAAATGGGGAGTTCCCTCTTTGGGCATGTACTGGTCACTAGACCCCCTACCATAGAACCAGAGGCCCCTCAAAAGCCTGTGAATGCTCAGTCCCAGCTACAGCCTTACCACTAACTGAGAATGGCCTTCAGGTGAGCGAGAAAGCCCAGGATGCTGGGTTCCAGCTCCAAACCTGACCTAATAAGCTGTGCAATCTTTCTAGGCCTCAATTGCCTTCTCTGTGAAATGAGAAAATTGGGCTGAGTCATTTCTAAGATGCTGATATATAAGAACTTTCTAGGAATCTGAGATTTCCTAAATTAGTTTCCATGGATATTTATCTGTTAGGGTAATAACACTCGTGTGGTTAGGATGTGAGTATTAACTCATGTATTCTCACAATCACTCTGTGAGATCAGTATGATTCTCCCCCATTTTGCAGGGGGGGGACTAAGACTTGGAGGGTTACCTTCTGGCCCTGTAACCCCATAGCCTTCAAGATTTGAACTTAGGTCTGACTGATGCCATAGCCCTCGCACTGGCTCTGAACAGCTCCATTCTGTCTACCCATCCCCACCTATCTCCATATGGGCTGAGGTCCACACTCAGCGACCTAGCTCCATAGGGGAATTGCCAGTCTTGTCAGGCTCAGCCTGCCTTCTTGCTGAGGTACGAAAACAAGACAGGTGTATGGTCACATGTCAGGATCGTGGCACCTCAGGTTACTGAGAAATAACTCACTATATTATGGAAGTGAGAGCTGTGCCTGACTTCTGCTGGGCTAGCGTCCCATGTTAGACCCAGCCTAATGGCTTCCTGGCTGCCAGGTCCTTGGCATCCGCCAATTCCAGGAGGTTACCAACCACTGAGCTTTTGAGGTTTGCTCAGCTTTCAAGTCTGGCCACATTCAAACCCTTGCTAGGCCTAGGGCCAGCCCCAGGAAATGCCTTTGGCCATTGCAGCTGCATCCAGATAGAAACAACTTCTTGATGACTAGCAAGGTCCTACTGTACATGGCTGGGCATGAGGGGTGGTAAGAGATCCACCCCTCATAACATCATAGCCCAAGGCAACTGGTTCACACTGGGACTGCCAATCAGGAACACTCACCAACTTCTTAATGACTAGCAAGGTCCTACGGTACATGGCTGGGCATGAGGGGTGGTAACATCATAGCCCAAGGCAGCTGGTTCACACTGGGACTGCCAATCAGGAACACTCAGCTCCAGCTAGAATCTTACAGCCACGCACTGCCCCGTGATCCCTTTCTTCATCATTAAACACCTGGGCCAGGTATGGAATCCAACCAATTTACTTGTCGTTCATCATCAGCGCTATAATCTCCTGAGTGTGTTCTTCTGGAAAAGGAAGCCACATAGTGGAGTAGTTAGCTTCCTGTGTCACCACCACCTGATTCACTCAACTTATTCATCCCTATCCTGCCACTTACTGGCTGTATAGCCTTCAGGAACTTATTTGACCTCTCTGTGCCTCTGTTTCATTACCTATAAAATGATGTTGACAGTTGTAACTCACAGGGTTGTTATAGGATTCAATTAAAAAAAAAAAAAAACGTACATTTATCATGCTTAATAGAATGCCTGACACATAAACATACAGCAATCTACAAATAACTATGAGCAATCTACAAATAACAATTAAATCTTTAATAACTAAACATAAACATGTTATATGTGACTACTCGTAAAGGCTACTGTGTGCCAAACTCTGCAGTACGTGGTGGTAGTGCAGCTATGACTGTCATTTCTGTAGCATTTGCCAATTTTCATGATATAAATACTCCCATCATGACAAATTCCAAGCTATAATGTCATGTCATTGAATGCAGTGTTAGGAAGAGACACGCACAACAGCCCTCATGAGCCAGTGCAAGCCAGTGCCAGCACACCACTGCTTCTGGTGGACATCCAAGCTGCACCTCCCCGGAACTGAAGCCAGAAGAGGAGAAATCAGGAATCAAGTCTTCTTTTTCCATCTCTGGGGAGCTGTTTGTCCCTCTCACTTCTGCTTTTCCCTATATCTTTCTCTAGAGAAATTTCTTCTGCTTATTTATACTACACTTGGCCCAATCTGTAGGCTTCAGATCTTCAGGCCACCAAAGTTTTCAGTTTACTGACTCAGTTTCCCAATACACGATTTCCGAATCTGATCATCCATCTTTCCTTCCAGAGTCAGGCTACATGAGTCATTCTTTAGTCTCCTACCATGCTTTACAATCTTCATGACATTTAACATCTATTTATTATCTATCTTTCTCTTTGAATGTAAGGTTCATAAAGACAGGGACACTAAATGCCTGGTACCGAGAACAATGGCCGTCACTTGATAAGTATTTGTTGAATTGATGATCAATGAATGCATGAATTCACAGACCACTGATGAGATAACAGGTTGCCCAGCCCCAGGCCATCTCTCCATACCTGGTCTATTCAACTGTGGTAAGAAAAGACAATGTGGCTCACAGGGCAGGCTGCCTCTTATATCTCTAGTGCAGTCATCACTTAGATTACACTAACACTCTCTATGGAAATAACATATATGCCTGGGATCTTATACCACAGGAATTTAGGTTTTCCTGAGATAGCCCGTGAATATTCAGATTGGACATCTCAACTGAGAGTGTAGCTATTTCTTGGTTTGAGAAATTCTAGCTTAAGTGTGATCAATCTAACACGCTGTTTGTGAGATTTACACTTTCTGTAGAATACATCTATTGCTTTATCTGTCTGGCACCCCTCCTTTTTTTTCTAAGAACAGAATGCCCCTTTTTCTGGGAAATCCTCTTATTCCAACTCCATCTATTGATTTTAAGTGGGCATCACCATGTACTTTCAAACCCCTTTTCAAGTCACAGTTGATTGGACCGAAGATAAACAAATCACTCAAACTGAGTCCTCTATTTTTATTCTTGACACCAATGAGAGAGAGTAGTTTAGTTTTTCTCTGGTGGTAGAAAAAAGCTGAGAAATTTGGAAACTCTTTGTAGCCAGGATCTTCACCATTGTAGCCAGGATCTTCCCCAAACAAAAGAAGCTGATCTGTAGGTAAAGCTATTGGTTCAATATGCAGAAAAATGGAGAGAGATTATGAAGGGCAAGAGTCTTGACAGCACTTGGTTGAGACCAGGGTGAATCTTTGTTCTTATTGTCGTTTGTTCAATTCTTTCTCCCTTTACAATTCCTTCTTTGGTCTAAAGCAGTTCTAAGCTTGATTTTCTGCCACTTTTGCTGCCTCAAATTTCCATCACCTCCCTGCCCTGCTCTTTCCCATGTATACAGTTGAACACTTCTGAGGGCAACCAGAAAGGTCTCTCTCAGTCAGCTGTCTAGAAACTGAAACCTTGAAATTTATAGAGCTAAAAGCAACCTTATTGCCAGTATTTGAAGTGGGGATTGTGTGGACGAGGAGTACTCTGAGGGACAGAATATGAAAAGGAAAGAGAAAGGAAACTACTCAAAGAATACCTGTTTTATGCCATATATGCTAACTTATTATGCAATCCTTACAATAACCATAGTAACCACAAGAAGAATTATCCTCATTTTATAGAAGATGAAACTGAGGTTTAGACAGATTAACTAATTTGCTTAAGGTCGATCCATGGTTGAGGTAGAGCTAGGATTTCAACAGTCTACTCCACTGAGTTCTACGGCTCTGGAATTGACCCAACAGAGGGAAACCAAGAGTGTCTAAAGCCAGATGTTCCCCTCCCTGACCACGTCCACCCCTTGTCAAGGCCAGTATTTTCTCTTATTATCTGGTCCCACCTGACGAAAGAAGGGAGGCAGTGCCCCAATTCTCTTTGCCCTTACCTTCTGTTCTGTGTGTTTCTTATCCCCCATCTCTTTTTACTCTATATTTTTGTTAGGAAAACAGTAAATATTAAGACAAAGTATTCTGTATATATGGACAAAGATTGTTGTTCACTATTTCTTTAAGTCTAGAAACTAATACATCTGTTTAACATCATAGCTGCTCTGGAATTCTCATTGAAAACTTTTTTAGCAGAGTATTCCAAGAATATGTTCTGTTTCCTCTGACTAGGTAATATTTTTCCAGTTTTATTGAGAAATAATTGACATCATTGCATAAGTTTAAGGCGTACAGCATGATGGTATTACCATGATACATTTAGCTAACAACCATCACCTCATAGAGATACAATAAAAAGAAAAGAATAACATTCTTTCTTCTTGTGATGAGAACTCAGGATTTGCTCTTTTAACAGATTCCCTCAATAGTATGCGGCAGTGTTAACTGTAGTCATCATGTTGTATGTTACATCTCCGGCACTTATCTAACAACCCAAAGTTTATCTGCCTCCTTCCTCTGATTCCCCCTCCCCCCATTCTCTGCCTCTGGTAACCACACATCTGATCTCTTTATCTATAAGTTTGCTTTTGTTTACTTCCACATATAAGTGAGATCACACAGTATTTATCTCTCTGTATAACTTACTTTGCTTAGTATAATGCGTTCAATGTCCATCCACATTAATGCGAATGGTAGGATTTCCTCATTTTTTATGGCGGAATAATATTCCACTATATATTCTTATATATATATCCCTATATATTTCTATTCATATATATTATATGTCATATATTATATATTTATATATCACAACTTCTTTATCCATTCATCCATTGATGAATACTTAGGTTGTTTCTATATCTTGGCTATTGTAAATAATGGTGCTATGAATGTAGGGGTGTAAATATCTTTTCAAGTTAGTGTTTTCATTTCCTTTAGATATATTCCCAGAATTGAAATCGCTATATCATATGGTAGTTCTATTTTCAATTTTTTGAGTCTCCTCCATACTGTTTTCCATAGTGGTTGTACCAATTTCCAATCCCAACAGGGCACAAGAGTTCCCTTTTCACATCCATGCCACCATTTGTTATATCTTTTAGTTGATGGCCATTCTATCAGGCATTAGGTGATATCTCATTTGGTTTTAATTTGCATTTTCTTAATTACTAGTGATGTCGAGCATCTTTTTATGTAGCTATTGGTTTTTCAAATATCTTCTTTGAAAAAATGTCTATTCAGGTTCTTTGCCCATTTTTAATTGTGCATTTTCTATTTTTCTATTGAAATGTATGAGTTCTTTATATATTTTGGATAGTAAATGCTTATCAGATATGTTTTGCAAATTTTTTTTCATTCTGTAGATTGTTTTTTCATTCTGCTGTTTTTTAGTTTGATGTAGTCCTACTTGTTTATATTTGATTTTGTTGCTTGTACACTAGGTTCCATATCCAAAAGATCATTACCAAGACCTATGTCAAGGAGCTTTATTCCTCTACTATCTTCTAGGAGTCTCATGGTTTCAGGTCTTAACATTTAAGTCTTTAGACCATTTTGAGTTCATTTTTTGTGAGCCGTATAAGATAGGAGTCCAGTTTCATGTTTTTTACATATGGATATCCAATGATCCCAACACCATTTATTGAAGAGACTGTCTTCCCTCCATTGAGTATTTTAGGCTCCCTAATCAATTGTTAGTTGACTGTATATGCTTGAGTTTATTTCTGGGCTCTTGATTCTGTTTCATTGGCATATTTTTCTGCTTCTATGCCAGTACCATAATATTTTGATGACCATAGCTTTATACCACATATCTTGAAATCAGGAAGTGTGATGCTTCCTGCTTTGTTCTTTTTCAGGATTTCTTTGACTATTCAGAATCTTTTGTGGTTCCATATAAATTTTAGAAGTATTTTTTCTACTTCTGTAAAAGGTAGCCTTGCCTATGTCCCCACACTTGGTGTTTTCTCATGGTTGCAGACCCAGGTGTGCCACCACAAAATGACCTGTGGATAGGTGGGGCAAGAGATGAGCAATTCCTACTTGTACCTCCAAATCTGTTTCACTTTTAAATACTTTAAGCATTTAAGTGTTCGGCCTAGGGGAGGATTTCTAGGGGAGGAGATTATGTAACCTGCTTTAGTAGATCTCAGTTCTCTGCAGCCCTCCAAGATGAGTTTACTCTCATCTATACCTGAAATTACTCTTGCTGCAATAAAAGCCAATATGAAAAGAGTACACCTGCTAGAGTCAGGCAGACAAGAGTGCAAGTCCTACGTTTCTCTCTCTGTGTGATCTTGGGCAATTGCTTTATCTTTCTGTGCCCGATTGCCTCATTAAAAATGAAGAGAATAATAATACCCAGCTGTGAAGGTTCTAGTGAGGTTTGCATGGCACAATATGTAAAAATACCTGACTCATAGCCACTTTAAATATAGTCATGGAGGCTTTTATTTTTATTCTTGGCCTCTATAGAACTAAAGAACACTACCATGGAGGAATCAGAGGCTTGTGTTTCCCCCCAAAAAGAAAAAAATTACACAAGGAATTCTGATCAATCTTTCTGATAACATCCTCTTCTCTGGCTTTGGAGGGCAACAGAGAAGAGTTAAAATATGTAACCTCTTCTGATGACTGTTTTTCTTAACAAAGAAATCAAGTTGGCTTTTGAGCCCCAGTGGAGAGACTCCCAAACAAGTCTTAGCTCTAACCCTTCTTATATGTCTTATGGGGGATAGTTACCTTCTTCTAAGAATATTCTAAAGCATTAACTTTCATACTTACATTTTTAGCAATGGAATCATTTAATCAAATGAAAACCTTTGAAGAACTGCACTATCTAAAATATGAATTTCTTAATTTACTGAGTATCTATTTTGTGCCAGCTTTCTTCTAGACACTGATTAAAACAGAGGAAAGTGGAACTTCCTGGGGCCAAGGTGACAAATCCCTGAAGCCTGCCTATTTATTTGTCTTCCCATCTTCATCCCTATTTGTTCTTGATCCCTAATATATGTCCATAGCTCTCAGGGGCTCCATGGCTTACAGTTTGAAAATTACTGTTCCATGTCACCTTTGGAAGGTAACTTTTTAGAACATTAAGAGTTAGAGGAAGGAAACTCATCCAGTTTCCACTGACTGTGGAGTGGAACCATCAGCCTTGTTCCCACTAGCAGGTGGAGTGTGGATTTGGTAAATGATTTTCTAGAATATTCTGAATGAAGCTGTAGAGTTGAAGCCTTGCCTTCATCTTATCTGACACTTATAATGGTCTGTGCCTCTTCTCTCTGATTTATGGTTTGTGTACTGGCTGCTTCCTAGAACTGGAGTCCTATGCTGACCTTTAGATCATTTGCTTAAGCTCTGCTTACTTTCCCATCTCCTGCTCGGAAATATTGAACTCTCCAGCCATGGTCCATGGGCCTGCTCCAACCAAGACACTGCTAATCACAAAAAAGGAGACTACTCTGATTCATTAGTAAAACTGGGGTTCCAAGATTGATAATGGAAGGCGACTCTCCATAGAGTGTAGAAGATGCTATTATTAATCTCCTTTTACAGTGGAGAAAATCAAGGCTTCAACAGGTTAAGAAACTTCCACAAAATCCCTTGCTAGTATATGACAAAATGGAAAGTTCTGGTCATGTCATTCTATCTCCAGAACCAGGGTTCCAAATGTTAATATTGCCCAGAAGTTCCTGTCACTATCTTCCCAGTTCTGCCTTGGTTGCATGAGTGGACAATGCGGTTGAGTCCCCAGAGGCCATTCCACTCCATTCTGAGTGTGTAAGAGTAATCTCCCTTGCCAGTGACTGCTTCAAGGATGGGTAGGCCTAAGCCATTTTGAGCCAATGAGATAGGAGGAGAAATTTACTGGGAGTTTTGAGGAAAAACACTTTTTTGGTCTTAAGAGAAGATAACAAAAAACCAGCCTCTCTCTTTTTTACTAGGTGAGAACAAAGAGGCATGTACCCTTGATTTCTAATGACAATCACCTTACAAAGATGGAGGAAATCAGCCTTGGGTTGAAGCCAATACTGCAGACATAAGAGCATGCACTGGTTCTTGCTAAGGCCACTGAACCTCTTGACCACCCAACCCAAAAGCCTTCCTGCTTCAGGGGTCCTCCTTTCTCAGCTAATACTGCTTATGCCATTTTGAGTTGTATTTTCTGCTGCTCAAAGATAAAATCATCTTCAGTGATTCAGCTACTGATATTAGAATTGTTGTGCATTATCATTTGGTCCCCAGTTATGTTTCCTGGTTGGTAACCTCAGCATCAATATAATATAGTCATTAAAATCTCTAGTTCTGGAGTATGAGTTTGAATCCCATCTCCTCCACTTGATAGCTAGACAATTTTGCTTGGACAATTTGCTTAATTTTATTCCTGTTGTTTTTCATCCATAAAATAAACATAGTGGTAATGTTGTTCTCAAAGGATTGTGAGGATTAAATGAGATAAAGCACATGAAGAACTTAATGGAGGGCCTGACACATAGTAAATACTAGAAATTGCAGTGCTTTATTATGGTTGGCCCCATCTGTTTCCATCTTTTCTCCGTCTCTCAGTAGGCTTTGCAGTGTAAGCCACACAGATAACAGCTAGGATAACCATATAATTTGTCATCCAAATCAGAATTTTTGTCCTAGATAAATGCTAAGCTAGACTACCTGAACAATCTGTCCTGGAGGAATCTGGATGTATGGTCACTTCAGTAATATCAAGAATAGATCCTGGGCAGCAATATTTTCCACAGAGGGTCATCAACCTAAGATATGATTGTTGAGTTCAGTAGTAATTTCTTGGAGGATCCAGAAATATAAAACTGTGGTCCACGATAAAGGAGACCATTCTCAGAAGAGCTGGACTGCGACATAAAGCTAATGTCTAGCATGTTTCCTTTCTGTATTTATTACAGTGGAAATTTTTTACAAGCTACAGGCAGCACTCAGCTTTCCTCTAATCCCATATCTGTAATGCATTTCAAAGTTAGGGCGGGATGACAACATTCGAGGAACCATCTTAACGTAATATGAGACAGATTATTACCTCAAATTGAAAAAAAAATGACTCTCTTTATTCTGTGCCAAAGGAAATTTCAGGAAATGAATTTGAGCTGGACTCTTCCCTGCTGCCACCTCAGTATCAGGGTGACAGAGTCCCAGGACCCAAGAGCACTGCCCTGTGGCCAACAGTACCAGGCTAATGTTGGAGATAAGAAATCCTATAGGTTATGTGATGACAATAAGAAATCCTTTAAACTTCAATGAGGGCCTTCATTTTAACCCTGCAAGCTTTAGAGAAAAAACTGCCTGATTCTTGCTATAGTTTGGGGAAAATAATCTTTCTTATGAACCTGTGAGGTTGTATGTCCTTAGAGGCACACCACTGGGAAGCATATTTGCTCTTTCTCAATAGACACGTCCAGCTTGACAAGTGATTTCAAAACTTGACCTTGGGGATTTTCCCTAGATATTACTAGCTCAGAAGGGACCTAGCCTCTGGGAAGGGTTTGATCCAGTCCCCTACTGTGCTGGACAGGTGGTTGTCTCCACATCATCTCTTCCCATACACACACCCATGGTGTCCCAGTATGCTGTTTAGATGGACTTGACTCCAGAGCCCTCACCAACGTGGTTCAAGAGTGGACATATGACCTAACTTGGCTTTTAAGGAAAATCAAAGCCTCTGTCCTAATGGCTCCTCCTTTGCACCAACACAATCGTCATAGAGCTTTAGATAAATTGTTATCTCAAATCATATGAAATTTCAGATGTTTCGTCATTTTTGACCTATAAAATGGCAATTTCATATGACTCAACCAATTAGCAAGAAGTAACTACTTCCTAAAACCTACAGCCAAGGAGCTTTGCCATACCTCCAAAATGTGTTTCCTACCATTTTTCTCCATCTCCATTACTATCATCATAGCCTAAATCAATGCCATCTTTTGCCTGGAGGGCTACTACAAACTCCTAAATCATCTCCTGTCCTCACTCCTGTCCCCCGCAATCCACTTTTCATACTGCAGCCAGACTGACCTCTTCAAAATGGCAATCTGATCAGATCCTCCCCTACTTGAAATTTTTTAATGGTTTCCCATTCCTCTTAGAAAATTGTTTTAATATTCATAAAAAGCTCCCAAGGCTTTCTACAACCTGAACTCTTACTTCATCCTGAAACTTTCTTAGCTATATTTTACTTCCTCAGCATACCATGCTCACTCTTACCTCCACATCTCTACTTATGCTGTTTCGTTAGCCTAGAACGAACTTTCTCTGCCATCTCCTGCTTAACTAGGTTATCTGTGGTCAACTTGGTACAGCCATGTCTAGCTAAGATCAGGGACTACTTTTCATAGAACTCCCTTTCTCACGGGCAATGAGAGAGATTCAAGATTTGGAAAGTGGAAATGAAGCAAAGTCCTTTATTTACCCAAAGTCATGGCAGCCAAATATGGTAGCAGTTTGATAATGGTCAGACAGAGAGCTTGGTCATATGCAGTGGCTAGACAGACTTCTCAGATCTCATCACAGCTCTTACTCATGTTCTAACTTTGGCAGCCAAATGGACACGACTCAGACTTCCCAGGAAACTACAGCTTTTCCACCCACACCAGTGCTTCAGACTGAAGTACTTCGTACCTGCTTCTCCAACCCTCTGACTCCTCCTTCAGACCTTCACTCCCCCAGTTTCTTCCACATTAAAGGAAGCTGTAATTCTTCCATTAAACCTCTTATTCTTGTAATGCTTAAAGGGGCTCTTTTCCTGACCAAAGCCAAACTTTTACATCTGTCAAAGTTCTCTACATCCTACTTATGTCAACTTAAGAGTCATTTCCTCAGAGATGGCATTCATAACTCTTGGGCTAGATTCAGTCTCATTTTTACACGTCTTTAAAGCTCCTGAAACATCTCTTTTCTTAACAGTGTGTATTAGTCAGCTCAGGTTGCCATAACAAAATACTGTAGAGTAGGTGGCTTAAACAACAGCCATATATTTCTCACAGTTCTGGAGGCTGGGAAGTCCAACCAAAATCAAGGTGCCAGCTCATTCAGTTCCTGGTCTAAGCCCTCTTCCTAGATTGCGGACAGCTGCTTTCTCACCATGTCTTCACATGGGGTGGGGGATGGGGGAAGAGGGAGAGAGGGAGAGAGGGAGAATGAGAAAGTAGGGGAGAGAGAGAGAGAGAGAAAGAGCGAGAGAGAACAAGAACTCTGGTCTCTCTTCTTATAAGGGCACTAATCCCATCATGGTGGCTTCACCCTCATGACCTCATCTAAATCTAATTTCATCCCAAAGGCCCAACCTCCAAATACCATTACATTACTATTATTATTATTAAGGGTTTGGGCCTCAACACATGAATTTTGAGGGGATACAAACTTTCAGTCCATAACATCCTCCTTACACTCAAATTACTATTGAATGTCTATTAATCTTCCCTATTAGACTCTAAGCAATTGAGAAGAATGGGGAATCATTTAGGCACGTGAAAACATTTCTCTTTCAATGCTCGATGTTTCCTCGTGGTCAACAGAGTACCAAAAACATGGTAGCTGCTCATAAATACTTGTAGAATGAGCAACTGGATGAATGACTGGAAGAGAGATTGTATTCTCTCAGAACTTTCTATTACAAAGAGTCTCAGGCCTATGCAGAAATTTTACATATTGTTAGTTATGCAAGCATGCAGCAATGTTTTTCAATTTTGGATGAAGACAAATGGGTTGTTGGAAAATCTCCCTCCTCATCGTTCTTGCAAACCAGAGATCTCAAGCACTTGCTCTGGGGAAGAAGAATGAGGAATAATTTAGGCATGTGAAAACATTTGTCACCAATCCACAGACCACTCAGCACTCTATGCCTACACCCTTGAGAACAGGGAAATAAAAGCCTCAGCTTTCTTACCTACACATGATTTCTAAAACCGCTCAGTGACTTAAACATGCCTGTCTATCAGGGCTCTATCAAAGTAAAGTGGCGGTAGAGACAGTACATGAATATTTTGCTTTAATGGTTGGTCAAAAACAATCTATTTGAAAACTATTCTAAACCTTCGGGTATTTCACAGGACACTGAAGTTTAAAAATTCATCTGCCCCCTTTCATTTTGGATGTATATGTTGAACAATTACTATGTATCAACACTGTGCTAAATTCTGGGGGAAAAAAAATTCTATAGGTCTGATTCCAGCTCCCAAGGGACTCCAAGTCTACTGGGGAAGACAAACAGGTAAACAGTTATAGTACAGTTCAGAACCATAAGTTGAATTTGTTATTTCAAAATCTAAACATCTTAAACAAAGAGCCAATAAAATAGTGGCATAAGGAACAAAGAAGTGTATCTCTCTCTTATATAATAATCCCAGGAGAAAAGGCATTTTTCTGACCTGCACTGTCATTTTGGAACCCAGCTTCCTTTCATTCTATTATTCTACTGACCCCTATAGTATTGTCTTCATCTGAGTGGTTGAAGGTGGGTAGCAATATGTCTGTGCTCCCACTAGCAGAAAGGAAAAAGATTATGAAGGCGCATGAGTGAAATGTTTTATGGCTTGGGAATGGAAGTGGGCATATCATTGACATGACATTAACGTGAACTTAGTCACATGGACACAGCTAATTGCAGTGTTGGGCGGTGGTTTCTGGCTGTCAGCATGTCAGGTACCACATGCTGAGAAAAGATGTTGTTGGCAACTAACCTTCTTCACCAGATACGTGAGAATGTAATTGGAACACAGGTGAAAGGTGCCTTTCTCAGCGTGCGGGTATCAGGAAAGTTATTCCAGAAGAAATGTCTCAAGCTCTGTCTTGAAGGATAAATAGGACTCGGTCAGTCAGATGAGGCGGCAGAGTGTTCCAAGTTGCAGGAACAGCATGTGCAAAGGAGGACATCTAGTCCAGTGGGGATGTGATTCAAGGGAATTGATGAAATCTCAGTTATATCTCAGTTTTCCATGTTTTTCTGTGATAACATGAAGTCCAGCCCAATCTAATCAGGTATTCAGTCATGCACCACATAATGATGTTTTGGCCAATGACAAGCCACATATATGACAGTGGTCCCAAAATATTATAATGGAGCTGAAACATTCCTATCACGTAGTGATTGATTCACTGAATGATTCCCTCAAAACCCTCTCTTCACATGGCTCAAGGTTAAGGGAAAGTACCATGGCGGTAGATAGGAGAGCTGAAAATTAGCATACCTACAAGTCTCTTCAAAACAGTCCTTCCTACTGATCCAGATTCTGAGCTAGTGCTGGGAGAGCCTCTTAGCAAGTTAGAAACAGCTGTCCTAGCACGTTTTTAGTATGTGCAGGTGTTCTTAGCCTTTTGGTCTCTAACAAAACTCTGAGAAAGCAGGAACGGTCTCATTTGACAGCCTGTTAACACAAACAATAAAGTGTTGTGTTTTTAAATAAGTGGTACTTTAAATTTCTCAATATAGCATGTATGATATGTTTTCAAATTTATTGGTTCTTCAAAATAGTGGATAATTATTTAAAAGTGAAATTATGAGAACGACTCACATTCTAACCCACCATGACAGAGGACACTTGGCATTCCCCTGCCAGCATTTGTTTACCTCTTCTACTCCCAGCATCTGGGTGAACCAAGCCTTTTCCTGGATCTCCTCTCACTTTACCTCCAGTCTCAGGCATGGTCATTCTTCTAACATACTGAGTGCCTACCCTGTGATGGGCACTGTCCTAGGTGCTGAGGATACATTCCTGTACAAAACAAAGTCCCTGCACTCAAGGAGCTTGCATTTCAGTTGCAGAAGAGAAAGACAATGAACAAAATAAATAAGTGAAATGCATGGTATATCAGTATGGGATCGTGCTCTAGTAAAGCACTTCCCAAGTGTTATTCCAATGGAGGAGAAGTTCGTAAGGCAAGAGGCAGTCCTGGGAGCTGGCATTCTTGTCAAGAGGAATGGTGTGTAAACACAATTATAATACAATGCTACTTAAATGAGTCAGATAGTAGGGTGGTGCAGAATGCTAAGTGACTAACCCTGCTCAAGGGCATCAGGAAAGATTTCACTGGCTTTCTGTTTGGAGAACAGAGCATTGTATTATAGAAAAGTAGAGATAACTATCTTCAAATGTTAGCTTCTGGCAGCTTTCCCCAGAGCCCCAAGCAGTCAGGATGGTCCCTCCCGATATTGCTTCTGCTTGAGCATTCATTTCTTTTCTGTTCAGAAGTGAGGCCAAAAGCAGTGTTAGGTGAGGAGCTCCTTCTCCCAAAGCATTCTGATGAAAAGACATTGGAGGAAATGGAAGGAAACATGCTCCATATATCTGGGGTCAGTTCATGAGACTCATAGAGGAGGTGGTAGTGTACTGTGACCTCTTACTGCTCCATCTGACCCCCAACCAAAGGCTTACTCTCTAAGAAGTTGGATCCTAGCTGGGCCTCGGATCATGGGCACATTCATCTATGTCTCTTTTTAGATGGGGAACTCCTGGCAAACACTCACTTTTCCTCACATACATCTTTGCATGGCGCGCCTAAGTCTGAAATGTGCAGTCCATCCTACCTCCCACTCCACCAAAGCAGTGGCTCAGTAAGTGAAGCTGAACTGCAATGAAATGAAGTGCTTCAGAGGCAAAGATTCTACTCCTGGAAGACATTGTTGCTTGTTGGGGTGATTCTGGAGTCAGACTAGGATTCTAATCCTGATCTCTTCTGTGTGACACTGGGCAAGTTTCCCAATCTCTCTGAGTCTCTTTTCCTGTACTTATAGATAAAGTTTGAGGATTAAACAAGGTAATAAGATAATGCTTAGCACAGAGCCAGGCATATAATATTGCTCAGTGCAGGGCCACTATCACTAATATCAAGGATGGAAACTACAATGAGAGTACTCAGCTCAGTAAAGAAAGGAGGAAAACCTCCTTAATCATTACAACTTGCCAACAATCTAAAGAGTTCTTCTGATAGGTAGTAAGTCCTCCATCACTGGAGGAATTCAAGTAGTAATACTGAATGACAGTTTCTCCATCAGAAATTTCTGCACTGGATGAGAGGTGGGACTAAATATGCTTCATATGCCTTCCAAAGGTAAAGTCTACTGAGGTTAATTCTGGAGAATAGATTAACAGTTGAGAGCATGAGTTTTGGAAGCAGGTAGGTTGGGTTCTAACCCCAGCTTCACTACTTTACTAGCTCTGTAATCCTAGGAAAGTCATTTGCTTTTTTTGTGACTTAGTTTCCTTATTTGTTAAATGTTTGTAAAATAGAGATACTAATAGAATGCAGCATACAGAATTGTCATAAGGATTAAATGAGTTAATACGCATTTAATAAGCTCTTAGTCTTCAATAAGCACTAGTCATTATTTTGTGAACAGTGACTCTTCTTGTCCCAGTCAGACAGTACCTCCTGACATCTGCATAGTGACCAGCTCCAGGATACAACAGATGTGACTTGCTTGAGGTCTCAGATAGTCTTCCTCCCACAAACAACCCATATTTTGATTAAATTGAATTATTAAAGAGAAAGTTAATAGTATCAATGCTTCTGGGCAAGTCATGGAAACCTACACCGAAAATTTTGAACTCTGGAAAATGAAGGATGACGGTGGCTGTCCAATGCCACTCAAATTTTCCATTGGCCAAAATAGGTTAATGCAGTGCCTCTCAGAGCATCGCCCCCCCACACACACACACACTACCCCTGTGCCCCACCTTCCCATTTAGCTTGTTCATCCCATGGGATCTTGCCAAATGTGTTTGTAGAACAGTCTACCAATTAAAAGGCCCCAGGGGAAAAGCTCCTGTACATAAAGTCAGCTGCTTACACACACAGTATCTTGAGAAAATCATGCTAAATAAAGTCACAGCATTTGAGTCATGTCCAAGACACCTCTGAGCACCATTCATATCACCCCCTCCCAGTTACAAGAAAATATGGCCACTTTAGACAGAATCCTTCTGTCCTAGAAGCACATCTAAGCAACCTTTGCCTCCTTTTTCTATCCTTTTCTCCTTGATGCCGCTCCACACTTCAAGATCCTTTTATCTCCTTGCTCTCTGCATCCCCTTCCTCCAGGAGAACAAAGAAAGATTTGCAATTAGACATTACTGTATATTATTGATTGGCAGAAGGCACTTTGCCCAAAACTCAAACACACTAAAGTATTCTCTCAACTAGGTGTTTGCGTACAGCTCAGTGTTTCTGTGGGCCCTGCATCCAATTCCACTTCTCCAGGGAGAGTATCCCTATTTTTCTTTAAAGACCCACCTCTCTTCAACCTCAGGCCATGTGGATCAGGTAGACCTAACTCTTCCCCCTAAATTCAGATGTGGGCATGTTATCCAGACATGAACAATAAGAATACCGCATGCTTATGGCCACAGTGATAAGTCAAGGGGTTGGCACAAGACTCAAACTGGCCAGTGAGAACAAATGAACCTTAACCAACTCTAGAACTTTTGCTGATAGAATGTCATTCTAAAGCTATTGGGGATGAAGAGAGAGGTTTCCATGTGGCTAGAGAATGAAGCCAGCACTAAGAAAAGCAGATCTGAGAGCTATAAAAGCACTATGCTATAATGGCATTGTGTGAGTTTCTAGATCCAGCCAAACCTGAAGCTGATAACTCTTGAAATCTTCATTATATGAGCCAAAAAATTTCCCTCTTGCAACTGAGAGTCTCCTGACTACCATACATGGATTTTTTTTTCAACTTTTGAATGATAGTCTACTCTTTTTGCCAAAAGAAATCTAAATTTCAGGACTAATGAGATTTTTCAAATGGAGACATATATACTAAGAGGGCATCCTGTGTGATGTCATGCTGACTGAGAGAGGAAACCTATTTTGAAGAGATAGCACTTGAGCAAGAAGACCCAGGAACTAGGTCGGAACTGGGAATGTGAAACACATAGCCCAATAGGGCACACTGGGGCCCAAATAATGGTGATTAAAGAAGGCAGAGAAAACAAAGAAAGAATATTTAAGATCGTGGGCAGATTCCATTCATAAGGTAATCACTTCTCCCTTTACACCCAAATGTTTAAAAATCATCTGACACATACTAGCTATGCAGTGATTATTATCACTACCCTTATTATTATTTATGGATAGCATCAGGGGAGAGGCAACACAAGACCATACAGGAGTACATTAGTCGAAATTTATTTCAGTTCAAGTAAACAAAACCCAACTCAAATAGCTTAAGCAGAAAATGAGAATTCCTTAAAGGCTCAGGGTAAGGGCTTAGATGGATCTCTAGGCAACTGGCACTATGGACTAGAACCCAATAGAATTTTTTTCCTCCACTCATGTTCACTTCTCTTGGTGTGTCAGCCTCATTATCTCCCACAGCAGCCTGAATTTATTCAAACAGTGAGGGGCAGTGCCCCTCACAAACAAAGTGGAACTGACTGACACTCACTCTGCCTCTTCATTTCCAAATTCCAAAATCCCAAGGACGGTGTGTGATTGGCCCATCCTGAGTCAGGTGTGGAAGACTGAGGAACGGGCTAGGCTTGGCAACCTACGGCAGACAGTCAGTGCCCCAACCAGATCTCTCAAACCCTTCCCTTCCAACTGCTTGCATCTGCATCCCGTACCCGAAGGCTTCATTTCCCAGAACCATGAAAAACTGCTCTGTTCTAGCGAGTGGCAGACCAAAGTGCTGGGAAAATCTCAGCCCCTGGGAATAGTCCTCAACCAAAGACTATCTGGAATTGATATATAAATATTCCAGCTCCCTCTTCCTTGGGGAGGATAATTCTGAGGTATGTGGTTTACACTTTTTCCCAGAGCTTCCCTGCAGAGCAGTGATCTAGTCAACATCTGGGGTTGCTGGCTTCATAAGCCACAGTTGTCTGCTTTCCCTTCCTTTGTGATTCTCCTACCAAGGTCACCTACACCTCTCAAATAAACTACTGGTTCAGGCTCTGTGTCTGGGGAAACTCAAACTAAGACATAAATCAAGGAAGGACCAAAATTAGATATCACAAACCCAAATACAAAGCCAGGAGAATAAGGATGACAGGCTGGTCTTGGGCAAATGCCTGCGACAAGGACTGCTCCTCCCACCAGCTCTACAGCTTGCTGGGGCAAGGTCTTAGACCGGGAGGAGGGCAGTGACATGGACAACGCTAGAGACAGAACAGACACTGCAGTGCATTTTCTTCCACTGCATTCTGGAACTTGGAGTTCCCTCCAGTTCTCTGCATATGAAGTATGTGTATGGTATGGTTTGTGGGGTGTGCATATATATGTGACTGTGCTTGTATTTAGTGTGTGTTTGTGTATGTGTGTGTATGTGTGTAAAATGTCTACTTTACCTCACCTCCCAGCTGCTTCCCATCTGATGGGCTCTGTCTGCACACACAGCAGTGACTTTCTGTGTGACTCAGTAATTTCCTGTGGAAGGGAGAAAATGAGGCCCTGGAGATAGATAGGAACTTTGAAGACTGTGGTGCTCCATCTACTTGTCAGAAAAACCTTTAATAAGTAAAAATGGAAAGAGGGAGGTGTGGCATGACAGCGACAGGGCAGAAACACAAAATGTGAAGGCTTCTGTCCCTGGCACCAAATCAAAGCATTTTGGGTCCTGAGATAAAAGTGGAAATAGTCTGTGGCCACGCTTCCTCTCTGCTCTGCAGCAGCTCCTCGGCCATCAGAATGTGAAGCCCTCTCCTTCCTGCTCACAGGGAGAGGCAGGTGACCTATTTCTCTCCTCTGGTGCTGCTGATGTAGAAAGTTCCCCATAGAGAGAGAAACTGTAAGGAACATAGGACACACCCCTTGCCATGCTAGTCGTGTGTGTGTGTGCGTGTGTGCAAACATCAAGGAATAGTTTGAGGTAGAGCTGCTTTTAGGTGCTTCTCCAAAGTAGGCCACTGTTCAAGATTTCAAGAGCCCAGAGTAACAACCGGCCATGAGAAACAAAACAAAACAACAGGTTGATACATCTTCCTATCTTTGGAAATTTCCAGAGAACAGTTAGGGGAGTAGTTGATTGCCCTACCTGTCCTTAGAAATAAAACAATTCCAAATTGAATGGTCTATATATCAAGCTACTGCCACCCCTCCCTTTAAAATGGCTTTTCTAGAATCACAATTGTATGATGTAGCAAAAAGCTTAACTTCTTAAATCCAGCATTTTCTATAACTGCCCTATGACTCTAGACTATCTCCAATCTGGGCCTCAGTTTTTTCATCTGTTAAATGAGGAGTTTAGCTAAGAAAAAGATTTCCATTTTTTGTTTTAACCTAAAACTCTTGTTCTTAAAAAACAAAAAAAAAACAATACAAAAAAAATCCCATACAGAACTTCAGTAAATGAAGCAAAGCACTCGTTAAAGAGGGTGATGATAATAGTTCCTATCTCATAAGATTGTTGAGTGGTTTAAAAGTTAATGTAAATAAAGCATTTGGTACACCTTAGTACTCAGTGAATGTTAACTATTATTACTTGAACTGAGTAAATATCTAACTTTCTTTTTCTTTGTTTTCTTATTTTATCTTTCCTTAGTAGCACTTGCTTAGCCTTACAGGTCAAAAACAATCCCCAAGATTATCTCTGTGGAACTCAAATCTCTAGGGATCCAGTTTGAAAACCACCTGGCTCTAGAGCTCATATAAGCTGTGAGCTTCCAGGTTGTATTTGATGAACCAAAGATGGTTACATTTCTTTGAGTTAGAGTCACAATTTTCAACCAATAGATCACATACAAGAAGCTGGTTCTCCTAAGCCAGAAAGCTTGGCCTGCATGGGGTGGCCCAGCCACCAGATCAGCCCAAAATCCCTGTGTCAGTAATTCCCAGGTAAGACTCAAGAGGACAAGACTCAATCCCTCCCAGTGGCCTCACTAAGCCTGTTTTCCAGCCATAAACCACCCCAGAGGCAGCAAGTGGCATGCAGAGCTCTTGGCTCTCCAGGGCAAACCTATGAACTTTGGCCTTCAAAAACAGGGAGGTGAGATGAAGGAAGTGATCCTCCCTTAGCTTATAACTCTTCTTTCATGATTCCATAGGACCTCCAGAATGAGCTTTTAAACTCTTCCCTGAGTCGCCCAAAGCCCTTGGCCCCTGCCACCTCTGGCTTCATCTCATATCACAGCACCCCTTTGCATTCTACATTCAGTCATACCTACTCACTGGCCATTCTTGTCTACAAGCTTTTCCCTGATTCCATCCACCCAGAATACTTCCCTCACCATGGACACACTCACTACACCCATGCCAACTGGTTTTCACAACTTCACCCCTCTTCTTCAGTGTTAACTCAGACATCCCTTCCCTTGCCCACTGCCCCTCACCCCACATTCACTCACAAGACTTGCCTTAGGTCAGGGCCCCTCATCTGCTATCCCCAGCACTCTATTATGTCCCCTAGGTCACCGATGGGGCTTGTCATTGTCTCCAGCACATAACAAAAATAGCTACTACATGCCACACACCAGACCTTATCCTAAGTACTTTGCAAGCAGAAAGTCATTTTCTCTTTGCAATAATTCCAAGTCAGGTGTTATTGTTATTACTATTTTACATATGAGAAAATTCAAGGCACCAAATAACTTGTGTAAAGCCACACAACCAGGAACAGAGCCAGGCTTTTTCTTAGCCGATTTGATGAAGCTCATGCTCTTAACTTCCATACCCCAGGCCTGACACAGAGCAATACACAGATTTCAAATGAATAAACTGATTTTGACAGACAGACCATCTAACTTTCTGGTTTGGGTTTTTTTTTTTTTTTCGGTCTATGTCCTATGAAAATGATCCCCATGATTCTCCATGGTGCCTCACCAGTAGCAATGACTCTGGAGGGTGACATGACCAGCCCTTCTCTCCTCACCTCTTCAACCAGGACAGCTCAGCCTTGGTCTGCTTTATATACTGGACTTTGCATTAAAGTTCGTTGAAGAAGGATTTCTACTGCTAAGGAAAGGTAAAATAAGAAAACAAAGAAAAAGAAAGTTAGGCATTTACTCAGTTCAAGTAATAATAGTTAACATTCATTAAGTATTAAGATGGACCAAATGCTTTATTTGCATTAATTTTTAGCCCACTCAACAACTCTATGAGACAGAGATTATGATCATCCATACTTCCATTTCATAGGTTAGAAAACTTGAGTCATAGAACATAAAGTGACTTGCCCCTGACTATACAGCTGATAAGAGCAAAACCAGGATTTGATTCAGATCATCTGACTCCAGATTCTTAACCACTGTGACAGACTGAATAATGGCCCTCAATGACCAAAAAACCCTAATTCCCAGATCCTGTGTATGTTACCTTATATGACAAAAGGGACTTTGCAGATGTGATTAAACTAAGGATCTTGAGATGTGGAGATTATTCTGGATTTTCTTGGTGGGCTCTAAATGTTGTCAATTATCTACAAGAGAGAGGCAAAGAGAGATCTGATCACAGAAGAGGAGCTAACGTGATCATAGAAATGGGAGCGATGTGACCACAAGGAATGTCAGCAGCCACCAGAAGCTGGAAGAGGCAAGAAACAGATGCCCCCAAAGCTTTTGGAACCTCCAAAGGGAGCAAGGTCCTGCCTACCAACGGCTTGCTTTCAGCCTGGTAAAACTGATTTTGAACTTCTGCCCTCCAGAAGAGTGAGAGAACAAATGTATGTTATTGTAAATTACCAAGTTTGCAGTCATTTTTATAGCAGCCATAGGAAACTATACAACCACCAATGATGCTGCTTTCAGAAGAGTGAGAGAGACTCTAAAGGGTAAGAATTGATAGAAAGAGAGGACTTGGGGCTGCAGGGCTTCGCGACTCAATCACATCTCAGGATGTCTTTTTTACCCACTTCTGCTGACTTGCTGACTCTGTTAACAACATAAGTGTCTGTGCCTCCCCTGGGCCTTTTCTAGGCGGTCTCTAAGGTCTGAGCAACTTGGGGCAGCATTTGGCAGTTCCTGCTTTAGTTTTGTTTTTCTGCCTTTTTTTTTTTTTACATTTTTACAGAGCTGGGGAAGAAGGTGGTTAGAGGAATTCTTCCTTAAGTCGAAAGTATCCCTGGTCACCTTGAACTCCGCACCACTCTTTTCCCCAAAATTTCAAAAGGAAAGCCTGGTTATTGCTTTGCCTGGCATTGTGCTGAAGGCTTCTCTGCTGTACAGCTCTGCCATGGAGCTAGCTCTCTCCCCATTCCCACTACACAAACAGGAACATTTGAACATCTGTACTTTGTTGGCCCACCTTGAGTCAGGTATGGAAAACTGAGGAAAGGGCCGGGTTGTGGGACTTTGAAGCTGAGCATTTTCCTTTACTTTAGTTCAGTTTTCTTGTAGGTAAAATGTGGGTTATAACACCCAGCCTGCTTACCACTTAAGAATGGTGTGAAGATGACAACGAGATGCCACTTGCAAAAGCACTTTTTAAATTGTGAAGCTACTCAGCACTCCAATTGTTTCATGTGTAGAGGGTCTATTTCCCCAAAAGTTATGAAAACTTTTTATTCCTAATAACAGTAGGAATAAGAAGACTGCTATTTATTAACTGCTTTCTGTGTACCAAACACATTTCATTTATCTATCCATCATTCATTCAAAAAATATTTATTGAGCACCTAAGTTCCAGGCATTGTGTGAATATACAGTGAATTAAAGAACAAAATTAGAACCAGTCCCTGCTCTCCTAGAGACTGCGCTTTTGTAGGGGAGGCAAACAGTAACTAAGAGAACAAACAAATATCTGTAGAATGACAAATAGTGGTAATTCTATGAAGTGTGTGGTGGGAAGGCCATTGAGAATGGGGGTGGTCTATATTAGTGGGAAAGGTCAGGGCTTGTTAGACTTTTTAATACTTTTTATCCCAAGTGTGATGGGGGATGTTAGCTTTAAACAACGGGAAGATATTCTAAGTTTTAGAGAATGGTGAGCAGGAGAGTTACTACTTAGGAGGCATTCGCAGTGAATGTATACAACATCCTCTCTGGGAGGCGTTATTATTCCCATTGCCATGGGAAACGGATTCAGAGAAGTGAATGATTCATCCAGACTTTTCTAGTAAATGTCAGAACTGAGACTCATAGCTGGGCCTGTGTCATATTTGAGCCCAGACTCTTAACCACTAGCATATTCACCAACTGCTGTAAACTAACAAATTCCCTTGTAAACACATTCTCTATCCACATGGCTACTCATTTCTAATACCTAACACAGTACCCGGTTCTGGAAAGATTCGGTGAGTTTATTTTTTGTTTTGTCTTTTTAATTCGGTTTCCGAAAAGAAGCCCTAACGTAACCCCTCCTAGCTCTCTCTGAGTCCCCAAGGCGCTGACCGCTGACCACTGACCCAGCTCTCACTTCCTGCATGCTGCTGCCCCTTTCCCCCAACCAACCCCTAGCAAAGCTTTGAAATGAAAATGAAATCATAAAATCTCAGAATCCGTTCAACTTCCACTCCTTTTCATATGCCTCTCCGTGGATATTCAAAGGCCCGGCCTCAATAGGTTGTAAATCGGCCTGGTGGCTGCAATCAGAGCAATTTCACAAGCCAGGAGAGAAATTCTTCACTCCAGGGAGCCTGAGCCTCCTCTCTTGCAAGCTGCCTTCGAGATGTGAGTGAATGCATTCTGTCATTATGCTGACAGACACTTTACATATCTTGGTGGCCCCCTACCCTGTATTGAGGGAAGACGGAGTCCAACACATCTGCCACTGCGAGAGTTCCCTCCCAGCGAACATGGTAAACCAGCTGGGAAGCAGCAGCACTGAGCACAGTCCTTGTCACCCTCGTACTCTGTTTCTCCATTAGGACCTCGAACGTATCTTACGGCCTCCCACAGTGCCTCACAGAGAAGAGGATATTTACTGAATGAATGAACTATCCGCTATATAAAGTAGGCGATAATAGTAGATAACTCCAATGTCGTCGAGGTGATTAAATGAAGTAACAGCAAATGAAAATTTTCAGCAGAGAAAGGACACAATAAACAAAGGGAAATTCTCCATTAGGACCTCGAATGCGTCTTATGGCCTCCCACAGTGCCTCACAGAGAAGAGGATATTTACTGAATGAATAAACTATCCGCTATATAAAGTAGGCGATAATAGTAGATAACTCCAATGTCGTCGAGGTGATTAAATGAAGTAACAGCAAATGAAAATTTTCAGCAGAGAAAGGACACAATAAACAAAGGGAAATTTCTTTCCTCCCTCCCTCTCTACCTTCCTTTCTTCCTTCCTTCTCTCTTTTAGCTCCATTAAGAGTGACGTCTTCTTCAGGCCCTTTTTGCCTCCTGCTTTTGAACCTATTCCTCCTGCTTCTATTTTTAGCAGGAGACATCTCTACCTTGCAAGCTGGCAGAAGAGCTGAGAGCAAAACTTTTCAAAGCAAGTCTCTAGAGCCACGGATCCCTTCACAGTCCTCCAGAGAAGTGTGGGAAGATCTGAGAGCTCAAGACAAGACTTCCCTGGGTGTTTGTCACAGCCTGTAAAGCTTCTCCATAAACTCTAAAGCTGAACTGTTCCTTTGGCCTTTCCCCTTGGAATTATTTTAGGGAGAGTGAAGACATAGGTGAGGTTTCTAACTTGTTTTGCCTGTGGGATGACAAGGCTGACCTTTACCCAGCACCCCCACCTTCAAACACAAAGCATTATAAACTAAACAGCATTTAACCACCTTGTATTCTACTTACATTCATCAACACCTTTTTTCTTTTCTTTTCTTTTCATTTTTTTTTAGCATTTCAGCTCTCTTTTTTAGCATTTATGACTGAAACTGTATTTTTATTGTTGGCTTATAAGACAGAGCTTTTCTAGGATAAAGATTCATTTTATTGATCTCTGTATTAGCATCTGATATATAGTGAGCCTCAAAAAAAAAAAGAACCTGTTGAATAAATCAGTAAGTTTATTTAATACTTACAATATACAAGGCCCTGTCATATAAAGATGAGTGAAAAAAAATATCCAAAACTCAAGAAACTTGGAACCTACCAGGGAAGACTCATAAACATACTCAGGTATGTTCTGTAACAGTAGATGCCATGCTACAGAATCCAGTCTTCACTATTAATCAGTTCATCCATCATTACTTCTTAAAATATAGTCAGTGCTATAATAAAACCATTTTTTTTTATTACCAAGGTCAGAAAAGGAGTCATGTGAGTCAATCATTTTGCATTTTTCATAAGACCAAACTAAACTAACACCTTTTTGCCAGGCGAACTGGCACTCTAGTATTTATTACCATTTCATTGGTATTATTTATAATATGGTAGCAGAGTTACCTAGAAACATAAACCATAAGCCAGATTTAAAGCTATCTATGTGTAGTATCATTCCAAGTCAGTATTCTTTAAAGCTCTACTTAATGATTTCTCTTCTTCCACCCCCAAGTTCATCACAATCACTAGGAAAATAAATCAGAAGTTCCAAGTCCTGTCAGAAGCCTGCCAAGAACTGTCTTCATGTTTCTTACTGTTCTCTTCCTTTGAGGTTTCAACATAATCTTTAGTTGCTGTCAGCTCTAAGAGGGAAAAAAATCAACACTATATTAATTGAAATCTATAAGAACATTTTCAGTCGTCTCCTTAGAGACTGGGCCTGCAGGTTGGAAGTGAACCATGACTCAGTTACACACTCTGAGTTTCAGCTGGGGACTCACAATTCACATTGTGATTCATGATATGTGGCAGGAGAGCTTATGCTATGAGAGAGCATGTTAAATACAAGACATGAAATGATACTAACAGTGGATTCTTCTCTCTGGAAGACTAGTCTGGCATCCCTGAAAGACTTGGCATCTTAATAGGGGAAAAAAGCCATTAAGTTATCCAGACGTGAAAACTTTGTACAATCTTACTCCTCTCTAGTAAGAGTAAAGCCTGGTTTCCAGAATAGGCTCCACCTAACAGTCATGGACACCAATTGTAATGAAGCTTACACTAAAGAGCCATCTAGAAACCTGGTCAAGATCAATTAATCTATCTCACTCTCCATTACCAGTGGCACCAAATATTAACACATTTTCCTGACAGCTCCATTCTGTTTAGTATCAAAAGCATTCTAGTTTCAAGCCAGTGACTTTTCTGGGAATAAGCAGTTCACATTTGATATAAGAATGTCTACCTCTTTACTGCTCAGAGTATATTACTCCTCCTGACTTTCCTGGTTTGTATCATGGTAGCTGCTCTCTTCCATTTCAACTCTGGGACTACTCCCTTGGCCTACTCCAAGTAGGTCGTTTAAGAATAAAATACTTAGGAATAAACTTAACCAAGAAGGAGAAAGACTTGTACACTGAAAACTATAAAATGTTATTGAAAGAAATAAAGATAACACCAACAAATGGAAAGACATCTGTGTTCATTGACTGGAAGACTTAATATTTCTAAGATGTCCATATGTCTAAGATGACCCAAAGCAATCCACAGATTTGATGCAATCCCTATCAAAATTCCAATGGTATTTTTTTTCAGAAATAGAAAACTCCATTCTAAAATTCACATGGAATGTCAAGTGACTTCAAATAGCCAAAATGGTCATGAAAAAGAAAAATATTGGAGGTCTCACACTTCTTGATTTCAAAACTTTCTAAAAAGCTACAGTAATCAAAACAGTGTGGTACTGGCATAAAGACAGAAGTAGACCAATGGAACAGAATGGAGAGCCCAGAAAAACATTCTTGCATATATGATCAAATGATTTTTGACAAGAGTGCCAAGACCATTCATTCAATAGAGAAAGGATAGTCTCTTCAACCAATGGTGCTAGGAAAACTGAATATCCCATGCAAAAGAATGCAGTTGGACCCATACTTTATTCCATAAACAAAAATTAGCTCAAGATGGATTCAAGACCTAAATATAGAAATTAAAACTATAAAATTCTAAGAAAAAAATATAGAGATAAATCTTTATGACATTGGACTTGGCAATGATTTCTTGGATATGACACCAAAAGCATAGGCAACAAGAGAAAAAATAATTAATTGGACTTAATCAAAATTAAAAATTATTGTGTATCAAAGGACATTAATAACAGAGTGAAAAGATAACTCACAAGAATGTGAGAACATATTTGCAAATCGAATATCTGATAAGGGATTAATATTCAGACTACATAAAGAATATCTACAACTCAAGAACAAAAACCTGATTAAAAAATAAGAAAAGATCATGGACATGGGCAATGGACTAGTGGTCACCAGAAAGGATGGGGGAGGGGAAAATAAAAAAATAAAATATAAAAAAAAAAATAGGAAAAGGATTGGAATACACATTTTTCCAAAGAAGATATACAAATGGCTAATAAACATATGAAAAGATGTTCAACATCAATAATCATTAGGGAACTGCAAAATAAAACCACAATGACATAGCACTTCACACCCATTAGAATGGCTATTAACAAAAAGAAATCTTGGTGAGCAGGTGAAGAAATTGGAACCCTCTTGTATTATTGGTTGAAATATAAAATGGTGTGGACACTGTGGAAAACAGTATGGCAGTTCCTAAAAAATTAAACATATAATTACCACGTGATCCAGCAATTCTACTTTTGGGTATATAATAAAAAGAATTAAAAGCTGAGATTTGAACAGATATTTGGGCACCAGTGTTCATAACAGCATTATTCACAATAACCAAATTGAGTTGAAACAACCTAAATGTCCATCGATAGATAAATGGATAAACAAAATGTGGTGTGTGTATACACACAATGGAATATAATTCAGCTCCAAAAAGGAAATGCTGACACATGCTACAATATGGATGACCCCTTGAAGACATTATGTTAAGTAAAATAAGCCAGTCACAAAAGAATGAATATTGTATGATTCCATTTATATGAAGTACCTAGAAATATGTCAAATTCATAGAGACGGAAAATAGAATGTGGTTTCCAGGGGCTGTTGGAAGATGAGAATGGGAAATTATTGTTTAATGAGTACAGAGTTTAGGAAGATGAAAAAGTTTGGAGCTGGATGGTGGTGATGGTTGAACAACATTGTGAATATACTTAATGCTACTGAACACTTAAAGGTGATTTAGATAGCAAATTTTATATTATGTATATTTCATCACAATTTTAAAACAAGATAAGTTTATCATCTGGAAGGAAAAACCTGCTCGGGCTATGGCTACTTTTGGAAAAGGATAAATTCTGAGAATAATAAAAATTAGACTTTTGTCTTGGGATACAATTTCCCCGGATATATCTGTCTCTGAGAAATGTGTGAATTACACCTTTACAAAATACAATTGCATTTAATGAGTTCTATTTTGACTAGTGGGTGGCCAGGGTGAGAACAAGGCAACATGTTTCTTTCTTTTTTAAAGACTGTTTACAAGAGAACACTGTAAAATGACATAGGGGAAATTCTGGAGAAAATCAAACTCTTTATAGGAGTGAAAGAAAATCCTCTTTAGAAACTAAAACCTATCATAGATGATGATTGCTAGAGAAGAATATTAGAGATTAAATAGTCTGAGTTCTTTTTTAAAAATGAAAGATTGTTTATATAAGAGTAATCCTGCCTGAAGGTGTAGGCAGGGCGATGCACATTCATGAGCTCTGCCCACACACAAAGCAATTCATGGGCACACACACTTTTCTCGTGGGAACAGGTAGCAGCCCACCTCCTGAGGGGATTGACTGGAATTCATTAGCTTCATGAGCTCTCCAAGGGCCAGCTTCTGGCCCCAGCCTTGCCAGCTTAGACACACGCTGTGTCCCCATACTGACAGCAGGTCCAGCGCTCAGGAGCTAACTCGCATTAGCTCCTTTTACAGCATAGATTTAGAAGAGAAGGTCAGTTCATGAAGTCACAGTGAGATTTGTAAAGGTCACAGGACCAAAAGTACTTAAGTCATTTTGGCCAGCACAGTTTACTGCCTGTTAAAACTGTATATGAAAGTCAAATATTCATCAGAGAAGATTAATCAGATTGCTTGGTGAACATGAAATCAGAAGTCAGACATTCAGTGTTCACTGATAACAGGCGAGAGCCTCAAAGAGTTTGATTTAATTGTTCTGATTTTACCCTAGGCATAGGTATAGCTTCAAAAACTGCCCAGATGATTTTAAGGTACAATCTAGGTTGCGAACCACTTGGGTAGTGTATGCTAATGTATCACAAGGGCTAGGGACTGTCTGCCAAATATCCTTCATGAAGGTGTCCTCTCTGAATAGTGCTTGAGTACTGCCAGTGCCTGCCTCAGAGCATCTTCTTTTATTTCATGGGAGACCAGCTCCCCGCCCCCACTTTTTTCCTTTCAAGTACTCATTTTACAGAACAAAGAGGTGAAGTAACTTGCCTAAGGTTATATAATTAGAGGCAGAATCAAAACTAAAATTCTAGTTTTTCTGAACTACACTCTATGGCTTCACTTGGCCTTCTGAGGAATCTGCAGGGACTTTATATTTGAGGGTTGCCCTGAAGGAACTTAGATTCTCACAGGTCATGTTAGGTCCCCACACTTTGCGTGTCATAGGCTTTTAGTTTCTTGAAGTATGAGTTTCGGTGGGGACAGAATTAATGAAGTTCAAGTTGAGACAAATTTGCAGTAATTGCAGTCTATACAAATTGAGTACTTCTCCTCTGTGCTTTCTACCGTACTGTGTGTTTACCTCTCACATACCAATCGGTTTAATTGTCTAATTATATATTCATTTCAGCCGTTATCTTATTTATCTTAGTACCCCTAATTTATAGCATGTCCCAGGCTCATAAGTAAGTAAATTATGTTAAATGATCATGCAGTGGATGTGAGATTCTAGGGCTCCGAGAGAGATCTAGGTTGAAGATGTCAATAGAAGCAGCCAATGAATTATGCGATGTATGAGATTCCATCAGGGAAAGCGCCTATCTTCCAGGCCCTGTAAAGCTGACTCTGCTCCAGTCTCAGCCTTTCTTACACATCTGGAGAACATTTCATGCCTCGGTGGTCATTTTTTGGTAAGAAGAAATGAGGGAAACATCTTGTTCACATGAGGGCAATGTAATGTACACTTATTGTTTGAATGTGATACACTTCTAAATCTCTATGATAGGAGATTTTTATGAAGGAGAGCCCCTAAAAAATTTGAATTTAAAATGTGGGCATTTTATTAACAGAAGGTATAGTAAACTTGTCATGTTGGCTAAATAACATCAAATCAGTCACAATTTTTCCTCTATTTCCTGCATGCTACCTTTTTGAAAAATGATAAACAGAATGTCTCTTATTACTTCAATGTGGAGTCAGGAAAGAGTCAGCCCAACCACCTACACCTTCTCTTAGAAGGTCAGAATCACTGGTGTTTGACTTCATGGCCCAGAGGCACTGCGAATTTTTGAAGTGTCTTCAAAGCATTAAATCAAGATTAAATTGTATTTTGAATAGTTTTTTATGTAAATTATAGTCTTATATTCCAAATTTTTAAAAATTAATAATTCATGATGACATGTATATTAATGATCAGTTAAATTGAGTATCCACCCTTTTCCTACCATTTTTGGTAGGTGGGTGTTTATTTTATTTGTATTTAGGTGTTTGGGTCTCTGAATCACTCTCCTCAGACACATATCTTTAAAGATGAAAAGTTTCCAAGGTCTCCCTTATTATTTTTTATTCTTTCAAAAAAGTACAGAAATATATTTTTTTACCTCCTTTAACTTTAGCTTTCCCATTGTCCTCCATCATTTCAGAATGAGAATCTTTAAACTGTTTTTTAATTTAATTTTTTATTAAATAATATATGAAGGTCATCAGTTAAGTCAGAATTTTGTCTATAATGGCTAAAAACGAGATAAGCATTATTTTCTCCATTTTAGGACGAAAAACACGAAGGGCTATGCTTTAACAAAAGAATTCATTTTTATTTTCTCCAGTTTCTGCAGCTAGTTAAAATTCTTTCATTCAAAGAATAGCAATAGACCAGATTTTTGAGTCATCATTTCTCAAAGGGCAGTGTCAAATTGGAGGATCAAAATTTTTCTTTCCTTCTCTTCATTCTCATTGACATAAAGGCAAATGCTTAAAACAGTGAGATTAAATTATTGAGACAGTTCTCAGTAAGAGTCATATAAGATTATAGAATCAAAAAAAATCTAGAATTGGGAATAATTAGTAGAGCATTTAACTTAGGGATAGCAAATATTCAATAGTTGATGTAACTCGCCACCAACCCTGATCTATGGCAGACATCAATAATCAGTTATTGAGCCTAAATATGACCTAAAAGATGTCATCTACACAATGCCCCTGGTAGCCATTACCTAGTAATTAGAGGAGCCAATGAGGCTCTACCTAAGCTAATCTAACTGTCTTACATTATGAGAACACTGAGGCCAATAAAGGTGAAGCAACTGGCCCAGGGTCACTCAGTGATACAGAGAAGCCCTGTTCTGTATCATGTAAAAATTCATTCTCTTATGAGCCTTGAATCAATTGATGATGTCCCAGAACCCGGCAAAGAATCTGTACAGGGTGGATCCTTTCCACCTGGGAGGACAGACAGTTTCCTATGGTATCAGGAAACCCAAGGGAGCAGCTAGGGACAGACAGCAGAACATTATTGTTCCTCTTTCCATCCCAGGGAGCACCCAGGGAATAAAGAAGAAGAAAATAAAGACCTTCCCACAAGCTTTTTAACTGTGGGATTCTTGAAAATGTGCCATGAGGTAGTGGGGAAAGAAGGAAGGTGTCTCAATAGAAGCAGCAGTCCAAAAGAGGGGACACCCAACTCCCTTCCCATGTGTTCAGGTTCCCACAATCAGGGTTTGGAAGTTCTTCAGAAATGATTCACTATCCAAAAAGCTTTCATTCTCTAGATTAGAGTTTATGGCAATAAAATGATTTGTCTGGCTGTCACTTTGATTGGACTTGACTTGGGGAATTGGATAAGAAGTCACCAAGATGAGGGGTTTGGCTGGCTGTTATTTCTGAGAGGGCAGAGACAGCAGGCAGTTGTTCCACCAGCTCCAGATATCCTAAAGCAGGTTTACCTGTGAAGGGAGTGTGTGAAGTGGGTTTGGCAGCAAAGGAGCTACAGCTGATTGCATTTCTCCTGCCTTTCTTTTGAACTCTGGGTGGGGTTTATGGTCTCCGTGATTCAGAGTAAAAATTGGTGTGCAACAAAGCTCTCTTGAGAGCTCCTGGGGACTTGAAATCAAGGCTCAGGATGCTTTTAAAGGAAGGGGCAGGGGGTTAGAAGGCAGCAATAGGGCAAAGTCGGATTTTGAACATAATTCCTTTTTACCCAAATTTAACTGCCTTCTAAAAAGTGCCACTAAACCCTTCTCTACAGAAGTGGACTTTAAGATGTAAACATAAGCAGCAACGTGAGGCCCTGAGATTTACAAGCACCTGGAGAGAAAAAATGTGGAAGATTTCTGATGGCAAGACCAAAGAAAGCTTCCTTCTAAAAGAGAGTGGAGTGAGGGCAAGTACAGTTTCTATGGGACTAAGTCTATTCTACTTTTTGAGTTAAAACACCTACCTTTTCTCGGAATTCATATTGGCCAATGCAATGGCTGTGAGATTAAATAAAAAGAAGGGAGGTTTCGTAAACCCATTTGGCAAAGGGTAGCTGTTTACAGGCCTGCAGGCATTCCATGCTGGTTGATACACAGCCTTTCAGATTTGCCAACATACTCATATCTGAATCTCAAAAAAGAACCAATGAATCCATAGACTTTGGTCTCTGTTAGGAATTCTTTTGAGGGATGTCTGTTTCATTCACTCAAGTCGGAAGGACCAGAAACTAATTTAATATATAACCGGAACAAGGGCATCTGTAATTTTTGTTGTTATTTTTATGAAAGTATTACCATATGCTGAGCACATAGCACTTTACATAGACTTCCTCACATTCATCCTCACGGCAACCTCCTCGATAGGTAATCCCCCCATTTTCCAGTGAAAAAAGTGAGGCTCAGAGAAGTCAGGGCCCTCGCTCCAGATTCCACAGCTGGTGAAGAGTCAGAGCTGAGATTTGAAGGCAGGTCAGCCTGAAACCACACCTGGCCCCTGACCAGGGATGCTCACCCTGCAGGTCACAATCATTCAGCAGCCCCATTAGGGAGATCAGTCATGTGAGGAAAACCAGCACTTCGCAATAACGTGAAATAAAATAGAAAACAACAGAGGATATCTTATATAAAGGGTCAATATTGATTTGTGACACATTTGTTTTAATTATGTATGTAATCGTCCTTGGTAGTGATATAAAATTGACTTTTTACTGTGCATCATAGTCAAAAAACTTTTAAGGCCACTGCTCTAAACCACTCAGCAATTCTGCTTCCATGTGTAGGTATAAGCTATCAGACCCTCTTACTGGGCTTTTAAAGATATCTGGAGAGAGAACAAAGGGTAGAATCCACAGATGATCTATTATTCTCAGATTAAGTGTTCAGATTTCTGTTTCTAAAGACATGGCCATTATTCCTATGTTGTGCATAAGAAATTTTACCCCGTAACTTTGTAGCTTAAAATAGCAAACATTATTTTCTAGCTTCTGTGGGTCAGGAATCTGGGCCTTGCTTAGCTGAGTACCTCTGCTTCAAGGTCTACCACAAGGCTACAATCAAGGTATCGCCTAGAGCTGTGGTCCCATCAGAATGCTTGATGTGGGAATATCTTCTTCCAAGCTCATCATGTGATTGTCAACAGGACTGAATGTTTTGGAGGCTTCCCTCAGTTTCTTGCCATGTGGGCCTCTTCATGGGGCAGCTCACAACCTGGCAGCTAATTTCCATCAAAGCCAACAAGACAGAAGCCAGAGTCCTTTTGTAAACTAATTTTAGAAGTGACATTCCATCACTTTTTCTGCATTGTGTGCACTAGAAGTAAGTCACTAGTATAGTATAACCCATACTCAAGGGGAAGGAATTACCCAAGAGCATAAATATCAAGAACCAGGAATCATTGGGAGGCATTTTAGAGGCCACCTACCACAGATGGGCTAGATATTTCATCTAACAAATATTCATTGAGCACCTACAATGTGCCAGGCACTACCTTAGGCAATAAACAGAACAGACAAAAATCCCTGCCCTCATTCTGGTAGAAGATAACTGACAATAAACACAAAACAACATCAACAACAAAGGGAATTAATATAGAATATCAGATGTTATTATGGACTGAATGTTTGTGTCCCCTCCAAATTCACATGTTAAAGCCTTAACCACCAGCATGGCTATGTTTAGGGATGGGCCTCTAAGGAAGAAATAAGGTTAAAGGAGGTTATAAGGGTGGAGCCCTGATCTAATAGGATTAGTGTCCTTATTAAAAAAAGACACCAGAGAATGAGCACTCTCTGATCTCTCTTCCCCTCTATGTACAAGAGCTGAAGAAAGGCTATGTGAGGACATAGCGAGAAGGCAGCTGTCTACAAGCTAGGAAGAAAGACCTTACCAGAAACAGCATTTGTTACAAGCTTGATCTTGACTTCTAGCTTCCAGAACAGTGAGAAAATACATTTCTGTTGTTTAAGTCACCCACTCTGTGATATTTTGTTATGGCGGGCTGAGAAGATTAATACAGATGGAGATAAGTGCCATGGAGAGCAATAAAGCAGGGTAGTGCCAGTAAAAAGGTGGCAAATTTAAACTAAGTGGTCAGTGTAGGCCTCGCAGAGGTGACAGCCGAGTAAAGCTTACAGGAGGTGAAGAAGTGAGCCAGACAAATAGAGAAAAGCGTATCTGACAGATGGAACAGCTAGTGCACTGGGAGTATGCTGTTCAAGGAACAGCAAGGACACCATTGTGTTTGGAACAAAACGTATGTGGAGGGTGGAGAAGAGAACATGTAGGGTCTCGTTATTGCAAGTGTTTTTGCTTTTACCCTAAATAGAATGAGGAGTCATGGCATGGTTTTGAACTAAGCCGTGTTATGATGTAACTAATATTTTAATGTACTTCTCTGGGCTTCTGTGTGGAGAAAAGATTAGCATGAAAGTTAAGATTGGATGCAGAAAGACCAGTTAAGCAATGATGGAGGCTTGGTTGAGGGTGATGGTGGTTACTGGTGGAGGTAATGAGAAGTCAACCTTTTACTTACACTTTCAGAAACAAAATTCGAGTGCATCAGTCTCTTCATCAGCAGAGCTTAATCAAAACATTTTTTGTTTGTAGTGAGTAAAGTGCAATGGGTACTAGACTGGAAGCCAGGAGACTGGGTTCTAGTATGCACTCCACCAGGTTAGTGGACAGATAAGAGGAAAAACAATTAACTCTGAGCCTCAGATCTAGACCTCTCTGCCTAAAATTACAATTTCATGAGACTGTCAGTGCAAGGTGAATTTAAGACAAATGAACAGTTACATTACTGTTCATTTTGAGCTTGGTCATTGCTTCCAAGAGGGGGAAAAAAAAAACCATAGAAAATTGCAGAACTGAGCCTTCAGAAACATTAAAAAACAATTACAGGCAAATTGACATCATTGAGAAAAACCCCTTGTTTAATCTTTAGGCAGCCTGGGGCCTAAGAAGACTGAGGAATGTGCATCACTGAATTTTCCAATACAGATGAACAAAACAGAACTCAAACCCAAATCAGACAAGATCCTAGTCGTTGGGAGTCAAGTGATGTCCTGGTTTTAGAGGCAGTCCAATCACTCCGCTCTCTCTCCATGTACTCACATGTCAAGTTCGATCTGCCGTGACAAGGCGTTGCCCCTCAAATAAAGGGATTACAGAGTATTATTTGCCATCTACATTTCCCTCCGGAAATCTACCGGAGGAGGTTAGTAGGAGCCAAGTAAGGCAGGCATCCCTATACATTCCCGTGAAGCAGGTTGAGACTTGGTGACAACTGTTTCCAGAGCCCCATCAGGCAGTTTGTCCATGAGAAAAGCACATACATACCACCAAATACCTTCATCAGGAACAAAATTACAATTGTTAACTGTTGGGAGCAATGCAAGGGGTTAGCATTTTTGTACTGCCCTTTTCCTACCTGTTGCCTGCATATGTTAACTCATTTATTCTTGATAATGACCTTGTGGGATAAATATTACTATACCCGTTTTTCAGAAAAAAATAATTGAGCTTGACTTGCCTAAGGACCCATACTTTATAAGGGCAAAGCTGGGATTTCACCCACAGTGCTGTCATGCTAATGTGTTTTGTCTCAGGGCTTGGTTCTGATTGCTACATCTAATATTCACTAAGCCCTCAATTGAACCTCGGTCACGTATTATTCCCATTCTGGTTGTTTACATTCTAAGAACTAATCTCATCAGTGCATTGGGAAATTTAAGAGCATCAAATAATTTGAGAAATGATGCCTGGCTAGGTGGAGCTGCAAAATAGATTTTAAGACTGTAGAGTGGTTACAAGGTGATCGTGGCCTCTGCAGTCCAACTAGTCTATATTCAAACCTTGAATCCACAACTCAGTATGCGGGGCGCCTTGGACAAGTTACTTAACCTCTAGGTCTCAGTTTCTTCACGTGTAGAGTGGGAACAAAAAAGTGTGTCTACCTTATTTACGTCTGTGTATGTTAAATATAAAACCTCACACGAACCACTTAGAACAGTGCATGGCACACAGTAAATCTCAATTAATGTTATGTAGTATTATTGTTAACCTAGAAAAATACCTTCTTTGAGGTTGTGAAGCTATTTCCTTGTCCTTCCTGACTTTATAGGCTACAAGTTTTTGTGCATTTGTATTTTAATAACAAATACCAGAGACCGACTGACAAAATTCTTTTCCTCCAAGTTATAGGTAGACTTGATCTTGATGGTCTACTTCCCATCAAATAGGCGCCATATTGCTTGTCAATTCAAATCCCAGCATAGAAAAATAACTCTGACGTTAAATCCACCACTGCTGAAATTATGAGCAAATTTCTCTTTAAGTACACTCCACAATGTGAATGCTCTAAATAACTTCCCAGAAGTGTGCTCTTATTCTTTCAGAGACTTTTCTGCTCATAGACATAAAGGAATGATCAGGGTTAGGAGTGTTGCCAACTGAGGGAGTGCATGAATTGTCCAAAAGAGGGGGTTGCTACACGGGTTCTGAGCAATCTCTGCCTCCAAGATCCAATGTTGCAAGAAAAGCAGAAAATCCAGATTTGGGGTTTCTTTCCTTCTTTCCTTCTTTCCTTCTTTCCTTCTTTCTTTCTTTTCCTTTCTTTCTTCTTTTCTTTCTTTCTTTCTTTCTTTCTTTCTTTCTTTCTTTCTTTCTTTCTTTCTTTCTTTCTTTCTTTCTTTCTTTCTTTCTTTCTTTCTTTCTTCCTTTCTTTCTTTCTTTCTTTCATTTTCTTTTCTCTCTCTTTCTCACTCTCTTTTTTTGTTTGTTTATTTGTTTGTTTGGTGTGGGCCATAAAAATCTCATGCTCTTCATATATTGACAACTAATTCAGGAGGGAGCCACAGGCAACTAATCAAATATTGATAGCTAATTAAATTTGGGCTCTGTAGGCCAAGAATTTTTTTTATGTCTGGTCTAGCGTAGCTTCCTGATTTGAAATTTTGAGATTACTAATAAAAGAAAAAAGTTAAAGGAATGGAAATAGCCTCAGGGGAAAAATTCTTGCATAAATGTTCTGTGATTTGGAGCCAAGAGCCTATTATCTAGGCATATATGTTTAGACGGGCCCAGAAAACTGCCTACAGAGAAAGGTTTTCTTTTAAATTAATTCACTAGTGCAAAACCACTTGAAACCACATGGTAGGGGATGGCCTTGAGCTTATACAAGGTAGCTGGTCCCCCAGAGTTGCCAACACTGAAAACAGAATGGATTTGGGAGCAGCTGAGCTAGGGCTGCCTATGGAGGCCTGTTGCCATTTAAAATTAGAACCTCAGAAGTATCTATTTCACAGCCAATGTGGAATCCTGTTGACTTGCATTTTAAGTGCAGCAAATACTGTTCTCAGTAGCTGTATTACTCAGAATAGACTAAGTTATCTGGAGTCCCAAATGAATAGGTGGGTAACTCTGAAACATGTTCTACATTGTCTCCCAGAGATCTCCAGAGGCAGTGAATGTCAGTTGCCCACAATGGTAACTGGGTTCATAATGTACTCTTTATTAGTATTCTTCTTTTCAGTGTCTTACTTTCTCATGCATCTAACAGCACTTCCTCAGATTACCTCTCACATAAATGACTTGCACACAAATCTTTGTCTCTAGGTCTGCTTCTGAGAAACCCAAATAAAGACAGCCACCTTCCACTTACCTCCATGGCATCATCTTACATTTGTCATATTATTCATGGATATTTAGAATTGTACCTATACTGCAGTAAAGAGTTTTATGTGCAAAAATATTTTTTAGAAATATGACTAAGCATATAAAATCATTCTCTTTATATTGTAGCTGATTCATACAGGTCAATCCATCTTTAAGTGGCTGCTGGCAGATATAGACTGATGCGCAATGATTCCTTTTGTCAGGCATTAAATTACTTTCAAAGTAGAGAGAGACAGGAAAGATTGGAGTCAACCTAATATTTCAAATACACAGAGATTAGGACTCCTAGAGATTTAGTTTCTCTATAACTTTTGTAGTAGATAACTCTAACTGGAACTACATTACTTTACAAAATAATAATAATAAGGTGAGAGGGAGAATTTATTGATTTACATAACTAGAAAGTGCAGGGGTAGATTTAGCATTAAGCATGACTAAATTTAAGAGCTTAATTATTATTGTCAGACTCTTCTCTCTCTCCAAATAGCTTAGGTTGGTTACATTAATGGTCTCTGATGAATCAAGCCTGCAGTATCCATAACTTAGTAGAGACTCGGCTTGACCGTGGGAATTGCTTTGACTAATGGGACATAAGCAAGCAGAGGATTGAGAAAATATTGGGATTGCCCTCTTGGAATTCTATCACCATGTGAAGAAACCTAATCTAGCCTCCTTGAAGAAAAAAGACCACATGGAGCCAGGCGCCCAGCAGTCCTAGCTGACTTATAAAAAAGAGAGTGGGAATCTTGTCTTAAACTTTTCTGTCACTCCTAGACCACCTAGAGAGACATGGGGTAGATGTTCGATAAATACTTGCTGACAGATTGATTGATTGGACTTAGAAGGCAATCTCCTTTAAATCCCTGGGTAATCGAGAACTACTTAATGGGGAGATGAAGAAGGAGGATGCATCGTTGATGATAGATGTGTGTCAGGTCACATGTTTCTCAATGTTCATCAATATCTAGTGGACTTTGTTTGCATTCTCTTTCCTAAAGCTTCAGATTCCCAAAAGGCACATTTAGTGTTATTTGGTTAGTTAATCAAATAAATAATTTCATAATTAACAACATCCAAGTTTAACCATTAACAAATAAATGAGTATTCAGACAAGAGAAATCTCACAATAGGGTAAAATGAGCACTTGATGAAGAGAGTGCATATGCTAGATGAATAATAAATTGATAGGTGTCATAGAGTCTATGTCTGCCTCATTCATTCAACAAACACTCAAGCACCTATTATGTTCCAGCCACTTTTAGTCCTGGAAAAGGCAGCAATCATCTAGTCCACTCACACGACATCACTACTGCCCAGTTAACAGATGAGAAAACCAAGACTGAGAGAGAGAGGATCTATCCAAAGTATCACACCCAGGACTAGAACTTAGTTCTCTTCCTGGACTAATGTATTATCTCAGGATCCCTAAACACCACCAGCTTTATCTCTAGTTATGTGATCTTGATTCAATCATTCATCTTCTCAAATCTTATTGTCTGTAAAATGATGAGAATGGGGCAGATGAGGTCTAACACCCTTTCCAGGTTCAATCTGTATATAACCCTATCTATCTTCCGAAGTAAAGCTACAAGAAATGTGTTTGAAAGTTTAAGCTTTTAAATGGGAGCTAAGGATGCCAGCCCTGAAGGCGTAGCCTTTGTATATATGTAGTCTCAATTTAACCCACATTAATAAAATGGGATTTTTCTGTAAGCTAGATTAGATGACTACTGAGGTGGAGGAGAGGCTTTTAGCATGAAATCCCCTAGTTGAGAATATTCCTTAAAAACAGTCTGTTCTGAGTGTGTGGGAGAAGGAACGGGCACTTATTAATTATTACAATAAAAAATACATGACATAAAATTACCATCTTAGCCATTTTTAAGTGTACAGTTTGGTAGTGTTAGATATATTCACATTGTTGTGAAACAGATCTCTAAAATTTTTTCATCTTGCGAATCCAAAACGCTAATACCAATCAAACAATAATTCCTTCTTTCTCCTCCTACTTGGTAACTAGCATTCTAGTTTCTGTTTTATGAATGTGACTACTTTACATACCTCATACAAGTGGAATAATACAGTTTTTGTCTTTCTGTGACTGGTTTATTTCATTTAACCTAATGTTATAAAGTTTCCTCCATGTCATAGCGTGTAGCAGAATTTCCTTCTTTTCTTAGGCTGAATAATATTCCATTGTATGTATATAGCATATTGTCTTTATTTATTCATCCATCGATGGACGTTTAAATCTCTTCTACCCCTGGCTATTGTACTAGTACTTCTATGAACATGGATGTGCAAATATCTCTTCAAGAAATTGCTTTCGATTATTTTGGGCATATGTTCAGAAGTAAGATTGCTAGATCATAGGGTAGTCCTATTTTTTACTTTTTTGAAGAATTGCCATACTGTTTTCCATAGCAGTTGCATCATTTTACAATCCCACCAACAGTGCACAAAGATTCCATTTTCTTTACAGCCTCACCAACACTTGTTATTATTGTCTGGCTCTTTTTTTCTTTTTTTTTTTTTAACAGTAGCCATCCTAATGGGCGTGAGGTGATAACTTATGGTGGTTTTGATTTGCATTTCTCTTATTAGTGATGTTAAGTATCTTTTCATAGGCTTATTGGCTATTTGGATATCATCTTTGGAGAAATGTCTATTCAAGTCTTTTTCCCATTTTTTAATGATGTTTAATTGATTTGTCATTGTTATTGAATTGTAGGAGTTCTTTTTATGTATTCTAGGTATTAACCTCTTATCAGATATATGATTGGTAAATATTTTCTCCCATTTTGTATATTACCTTTTTACTCTGTTGATTGTGTCCTTTGATGTACAAAAGTTTTTAAGTTTAATGAAATCTCATTTGTCTGTTTTTGTTACCTATGCTTTTGATGTCATGTCTAAAAAAATCACTGCCAGGTCCAATGTCATTAAGCTTTTCCTTATGTTTTCTTTTAGAAGTTTTATAGTTTGGAGGTCTAATGTGTAGTCTTTAATCATTTTAAGTTAATTTTTGTATGTGGTATAAGATAATGGTACACCTTTATGATTTCGCATTTGAATATCCAGCTTTTCCAACACCATTTGTTGAAGAGACTGCCCTTTCCCCATTGAGTAGTCTTAGAATCCTTGTCAAAGGTCATTTGACCACATATGTGAAGATTTATTCCTGCACTTTCTATTCTATTCCACTGAGCTATGTGTCTCTTGTTATGCCAGTAGCTCACTATTTTGATAACTGCAGCTTTGTTTGATAACTGCAGCTTTGTAGTATGTTCTCAAATCAGGACGTGTGAGTCTTCCAACTTTGTTCTTTTTCAAAATCATTTTAGATAATCAGGATCCCTTGAGGGTCTATGTAAAGGTCACTGTTTTCAAAATCAGGACAAACTCTACAATTCTCTCTCACATTAGCACTAAAAGTTGCACTCACGAGACCACTTTCACTCCTCAGCTAGCATGTTTTTTCTTCCATTCTCCATCACAGAATATATCACACTATCTTGAACTTGCTCATTTACTTGACTATAAGATTCTTTTTTTCCTCAGGACTTTAGAACAGTGCTGGGTTCATAGTGTGCATGTAATACATAACTTTAAATGAATAAATGCAAATAAGAATGAATGAATAAGAGACTTCAAAACCCAGAAGTGCCTGGAATGTATGTTGAACTTTAACTCAAATAACAAATCATAGAGAAGAAGGTCCTAGCTTACCTCACCGACAGCATCACTTTTACACTACACACACAAAAAAGTCATTAGACCAGTAGTCCCTCCCACTATGGTGTGGAGCTGAGAGACACACAAAAGGTGTAGCAAAAAACCTTCAAGAACACAACCTATTTCCAGCCAAGGACCTCATGAGATGGAGACCTCTCTCCACGCCTAGGAGCTTATATTCTGTTGATCTTGCTGGACTCTTTTTTAAATCAATGCTTCTTCTAGCCCTTCTCCCTGCCTCTCAGAATATTGGAATAGTAGACCATGCCTGTCTTAGATTGAGTTCTCTAGGAGCAGAGTCTAAGGCAGGAGTTCTAATGCAGGTGATTTAGTGAGGGACTACTTTCAGGTAAAACTTGTAATGGATTGAAGGAAGTGGGAAAGGTCTAGGAAGAAGCTGAGCAAAGATGTGGGTTCATCAGAAGTCTGGCCTCAGCCCGATTCCACGGGGACCTCTGGAGTAGGAATGGCACCAAGAGTAGTCCTACATTCAGGCAAGGGGACCAGCCTTTGGCACCCTGTAGCAGTCATTGGCTGTGGCAACCATACAGAAAAGTGTATAACCTCCCACATATTCCTGGATGGGAATGAATGATTCTCAGGAACAGGAAGGGAGGCAGCTTACAGCCATTAGCAGCCATCACTGGAGCAGCTGGGGGAGCTGTGTGCAAGCTCAGAAAAAGGCATGGGGAAAAACACCAGCAGCACTAACTATACTTCCTTTCTTAGTGATTTTGAGCCCTCTCCTTCAGAACAGCGTTTTCTTTCTTTCCCTTCAGGCAGCTCCGAGCTCTCTTTCAAACTAAGGGCCAAGAAATTTAGGGAAACATTCACCAATTTTCCGACTGCTGCTCCTTTTACCCCTTTCTCAGCGTGGCTTCTGGGGTCTGAGGGACTGCTGGCCTGAAATTCCTTTAACTCTGGAAATTCTCCTGAGTGAAGGTGCTTGCTAACTTGGGACCCAGGAAAGGCTTTGTTCTTTTTACCTCTCCAGCTTAATGGAACATTCTGAGTCTCAAAGCTAATATTCGAAAGGGTTCAAGAGTCTTTCTCTTAGCCTGAGCTGACTCCATTCCCACCACCATTACACCTCTGACCAAACCTTTATATATAACAGCACTGCTGTTTTGTTTGTTTATTTGTTTGTTTTTGTGTGGTTGCGGAAGGGGGAGATGTGTGTTGACAGTCACTGAGGAGTGAAGGGCTGCACACCTCCCTGCCTCTCTGGCCCACATGTCTTTCTATCTAATATGTAAAGATATATGTGAGATGACCTGAAACCCTGCCCCTCCTCTCAGCAGTTAGAAGGGAAATCTGGTTCTAAGAGAGAAGCATTTTGAGTCTACTGCTATTCACAGTAAAGTGATTTGAAGAAACTTTGTAATGAGACCCAGAGCAGAGTGCCCATAGACTAGGCCCAGAGAATAGGTTCTGTTGCAGAATTTGGACCTTCCAGAGAAGTTCTAGATAACCAACTTATGTAAGACACGCAGTCTTGTCACAGCCAATACATAAAAGTGTAGGTGGTGACCAGAAGAAGGTCCAACAACGTGATGCATTGTATTAACTGCCTGCCCTTCCTGGGTCAACGGGAAAGAGATTCAACTTATCTCAGAACTTTGGTAATAAAATTCAAGGTGACCCATAGGAAGAATTGCAAAATGATGGGATTCTCACTAAGCTGAAATTGGTTTTCTTCAGAAATACAAAACCAATACCACATGTAACCACAAATATACATTCGTTTTCTGAGGATGACACCATCTAACCAGTGTGAGAAATTCATATTACTAATGTTAATGATATTGACCTCATTTCTTGTGAAATAATAGCCCTTTCCATTATTATGCTAAAAATGAGGCATTTTCCTGCCCCCTCACCCCACATCCCTGTCCTGGTTTCCATTACAAATCTTCTTTACACTCACCAACAATGAACAGTGTCATGACAAAATGTCTGTTCATAGTCCCTAGATTTCTTCTGTGACCATGGAAGGAGTTAAAGGAGTGGGTAGGAAAAAGATAAGTTCTCCTCAGTACATGTGTCTCTACTATGAGAGGATACTTCACAGCAGCTTGGTAGGTTGGGCGGGATGGCTGGGGTAGAAAGCCAGCTCACTTCTTTCCCAAGACTGTTCACATATTTCCACTTCTCACAGGTTCTTATCACCTCTCTAAAAGTTCAAATTCTTTACCTACATTTCTCAGTTTGGCCCTATGATGGTTATTTCCCTGACATCTTTTAGCCCACACCTGTTTTTTCCTCTGTTCTGCTCTATGATTCTGAACCAGAGGTTCTGCGTACTATTTTTTCCAGGATTCCTTGACAGCTGGTTTCCTGTTATTTCTGATAGTAGGAGTCACTGGCAGGATATAGAAAGTAAGAAGATGATGAAATTATTCTCCCTCCTCCCTCTCTGCTTCTACCACTTTCTCTGGAAGTGGTTGCATCCCTCTGGCAATTTCTACTTTCTCTGTAGTAGAAGCATTGTCCATGGTTCCAACTAAGCCACATAGCTCTTCTTCTCTGCACATCTGGGCCCTGGTGACACCTTCATCTCCTTTTGGCCCCATACTAACCATCCTCTTTGCGCTTGCACGCTCTCGCGCTCGCGCTCTCTCTCTCTCTCTCTCTGTCTGTCTGTCTTTCTCCCCCTTCCCATTCCTCCCTCCCCGCTCCCTCCCTCACTCCCTTCCTCAGCCTGTCTCTCTACCATTCCATTACCTACATAACCAATTCCCTGTGTTAAATTCCTTCTGTTTAAAATATCTAGACAGGTTTCTGTTTACATGGCCTGGACTCTGATTAATACAGACCCTAACACACCTTTCCACTCTTATCTCCTGCTTATCATTTAAATCAGACTCTGCCATCCACCTATCTCACTTATCCTGTGCTCTAGTTATACTCTATTTGCTCCCTCTTCACTTAAATTCTATGCTACCTTTCAAAAAAGACCATCAAAAACAACTTTAGTCAAGTAAAACTAACTTCATGAGACTTACTACAAGAAGAGAAACACCACCTTCTTGAGCCTTAGTAACATCTCAAAGAGGAAGTCAAGGAAGGAACAATATAGAGTTTTGGAGCTTGCACTAGGCAACTTTAGGAAAGGTTTTATAAGACAGGGAATTTATTGAAATTGGGCAGAGTTTCAAACATAAAAGCTTTGGATATCAATTCACATAAGATGAGAGCCTTAAAGTGATTACATTAGTTGGGTCACAGTATTATTTTCCAGAAGCAAGTATTTTCTAAAGCAGGTAGCTAAATCATCTTGTTTGGTCTTAGTATTGTTACCATAGAGGCAGAGAAGTTCATGTTTTGTTTGATGCAGAGAGAGAAATTACATTAATTTCAGTTCTTACTAAACCACTTTTCCATTTCCATGTCTTTATTTACAATGCTTATTGCCTGTAGAATATAGTTTGTCATTCACTGCATATTTACTTATTTATTGAAAATCCATTTACTGAGCACTTAATATATGGCATGCACTATTCTAGGCACTGAGGGACACAGTACTGAGAAAGAGAGATGAGGTCCTTGAGTTCATGGAGTTTATACCTAATTAGGAGAGAGACAATAAAGAAATAATAATAATTTCGAGTAGTAATAAATCCTATGAAAAAAATAAGTTTGGAGAGAATGTGACTGTGATAGGGAGTGGGGTGTTATGTTAGATAATGTATTGAAATTCTACCCATCCTTTTAAAGTCAACTAAATTAATATCACTTCAATATTCATTGTCAACAACTATGTATATTAACATGGTATTTTGAAATATTGTCTCATTTTTCTTTCCTCTTAGTAATTCCTTTTTATCCTCCAGAACTTCCACTATTAAAACTCTACTTTTAGACAAAGCTTATTGTCCCAGCCAGCAAGAAATAGGAGTCAAAATCTTGGCTTTCAGTTCCAAAATATCAAAGAAAAACCTGGAGGATTTATATGATATAGTTTATACTATAAATTAAGGGATGGAAAGATTTCATGGTGACCTAAGATCACAGGATGTGAGAATATTTTCTGGGCTAGGAATGTGAGGGTAGGTTGGGAGAAAGAAGAAAAAGGGAAATAAGCTTAGAAGTGAGAGAGAGCTCTGGTCCCTTTTCCTTTTGGGGATCAATCCTGCAGGTTTTATGTCACCAACCACAGAAGTTTGGGGAGATCTCACGCAGAGCAAGAGGCCTGTACCTCACCTTCGTAAGGCGGCTTAAAGAATCTTGGAGGAGCTTCTCAACCAGCACGCAGTAGAGCAGCAATGGCTATAGAATGGACCTGGGCATTCACAGAGATTTGTGGGTACTCCTGAGTGGTACAAGCTAACAGCCAAATATTTCCATGCTCCAAGAGGCAGAGAGGACTAGGGCAAGAAAGAGACCTCATGAACACTACATGGAGAGCCAGTGAATAGATAAGATGTGGATCGTGCAAGTTGAAGGAACATGTTGGAACCTCATACATACAGAGAAGTCCAGAGATATCACGTGACCCCAGATGCCCCTCCCTCTATAACACGTGTTTTAGTTCACTAAGGCTGCTGTAACAAAGTATGACAAACTGAAAGGCTTAAACAAGAGAAATTTATTGTCTCACAGTTTGGGGTGCTAGAAGTCTGAGATCAAGATGTTGGCATCGTTGGTTGCTTCTGTACCATGTCTCTCCTCGATTTCCTGGCAATCTTTGGCTTGAAAACGCATTACCCCTTACCTCTGCTTTCATCTTCACATGATGTTCTCTCTCTGTGCATGACTGTCTCTGTATACAAATTTCCCCTTTTATAGAGAGACCAGTCATATTGGAGTAGGGCCCACCATAACGACCTCATTTAACCTGATTACCTCTGTAAAGTGCGTAACTCTAAATCAGGTCACATTTTGAAGTATTGGATAGTAAGACTTCAAAATATGAATTTGTGAGGGACACAACTAAAGCCATAACACCATATATATAAAACCTTTTGGAGAATGAAAGGAAAAGAAATCTGATTTTGACTGAAGAGTTTACCAAGAGACTGAGTTAAAACTGGCAGAACTGAATTACCTTGCATGTCAAATAGGATTTAACATGGCCCACCTGGGGCCCACCTCCTGGTATTCATGTCTTTGTATAATGTCCACCCCTTCAGTGTAGATGGGACCTGTGACCTGCTTCTAACCCGTAGAATATAGCAAAGACGATGGGATGTCACCCTTATGATTGTGTTATTTATACTATAAGACTCCATCCTGCTGATAGACTCACCCAATCTCCCTTGCAGCTTTGAAGAAGTAAGCTGCCATGTTGTAAGAAAGCTTATGGAGAGGATCACATGGCAAAAAACTGTGGGCGACCTGGGAGCTGAGAGTGACATCCAGCAGCAACAAGCTGGGGTTCTCAGTTTTACAACCACAAGGAAATAAATTCTGCCAAAAACCAGAGTAAGTTAAGAAGTGGATTCATCACCAGTTGAGCCTCCAGATGAGAACCAAGCCCTGGCCAAGACCTTGACTGCAGCCCAGCTGAGGACTCAGTTAAGCTGTGCCCATACTCCTGACCCATGGAGACTGTGAGATAATAATGGTGTGGTGTTTTAAGCTGCTAAACTTGTGGTGAATTTTTACATAGTAATAGAAGGCATACACCATGAGTTAGTAATATTGAGTTTTATCCTTAGATAAAAGAATTTGTGGGGCAGGAGGTGGGGAAGACTGGGGACACAGTGACTTTCAATCATAGAGAAATAGAGAATTACATTTTGTACTTGTGAATACTTAGAGACAATCATACTTACTCCACCTCACATCAAATTAATCTTTCTTCTCTGTTTCTATTGCTTTTCCTCCCACAACCCCCACACCTCTGCTCTAGTTTTAACATAATCTTAGGCATTCGATCATTCACTGTTCCTGGGTTTATTTATTTACTCAAGAAAAATACCCAAATGGTAATTTTGCTCTGATGTGAATTTTAATCATAAGTGCATTGAAGATGGTATGAGACCAAAATGGTTTATTAGTAAGTAAGCCTAGCAAAGTGACGGCGCTCAAATTTCTCTATAGGAGGAGTTTAGGACCTGCAATCTATTGTAATCTTGCCTGGCCAACTTTACATTAACTTTGATCAAGAAAAATGGCAACATTTTTTAAAGATGCATTTAATCACTCTTTATATGAGAATTAGAGAATGTTGATTGTCCTTATCAAAAATCATATTCTTGTTATTATTAATTGGGTGACTTGGTAGGGTGCTTTTAGAAAGGGGGGAAAGTTTACTCCTTGTTGCTGTTACTGCTAGCAGACCACCCAGAATCCAGAGCTCAATGTGGCTTTGTTGTTCCCTTCTCATTATCAAGTATACAATAACTCTAGTGATGTAACAAGAACATTCCTTGAGAAAGGAAAGCCAAATGATAGTGCTGATGACGGTAATAAAGAGAAACTAAAGAAATCTGAGAAAATAAAGGTATGTACATTTTAAGGGTTAGCAATTGTTTTAAAATGTGTCCCCTGTGAATGTCAAGAATCTACTCTAAAATGTACTGATTGTAGAAAATTTGGCAAGAGAACGTACTAAAAGGGAGGGGCACACCCATACCCTATTATCTCAGAATAACTCAACAATTTGGAATATATGTATTTCCTGCCCTTTTTCTATGTGTTTTAAGTATAATCGAGATGATAGCATTCTACTTTTTCCTTTTAACATATCAAGGCAAGTTTCCATACCAATAAAACACCTCTGACAAATACATTTTAAAAATACATTCTATGTCATTACATTAAAGTAACATAACTTATAACATGATTTACTTAATCTCCTAATTAGCTATTTTTCTCCAGTTTCACCACTATTATAAAAAAACACCATAATGAACATTTTATAAATAAATTTTAACTAATATTTCACATTCTTAGGAAATATGAATACAGGGATATATGGATATATACGTATGTATGTAAGTATGTGTGTATATCTATATATCTATATACACATATATGTGTGTATATATACATATAACTAGAAGTGAAACTACTGAATCAAAAGGTTGTGAACAGTTTAAAATCTTTCATTTTGTATTACAAAATACTTTCCAGGAAGGTTGGTCTAATTTGTACCTCTACTAGCTGTGTAAGACACAATCCATCTCACCACAGCCTTACTAGCATTGTGAATTGTCATATTTAATAATTTGGTCTTAGTGGTGATATGACAGAAGGATCTAATTCATTTTCATCCAACTCTACTTTGCAATGTTTTAAGAAATATTTGTTGAATAAACTTTCCCTTCACCACCGATTTACTTTATTTCTTTCATTATTAAATAATTATACATGCTAGTCTTTTTCTGGGCTTTCTTTTTGTTCCATCTACCTAATTTTTGCACCTGTACCACACATACTGATTTACTAGAACTTCATAATATGTTTTAATTCTGACAGAGCAAGTCTGTGTCATTACTCTTTTCTGTCTAGTTCTAAGCTAATTTCATCTTTTAAGAAGATTTTTGCTTTTAACCTCTGCTATTACATCAATTATATTTTACCTTAAGTTATGGCTACATAACTTATCTCTCTGAAGAAACAGAAAGCTCTTTGAAGTCAGAGATTTTTAAATTTTCTTCTTTCTTTGCATGCCCCTCTTTCTGTGCCACAATTATTTGCTCATAAATAGAATGAAAGCCTCCCAACTGCAGTCAATTGGTTTCTGTTGTAACCTACACTCAAACTGGCCATATTCTCCTCCTTTCTGAACATCCCAGAATCTCGAAGCAGCTACTCTCTTTCCTCTATTTCTCTCTTCCCTTAGTTATAGTTCAGTCACATCTGGCAATCCCTTAAGCAGACAACATAAAGAATTGACAATTACTATTGAGGGTAATTTGTTCGGCACACCGCCCTGTACACATCCTCCCTACCCATAGGCACTATTGAAAGATGAACTAATAGATCATTACCATTATACAGGACGAAGGAAGATACAGCTAAATATTAATGAATTTTATTCAGTAATTGCCCACATAAGAGACAAAATTATCATTTAAAAGAACTGTAGTTACTAATTGGGCTCATTACTCCTTCAAGGGTGAAAGTTCCAGTGAACAGGGGTTATTACATATTGCTCTAAACTAAAACTACCTCTACCTATCATCTGTGACTATTTGTGTATCTAAAATAGTACGAAAGTTAACTAGGGATATTTTAAGAACAAACAAATGGCCTTTTATTTGTTTAAAAAATTAATTTGGTCAAAGAAGTAATTCCTAAATCAAGCTATGCTTTAGAAACACAGGATTAGAAAATGCAGATTCTTTTTTTATACCTCAGAGAGTTTGACTCTGTGATTCCAGGGCTAGAACTAGGAATCTGGGTTTTGTTTTGGTTTGTTATAATTCCCTAGGTGGTCCTGATATAGCCTTTTGGGAACTACTTGGCTAAAAACATGTTGTTAGTGAGACTGAGATCACTGCAGTACATATGTTCATTTTCTCCAGGACATAAATATTCTACAGAATTCTATGCAAGATCATTAGGTGTTACAGGGGACCCAGAGGAGTTGATTCACAAGTAACTTGACACTCTTGTGGAAGTGATGAGAAAAATACACAAAGAGCATCTATGTTGGAATCATTTAGCCTTTCCGTCTTCATAAACTGAACTTTTAACTAGGAAAGGCATGCCCAGGGCTGGCCGTCATGTGAGCAGAGGAGGGAATTCCAGACTGAGAAATGAACTGAAGGATTCCAGTAGGTACCATCCTTCCTTATCTGCTTCTACCCAGCCAGCCCTTGGCAAATGATCTCCTCTGCTACCAGTATAACTGCCTAAAATCTTATACTTAAAAATTAATTCCTTTGAGTCACTCTCTGATCATTCTATTCATTTGACACGATAACTGAGCATCCATAATTACTAGATAGGATGTTAATTTCTGGCAAGTGCGAGATGAGAACCTCTGTCTCTGTCTTTGGGGAGTTTAAGTCCAACATGGGATGCAGCCCTATTCATCTGCAATATGGCATGATATGTGCTGTGAGAGAAGAGGCTTTGGAGCCCAAGAGAGAGGATTAAATGAAGAAGTGAAAATATATCAGTCCTGCTGTCAATGTCCTCAAAATTCTGGCCATATTGTCAGGAAGTCACAGTGTTGTCACTGCACACAAAAACAACACAATTTGACTGATGTTTTTGTCACTGCAATTAGAGGGTCCAAGGGTAAGTGGGCCAGAATCCCAGCATTTGGATCTTTTTTTGTTCCCATTCGCCAAGGCTGCCTGGCTACAACCCCCAGGCCAAAGCCCTCTGACCAGGCAAATGGCCAGAGGCCGCTAGGATAGGCCAATTATGTTTTTATGAGGGCACTCAGCTGCATAAGTTTAGGAGCTGGACTTGAAGGACTGAGTAGGAGCAAGCGTAGCTGCAACAGGAAAACGTCTGTGAGGAGACTGGTGGGGGCAGGGTATTAATAAAAACAGTGTCAATTTACAGCAGGTCACCAGGGTAGTGGTGACAGGAAGAGTGAGATCACCAAGTCATCACAGACATCATTGAACATTACAAAAGAAGGGATGAATGTCTATCTGGTGCCAGTCTGTCCCAAATTGTTCTGGATCCCTGTCTATTAGCCATTTTCCAGGTTTCTGGCCTCCAAAAGATATACAGAAACTGGGCGCTAATCGAATCCATTGTCTTCTCCAGGAATGTACCCACACGTCGCTCTGCTATAATACAATATTTGTCTAGCCATCTCAGACCATATTGTTTTTCTTGGGCATCCTTATCTGCATAAGCATTCTGAGCTGCCTTTTTATCTGACCCAGATGGTCTATAATAATTTCCTATGATTAGTCCTGTATTCCTTTTATCTTTTATTTCCGTCCAAATATATTTTGTTCCACTGCCAATTTATTTATTATGTGACATTCTTTCTCCCTTCAGACACAATATCCTCCTTAACCCATGTTGGCATAATTCCCCCTAGCCTGTTGTGTCTATCTCTTATATAAACTTTCCATCTCCAAATTATTCCAAGTCTGTTTCTGGTTTTAGCCTCTCCTTGGTAATCCTTGTTACATAATGTATCTATTATATCTCTTGGTATTTGTTTTCCTTCGGTTCACTTCTTACCATGCATATGAAAGTCATTTGTAAGGGGAGCTGTTTAGAATTTGCTTTTATTTTTTCTTCGGTTTCTTTTAGGGTTCTGCTTCCATTCTCTGAGTTCCTTTAATCTCTGACCCTCCTCCCTTTCTCAAGCCCCCTCGATTTCCCCATAACATGCTAGTTTATACCTTCCTCCCAGATGCATGCAATTTTTACCATTGTGGCTTTGTGTATTGCTGTGTGGTTTTGCAGAAAGCGTTGGCTGTCTTTCATGTAACTTTCCAGTCTCCACCATTCATTTATTTAGCAGGAATTCCGCTTAAAGTCAGTTTTATCCCAATCATTAGCATGTGCCTAGAGCCTGAAGGAAGTCTGATAGAGGCTTTTAAAAAATGTCATAAATTCATTCTATGTTTTCACGAGACTTTAGCTGTCTATAAAAAGTCCAGAACAACCAATAGAAATGAAAATATTTTAACCCATTGCCTATTTGGTCTACAGGGAGTCGAATAGTTTTGAACTATTTTTTTCCTCATTAAATTCTTAACTCTATTCCCCTACTTCCTTACTTGAATGTCCTTTGTGATGGCGGCGTTGTTTTATGTCTGTGGGTGTATGTGTGAGCTTATGTCACCTGCACACTCCATTCAAATGTATGGAAAAACTGTCAAATAGGATATCACAGGTATACCTGTACTTCCTATAACATTTAATACAGCCAGCGGAGGTGAGGGGTCATGATAGGGGGAGCAAGATAGAGCAGTAAGCATGTATGACTGGAGGTCTAGGGGTAACTCTTAAAACATCTTCATGAAATGTAAATTTCCTTAGAAAGGGCTGTGTCTTTAGTCATCTTTGTTACTCAGTTTCCTCATTTAGAAATAGGGACAATATTAACAATTCCTACTCTGTGAGATGCTTGTGAGGATTATCGGAATACTGTCTATGAAGAAACATTCTATTAAGGGTGAGCAAAATAACAATGAGAAAAAAAAAAGAGTCCATCTGAATTTGGCCTAGCCCCTTTTGAGTGCTCGTCGCTACATGTGGCTAATGATTGTCATATTGGACAGCACAGAACTATAAATAAACAAATAAACAAACAAACAAACAAACAAATAAATAAAACTAACAACAAGATGTGACTATGGAAAATCACCTGGGTATCATTCGGTGAGTTTTCGTGCCAGGAAACTAGTGAGTAATTCAATAACCTTAAAATAAGTAAATTTTTCCTGTGGGAGTAATTTAGTGCCTAGGAGAATACAGATGAGCACAAATTAACACATATCATTGTTTAAAGTACCTGAAGGCAAAGTTATCCATGCTGAGATCCCATCCTGACAGCAATGTGGTTTCAAGTTTAGTGGGGATAGAAACCAGGACAGGGGGCTCTGATTTGAACCTTCCATTGTTTAGATTCAGAGCACAAATTTAGTCAACAAAATTTCCAGAAATCTTGCTATTAAAATCCTTGAGCCAATTGCATTTTCACCTCATTCAGAAATGAAATTTGAAAGAAAAGAAATCTTTAAGTTTACATCATTTAGATTAGGAGTGCAGATTCTGGAGTCATGCTGCGTCCATGAAAATAACAGCAAAAGTATTTACTGGCTATGTGATCTTATGCAGATTATTTAACCTTCCTGAGTCTCAGTTTTCTGAATTGTAAAATAAGGAAAATAATAGTACTTTCCAAATAGAGCAGTTGTGATGATTTTTTTTTAAATGCATGAAAACCCCAATCGTTGTGCTTGGGACATAGTAAGCACGTAATAAAAACTTGTTATTATTATCATTACTTTAGGAAGCTGAGGTCCAAAGAGAATTTTATTTTCCCAAAGTCTCATAAATATACTCTGCACAGAACGAAGTCAAGATTCACTTGGATGATGTCAACTATTTGGCTTTTTCCACTACACCACTAGGGTCCTTACATTCGTTCTTTGTCCTCACCTTCTTCTGTTACCTTTTTATCAGCTCTAGTGATCTTTTATCATTGTGTATATTATTAATAGAAAAGAGAGTCTTTATTACTTTAGACAGACATTTTGGTCATGAGTAAATGGCCACTGATTCGGGTAGACAAATTTGACATATTTATAGTTGTCATGTGTTCTCGGATGGTAAACTCATTGAAGCAGGGCTCATGTTTTATTTTTATGTGCAGATCCCGAGCCTTGCCACTTTTAATTGTTAGCTATGTCTTCAATATATGCTAGAAATAAAGAAACTCACTAGTGTTAGTAATCATATATTACAAATTGTTTTTAGCATTTTTATTATATATATTTCTCTTTTATTTCTTTTATAGCTCATTCGGTTGAGGACATCAATACTCAAAAGAAGTAAATAACTTGTCCCAGATCACACTAGTCATAACTGCATAGCAGGAATATAAATCCAGGGTGACTGACACCAAATCTTCATTATCTGAAAGAAAAATGGGGGTGGGGAATTCACATACTGTACCTATTCAGATACAATTTAGTCTGGTTAAAAAATCCATTTCTACTAGAACACACACATTTTATCAGAGAAGAACAAATTTCAAATTATCTCAAACATAGGCGAGCCCATTTGTTGACGCAAAAATTAATCATTTCTTTGCCAATACGATCTATGCATGTCTCTTTTTTTCAAATAATGAGTTCTGACTGATTTTGCAGTACAAGAGATCAGCTCGGTTTCAGCCTAGAGTTTGACCAGCAGTAGGCTAGTGTGTTTAATTCAACCCATAGCACCATTTAATTGTAGAAGAATCAAAGTTATCTTTTATGTGACATTTCTTCTCTCTTCAAACACTATGTCTGTTTTGATCTGTCTTGGCTTCATGTAGGGGTTAGATTTAGAAACTGTCAAAAATACTTTAACAAGCTTGTTATAAACCACTACTCTAAGAGAATCAGCTGAGTAAATTAATGTCTCAACACAAGAAAATATTCTATGATTGTTATAGTATTTAAAAACAAAGACCCAGAGAAATATGGAAAAAAGAGAAAGGGGAGCAGAGCACAGTGAATTCATTGAAGGTTTATTGACATCTGAAATGATTAATAATATGTATATTTTGTGAGCCATGATTATCTTTTTCCCCAGCCATATTTTATGACTTCGTGCAATTATATAAAACATTTCTCAACATCCTGAAGTCTATTCAAACATTGAGGCTAAAGGATTATACATCAGATGAATAATGAGATGATCAATAGAAAAGTAACTTAACAACAAAAAATTCCTTATCATTTTACATTGAATATCAAGAAAATTAATGGAGAGGCTTTGTTACTTATGATAAAAATAAAAACACAATTTTAATCTTACTTTAGAGCTTTACCTCGATCTAACTAGTTAGCATCTGAGTTGTTTTGTTTAGCAACGTGGACATTAAATAGTCTATATTCTTCAAATTTCTCATCAGCTCAGAGAAAGTAATTTATAGCACAGTATCTTTAAAAACAAGTATTTTTATAAAAGTGATTTGCAACAGAGCTTTCCCTCAGTTATAGCTGATTTAATTCTTGAAGACATTATACTTCTGATCTAATATTTTCTTTCCCAAAGCAGGGGTTTATATTTTTCTATTTTTACTATCTGAATATGACCTTGGGACATTAAAGGTTTAGGCAAATCCAACAGGATTTTGTTTTCAGGGACTGGGCTATCTTTGAGAAACTGAGCCAGAGGACACTGAAATAAGAACATCTCTGGCAGCATAAAGGGGGACCTAGTACAGAGTAATTATTAGATTCTAAAAAAAAAAAAAAAAAAAGGAGAACTTAGATCCCACAGAGAGGCTATAATCAGTTTTTACTGTATAACTCACAATAAGAAAAGATGAATAGAGAGAATTCAAAGTTAGGTAAACAGATTAAGAAATTAGCGCTCCAACAATAAAAGTAGTAAAAAGAAAATTAATGTATATTAAAAAGCTTTAGAAAATCAACATGAATACACCAAAAAAGGCAGAGATTAAGATAACTAGAAGATGATAGACATGGAAAATAATGAAGAGCCAACGAAAGAACAATTGGGATCATAATGCTAAAAATCAATCAAAAAAAAGCATTAAAAATATTTGGGTTTATAATGCAGAAATTGTTTCCTGAAATAAAGGATGGATTAAATTTATAGATTAAATACTAAAAAACTGATATGAACAAGTTATATGACAATATTTTCTGGTGAAATCATTAAAATTCTAGAATTCTCTGGAATTCTAAACAAAAAAAAAAACAAGTCTACAAGTGAGGGACAGAAATCAGGCTATTATCCTCACTTGCTGTTAAAAACATTAAATGCTAGGAGACAATGGAACAATGTTCTGAGGGAAAGAAAAAATATTACACTCAGCCAAATGATAATTCAAAGATAAAGGCAAGTGACAGACATTCTGATACATGGAAATCCTAAGGAAATATAGCACACTATTCGACAACCCGCCAAAAAGAGGGAGCCTGTAATCATAGCATTCATGACCAAAAGGATTATAACTAAAAAATAAGTAAATAAATTTATAAACTCTGACCAAATCAAAATTAGTTTATAAGTGGGAAAGGAGAGATAGGAAGAATTATAAGAAAGGTCATTTCCTCATCTTTCTTAGCAAGAAATCAATCCATTTCTAAAACTGTAACACATAGGTAAAAAAATAATGACTTTTAATTCTTAGTGGTTATTTCTTTTTGGCTATCGAACCATCTGTCCATCCATCATTCCATTCAGCTAGCCTCTTACATATATGCATATAGATAGATACACATATGGTGTTAACCAAATGTTAACATCACTAATTTCTGGATAATGAGGTTTTGAGTGTTTTACAGCTTTCTTCTTTTACTCTTCTGTATTGTTTGAATTTTCAAAAAGGGATCATTATCACTGTAATGGATGAAAACTGAGCACAAATTTTTGGCAGGTCTTCTCATCAAGAAATGGAGTCTATCAGATACACTCCTTGTAGCTGAGCTGAACTCATGCCTGGCATTGACCCATTGATCTCAATAGAAGCAATATATTTATATTTGCATGCTCACACTCTTAGAACCCTGACACAAATATGCTCTGCAGAAGTCCTAGATGAAAGACCACATGAGAGACCATCCCAGCAATCCCAGCTCCTCCAACCAGCCTAGATGAGGCCCCAGACATGTGAGTGAGGCCATATAGAGCAACTCACCCCAGCTGAATTGCCAAATGACTACATCTGCATGAGTGAGCTGAGTGAGCAGAACCAGTAGAACATCCTAGTTAACCACAGCCTTATGAGACATAATAAATTGTTTTTGTTTTAAGCTACTAAATTTCAAAGCTATTTCTTATAGACCAATAGGTAAATGATTTAATCTCTTAAAAAAATAAGTTCAGTATACTTTAAAACCTAATTAAGATGATGAAGTCCCCATCCTATATAAGAGGGGAAGTTCTCCTTTAATTTTTCCAACAGGTTCATGATTTCCCTGTCAATATGTGCTATCGCCTTCTACCTCCACTAACTGCTCCTGACAATCTCCATTACTGCCTTTGTCATCTCTCACCAGCCCACTTCACCCCACATAATACATGACTCCAAAGCTTAAAACAAGCAATAAACCTATTAGTTCATACAGTTTCTATGGATCAGGCCTTTGGGGAGTGGCTTAACTAGGTGATTCTGTCTTAGGATCTCTCTTAAGTCAAGATGTTTGCCAGGACTGAAGTCATCTGAAGCCTTGACTGGGCTTGGGATTTGCTTCCAGATGGTCACTCACATGGCTGTTGGTAGGAGCCCACTTTATGGCTGTTTCAGAGGCCTCATGACAGGGCAACGTACTTCCCCCAGAGCAAATAATGATCCAGGAGAGCAAGAAGGAAATTGCAATGTCTTTTATGGCCTAACCTGAGAAGTCTCTTATTCCTGTGATAGTCTATTAGTTACAAAGTCAGCCTTATTCAGTGCTGGAGGGGACTACAAAGCGTATAAATACCAAGAATTGGGAATCACTGGGGATCGTCTATCACAGATCTCTTAGGGTAAAAGTGAATCACACCAGTAGGAATCATGGAGATCTGTACAGGTTGTTGGTCATACCAGGGGGCCCAACAGAGAGATCTGAGCTCTGCACCCTAGTGCAGAGCTATGTTTCTCCAATGGAAGAGGTGTCTTCTTCTAGATTTCACTCAAAGTCACTTGAAATCCTGAAATGTATTTTTGGCACTAAAGAAAATGACAGAAATGGAGCTTAAACATTTATCATATTTTAAATAAAATTATGGCAATTTTGTAACCCCAAAATGAGATGAGACTTTTGAAAAATCACTAAAGAATTATTAATATGGAGTTCATGTCTAATATTGGCTGGAAATCAATAACTTACAACTTGCTTTGCAAAAACTAACTTCTTTCAAATTTAAGTCACCACAATGTCTAAATTACCAACCCTCCCCCTTTTAGTTCTTAATTTGTTTCACACTGGAATTTTCCAATGCTTTGAGCAGATTTTAGTTTCTAGACTCTTCAGTGTAGTTCTGTGTTTCTGAGATATCGTGTTCTAGGAATCAATAGGAGATGAAGTCACAAAAAAAACTTCCCACGTTGTTTTGCAATTAGATATCCAAGTGGAAAAAACTTGAAATGTGAATTTAAGGCTACCAATGCATTTCTAGGCTACTGCATCAATATTCTTGGTATTTGTCCCAGCAAACAAAAAGTATTTGTAATACATAATGGTCTAATTCAACCAAATCAGTTTCTCAAATCTTTCTAGGACTACTCATGTTCACCATGTTTTTGTTTTGTCTAAAAGAGGTATTACCGACTCATTTAACTGGCTTTATGAAAGAACTGTGTGAACTCGGAGTCACCCACATGAAGACATTTTCTCAGAATGTCAAGTGGTTGTAGTCTTTTGAGTTTGCTAGATTTTGAAGTAAACTTAAGTTTCTCTTTCTCATAACTGATAACTCCTCACTTATAGTCCTATAGCTATATTTATCTGCAAGTACAGTAATATGAATGCAGTAGGCCACAAACATCCTGTATTTTCTATATCTCATTGTGATTTATGTTTCTTAATCAAATTATTACTGATTGCTCAGCCAAATTCCATATTATTTTCTTCTGTTTTATTTCTCTCCTTTCTGCCTGCTGGGGATGCCTCGCCCCCCAACTGACAGTTCCATGTACTCCTTACCCCAGTCTCAAGATTCTTTGAGTCTCCTGGTCTCTCTTTGACAGATCTGTACCCCTTTCATAAGCACAGAGCTGACTTCCTGCTTCACGTTGTATGCTTAAGGTTTAATGAGACTGTAGAACCATCCACAGAGTTGCTTCACTTGGCCATTGCTATTCTAGTATGTAGCTCCATGATGAATACAGATTTGTGTAAAAGACTTGACTCTTCTAAACCAGATGTGAGGAGGTGAAGATTAGACCCCCTGTTTTTGAGCTACTCCCAAACATCTCTGGGGTTTTCCACCAGCCCAGAGCAGGGTGGGAGCACAGGGTCCCTTCTCTGAGATAATTTCTGATGTCTGGCTCTAGTTTATTTTCTACCCCCTGCTGTACATTTACTTTATTTTAAAGTATTAAAATGATGTATTTATGGCATTAAATTGATGTACTAACTCTTACATCATTTGTCTCTGAATTTTCAAAGCCAGGCTTTGGGTATGTGTAATATCTTTCTTCAAAAATCTCAGATCTTACAAATCAAAACCTCTTTGATTTTCATGACTATTGTCTCTGTTTAGGTTTCAAAATGCACAGTTTGCTAAGGCTGCCGTAACAAAATGCCACAGACTGAGTGGCTTAATAACAAACATTTATTTTCTCACTGTTAGTAGTTCAAGATTAAGGCGTTGGCAGAGTTGGCTTCTCCTGAGGCCTCTCTCTGTGGCTTGCAGATGGCCACCTTCTCACTGTGTCTTCACATGGTCTTCCCTCACCTGTGTGTTATCTATGTCCTAATCTCCTCTCCTGATAAAGACAACAGTCATATATTGGTTTAAGGCCCAACCATGTGATTTCATTTTAACTTAATTTTCATTAAAGGTGCTATTCCCAAATACAGTCACAACTTCTGATATACTAGAAGTTAAGACTTCAACATATGAATCTGAGAGAGGAGCTCAGTTCAGCCCACAACCTAAAATAATCTATTTTGAAATTCAGTTGACTCTTAAGTTTTCATTGGGTTCTTTTTTTATCCTCTTTCCTCTAGGGCAAATGAATTCAAGTTGTGACAATTGTCTCCATAGATGGAGGGTGTCCGAAATCTACACAATTTTCATAGCTTACAAAGCTCTTCATACTCTTTCATTAAGTTTCTAATCTCTTCCCTCAGTGCTCTCCATATTCACTTTCCTCCAGGCAGACAAGACTTCTTTTAGATTCTCAAAATCCCCATCGCATCTCTCACCTCTGGGTATTCAACACGTTCCCACATCTGAAATGCTTTCTCTCATTGTACTTCCCTTTACCTTGCTAACTCCTACAAATCATTTGTCTCACTTTTTGCTTTTCTTGGTACCTAAAACTAGGTTAAGCTTCCCTATTTGTTAAGCTTCCCATAGCATATAGCCACACTTAGCGCTTTATAGAACTCGGTCATTATACTTTTCATTTTTTATGTAATACTTGTATTTTCTACCAGGCTATAAGCTCCTTAGTGACAAAGACACTGTTCGTATTGGTGACTGCTATATTCTGACAATGTCTGACACCAAGTAGAAGCCTGGTAAATATTTGTTGAATGAATAAAAAACTAACTCTGAGGCATTACTGGCTTGGTACGCAGAAATAGTATCTTGTAGAATTACAACCACATTTTTTTAAAAGAATTTTCTCAGAATTGTTTGTTGTAGGCAACAGAAACACACTTAGGTTTATTTAAGCAGACACGGATATTGAGTAGCTTGCAGTGTTTTCTGGAAAACCAGAGAACAAGGCTTAGAGGCTACAATGCCAGATACCATGCCCAAAATCACAATGCAAAATTGCTGCTACCTTTGGGCACACATGCTACAGCTGGCACTGCCAGCATCACTAGACAGTAGACACTAGAGCTGTCACTAAAATCACTGTCCCTGTTATCTCTAGAAAGCTGCAACTGTTGCATGACTGCTTTCACCACCATCATGGCCACTATCATCACTACTGCCACCAGAGCCTTCGCTGCCCAGTTACCACCCCTGAACCTTGTCTTTACTGCCATGGCCACTCCCACTGCACTAGTGCCAGTGCTGTCACCTGAATAGATTCTGGTAGACATCACTGCTTCACATCACTAGCTTTCATTTCAATAATATGTTTGGCAGAGCCTAAGCCATGTGACAAAGACCCTACCTACAATGGAGGCTGAGGGGGAAAAAGTCTGCTATTTTAGTGTCTATAGTAGAATATCAGCTATGCCTCATAATGTGAGACATTCTCAAACATGGAAAGGAGTTTCAAACACTGGAAAGCTAAAAATAATGACAAATGTCCACTGCATCGTTATTGCAGAAGAAAGAAGTTCCATGATTCCATGAAAAGTTATTTCTTCATGGTTTTGTGTGTGAGTGTATAAAGCATTTTCCAATCTTTAACATTAAACTTTCTAGAGGACTCTAAAAAAAAGTCCGAGATACTAACATCAGTGTTTAGCTTTGCACACTTGCAGCGAGCTGCTCAGTTCCACCCTCAACACACCCTCAATGTCCATGTCCATCCCAAATACCCATTCTTCAAATTCTCCCACTTCTACCTCCCTTGCCTCGCTGCCTTGTTTTCTACCTTTGATGTACTTGAATCTTCTCACTCCCAAGAGAGCAAGGGCTAAGTTAAATGATCATGAAGATGTAGTTCTTAGTGTGGGGTTATACACACAGAGGATCTCTCTTACAAACAAGTGTTTAATGGAAACAAGGAGAAGCCTAGCTGTCCCATGCCACCTCCCTACAGTACTGGATTCTCCTCAGTACTTACAGTTTCTTTTGTTCAATAGCTATTTGGGGCATTGACTTGATTCTTTCACTACCATGGATCCCAATTTACTTCGAAGTGCTTTCTCAGGCAGTTGCAATAATATTAGGAAACCTCTTTGTCCCATGTCTTTGATCTCCTGATCACACCTATGTGTTCTTAGATCACAGCACATAGCCAACTCCTCAATCAGCATAGAGTCATCTTCCTGCATTCTTTCCCTCAGCCTCCTTCTCTTAAACTTTCCATAATTGCTCAGTTCT
>NW_006441955.1:14308756-14346141 GCF_000325575.1 Pteropus alecto
ATTCCTGCTCCTTTCTATTAATATTCCTCTTTAGAAAAGGCACCGCTGCCCCCAGTCCCTTAGTCCTCCACACAAATGCTATGACCCAGACCTTGAGGAAGAGGTAAGTCAAACAAAATACAAAATTTTCCTTGTTCTTTGTCCCGCAACTAGAACTCTCTGTGGACGGAGAAGATGGAGGGGACATGTGGCCCTCCATATCAGCTTGAGCTATCAGCTTCAAACAGAGAATGCTATTATTGAAAATCCATAGAAGAGTTTAACACATGCCGAGCTACCCAAAGCCTGGCCAAAAACCTGTATTGACCCAGTTTGCTTAAAACTTGTGTGTTAAGGTCAATTCCATCTTCAAAAGTATTTAAAAACTGCTGGTTCCATACCTAATCCTGTCATAACAATCACAATTCTGCAACTGTAGTTTGCAACACAGAGAGAGCCAAACACCAAAAATACAATCTTCATTTTCAGATGCCGAGTTTGATGGATTTGCAGTCAAAAAATTCTATCCATCTTTGTATAAGCATCCATCATGTTTCATCATTACCCTATGTCTAATAGCCAGACCTGAATAATGACAAGCATATTCTCAAAGCACTTGGTACCCATTGCTTGGTTTATCAGGACTGCTCATGTCATTCCCACTTCAAAAACAGAAGTCAGTGTAACCAAACGACTGTCTTGGCCATCTCTCTCCACTCAAATGATAATTCAGCACGCATACACACACCATTTCAAATCCTTTCTGGAAACAGGTATTTAAAATAAGTAACAAACTTTTTCTCTGGATAATGTTGCATTTACACCTGGTATTAATTCATTTATACCATGAAAGCAGGTGTTTTCTATAATCTCCATGGCGTTGGGTCAAGATGGGTTTTGTCTTTATAACTGAGTCCACAGGATGGATGTAACAAAAGTTCTAGAAAAGCATTTCTCAAAGTGTGCTACAAAGAACAAGGTACCTCAATAAATTAATAGATGTTATATTTTTTAAAAAGTATTCTACAGTCAAGCAATTTTGTGAAACACTGCAATAAACAAGGTTAACAAAGTTAAACAGGACTCTTCAGGGCTTTTCAGGACCTTAATATACTAATCAGATAAGAAGATAATATATAGCATTTTTTTCAAATGTATTTGACCACAGAGTACTTTCTTATTGAGCATCTTACAAAATGTGTTCCATAAAACAGACTTAAAAACCTTATCGGAGCATAGGCATTGCCTTGTTGCTCAACTTTCTTCTTTCTGCGGTAGAAAAACCAGCAAGTACCTCTTTTGGAGCCATCTGGTGTTGATTTTTCATCTGTCAGCTGAAATAGCTCTCTTGCAGCCATCTGAAAGAGATGTTTCTTGTCACAAAGTGTTTTATCCGACCACTCTGAGTAAGCACAGACCTCCCTACTTCCCCACGTGGTCTCTTGAGACAGATCCAACCCAGCCCTCTTCTTGAAATCTACTCCCTAGGTCTTCTATTACCCCTTTTGGCTTTCAACCTTCATCACCTGCTACCTCCATTGGGCTCTGTGCCTTGACCTTTGGTGGCTGCTGCTGTTTTTTGTTGTTTTTTGTTTGTTTGTTTGTTTTTTTAAGTATCCATTCTTTTCCTGGCTATAAGACTTGAATCCTGCACTGTCTTTTAGGAGAACTCTACTTCCTGCCTTTAACAGTATACTCCCATTTCTCTCCACCTACCCTCATACTATTCACCTAGAATACTAGTGAATTCTTGCTTCCACCTACCTATACATCCTTTCCAGCTTCCCTGTAGATGCTTATTCTAGCCCCATCCTTGACCTTCACCTGTGGCATTACCCACAGCTGTGATGTGACTACTGATGCTTGCCAGGACCACAAAATATTGGACGGAATTATCTTGCCACATAAAAAAACCAACCCATCTACAGGAAAGGTGCACTTTGAATGCTAAGGCTCAATGCTAATATTTAGGTCCTTTTGAGTTCCCTGTGTTTTTCAGGTTAGTCAGTGGGTATCTTAGAGTCATTTTACAGCAATAAACAGTGGCATTATGAAGGCTTTTTCCTTCTATATTTTTAGTATCCTTTATCTGTTATACAACACTCCATAAACCTTGCTTATTCACATGTTATTAGGAGTCATATCAGCTCTCTGCTTATAGACCAGAGATTGTGATCGGCCTGTCATTTTATTTGATCTTCTTTTGTTTTCAGTTATTTTTCTTTTCTAAGTGCCCAAAGCCCTACAGGCAGAAGTGCCTTCAAATTAAATTTTATTGTTAATATTCTAGACCACACATGCCTGGTTCTTTATGTGGATTTGAGTTTTGCTGCTGAGATGATTGTGCATGATATTCTCATTTTGAGAAAATGTACCGAATTCAGCCTGTTTTGCAGAACTCCTGTATTTCCTCAGGCAAACTTGGCATGATTTTGTTTAAGCTTCAGTTGGAATAACCCATATTCTTTCCCCAAGGTCACTTTTCAGATTTCTTGTCAATTAATTTAATGAAAAGTAAGTAAGTAGCTGACTGCTGAGCAGCCAAATAGCACCAGTTTCTTAGGCCAGGTGTATGCACGTGTGTGTGTGTGTGTGTGTGTGTCTAGCCAAGTAGCACCAGTTTCTTAGGCCAGGTGTATGCACATGTGTGTGTGTGTCTGTGTGTATGTGTGTGTGTGTGTGGTGGGAAAAGTTGAAGAGAGATAACAAGTCCATAATTCAGTGACATCATAAAGCAAAAACATTTAAATATCTTACAAAGTTGACACGGTTATTTATCGGTTGAGAGGTACCATCACAAGAAGGCTTCAGTAAGATACCTCAGTGTTTATTTTCATTTCACTGGGATGAGTATGTTTACAAAGGATTTATAGGATGTTGTAAATCATACATGTAAGAAATATGACTTCTAAATGCAAAAGTAAACCAGGTTCCAGAGCTGCCCTCAGAAACACCTGTTCTTGTCTGCCCAAGCCTGTCTGTATCTGTCCGTAGGCTCACTTCATCCTCCACAAGAGCACTACTCTTCAAGACCAGTCCATGTGCTTGTTCTAGGCTGCTCTACTACAGCTTGGCTCCTCTACAGTCTCTCTTTGGACATGTCTGCACACTCTCACTTCCAAGTCAAGAGTACTTGGCAATTATTCCTTTGCAGGCATTGGCTCTCCTTCTAACTATCCACTTAGCCAAAGCTTAATCATCTCTCAATGTTAAACTCACACCAATTCAGTTCTAAACTCCAAAAAGGAAGAAGCTATATCTGTTTGATTTCCAATTACTTACCCAGTGCCTGACATATAATACATTCTGAAAAAATAAATTTACTGACTGAATAGAACATGAATTAATATGTTTTATACATGGGTTACAAAACCAGGAAAACCTAGGATATTAAACAAAAGGTCCAGTTGAGCAATGTCCCAAGTGACCCATCCTACAACGGGCAACTCTAATTGTTTACCTGTTCAATCCCTTGATATGTATTAAGCCCCAACTCTGTACCAACATTCTAGTAGGTTTTGTGGGGTATATAAAGTTAAAACAGAAACTAATAGTCCAGTAGGGGAAATTTGATATGCCTATCAATAACTAGAACACAAAGGTTGAAAGTGACAAAAGCCAGCCAACAGAGAAAAACTATGATAGATAAAAGGAAAGAGATTAATTATGTAAGAGAATGTTAAAAATGAGACTGCTGTCTCACTTTGAGAACAACCCCTTAGATGCCAAGTACCTCACAGTGACACCACTACCCTAGAGCACAGTGCCCGACCATTTCCAAAGGGCAAGCAAAGAGCCCCACCTGAAGAGCACAGAAGGATTGATGTGCCAAAGGCCAGGCCAGGGGGGATTTCTCTGGAGAGAATAGTTAGTATGCTGTGCGTTGCTCTCTTATTAGTGGAGAAAAAGAAGATGATTTCCTTTACCTCAAGCCAAGTGAGGGAAGCTAAGGGCACCTCAGAAGTTTGGAGAACATGAGGACTTCTGTATTAACCTAATATGGTCATTTAAAGGTGAGCAAGGAGCCAGCAGCAAAGTGAAAAGAGAGGAATGTATTGGGAGCAAGCTGCCATTCCACATACAGCAAGGCAAAGGTGAATGTTTTCCAGGAAAGAAGGAAATCGATCTCATGAGAAGTTTGCTGATCTGGGATCTTTTCCAAAGGGATCATGCTGAAGAAGACTCCATGGCAGGGAGAAGACCCCAGGTGAGAGGGTCCGTGTATACTGTGGTTGGAATCCCAGGCCTGGGAGCAACTCATAAAGCAGCTGCTGGAGGACAAGCATCATGTATATCAGGGGGACCACTATCTAAGGTCTTAGTGGGACTGTCTCCAGAAAACTCACAAAAGCACTTTATGAGAGCCAGTGTCCAGGAAGAACCAAGAGTACACTGCAGCTGCTCTGGCCATATTAAATGGTGCCATTTCTGCTAATCCTCTATGACTTGGCCTGACTCTCAAGGCTTAGACAATCCAGCAGCTACTGAGCAAAAAGGGCAGCTGGGATCTGATAAAAAAAAAAAAAAACAAAAAAAGAACCAGGAACTTAACCTCTACCTCTGTGAGCTTCCAGGCCCAGGTCAGGACCTACTGGGGTAGGGAGAAGGCTCATGTTGGATAAGAGCTTGAAGTTTTGAGGGTTACACTAGGCTAGGCTGACATTATGATTATTAGGCTAGGGTAAACTTTTTAATGCTAAAACAAAGGGACTGTTGACTTATTATCTAAGCATGACTGGAAAAGCCATGGGACCTGCTTAATATTTCATCCAGGGAGGGTTTAAACTAAGGAGGAAAGAAAAAAAAGGGTTGCTTTCTTGACTGTATCTCTCTAGTGACAGTTCATTCAGTAAAACCAGTTATAGTTCTAGCCGAGGACATCAGTGAAGAGAAGGGAAGGGGAAGATATTTTTCCTATTTTTAATAAAATATAATAAACATAAGTATATAGTTTGATAAATTTTCACAAATTGAACATATTCATGTAACCAGCACCCAGATCAAGCTTCTAATACCCCATTATAGAACCCCTTGGGCCCCCTTTCAGTCCAATAGCATAACCACTGTCTGACTTCTAACAACATAGATGAGTTTTGGCTTTTTTGTACTTTATATAAATAGAATCATACACGATGTGCTCTTGTGTGCCTTCTTTTGCTCAGCATTCTGTTTGTGAGATTCATCCATACTGTTCTGTCATAGATCTTTACTTGTCATTGCTGTATGGTATTCCTTTGTGTGAATATACCACATATTATCCATACTTCTGCAGCTAGGCATTTGAACAGTGTTGTTAATAAATGTTCTAGTATGTCTCTATTTGAGGGTATACACCAGAAGTGGAATTGCTGGTCCATGGACTATGGTTATGTCCAGCCTGAGTAGATGTTGCAAAAATGGTTGTATCCATTTTCATTCCCACCAGTGGCAGTTCTGTTGCTCCACAATCTCACCAACACTTGGATTTTTCTACCTTTTAATTTTATCTGTTCATCTAGGTGCATTAGGATCTCATGGTGGTTTTAATTTGCTTTTTCCTGAGGACTAATAACATTGAACACTTTTTCATGTTTATTGGTCATTTTTCTACTTCGTAAGGTGACTATTCAAGTTTTTGCCTTTTTCTCTAAATAGATTATTTCTTTTTCTTATTACTTGGTAGGTGTTCGTTATATATGTTTGATATGAGTCCTTTGTCAGATTCATGTATTGTGATATCTAATCTCAAACCATGTTGCCTTTTTACTCTTTTAAGGTGTTTTGAACCTTAAAGATGAACAAGTGTTATGAATTTAAACATAGCCCAAGGTATGCTGTTGAGTATAGATCCTGATAAAATTCTTTTCATGTATATCTCTAATTTACTTAACACAATTTATAAAAAAGATCAGCTGTCCCTGCAGTGTTGCACTTGCTATAAACTAGGTACCACATATGTGTGGTTCTGTTTCTGAGCTCTCTCTATTCTGTTCTGTTGATTAGTTATCTATCCTCGCATTGATATCGTACCGTTTTAATTATTTACTATAGCTTCCTAATAGATGGTAACATCTGTAATGAAATTATTTTCAAGACTTCCTTAGAAATTCTGAGGAATATGAAATTCGAAATTAGCCTCACAATTTTATATGTTAGTTCACCTCAATAAAGCTGTAATTTAAAATAAATAAATAAGTAATTTAAAATAAATAAATAAAATAAGCTTACTATTTCCGCAAAAAAATCTTGCTAGGATTTTGATTGAAATGTGTTTGAATTTATATATCAACTTTTGGGAAAATTGATAATTCTAAAGTAATGAAATTTCCAATCCATAACTATGGCATATCCCTCCATTTATTTAGTTATTATTTACTTTCAGTAAATGTTTTCTAGCTTTCAGTACAGAACTCATACAATCTTTGCTAGATATATTCCTATGTAGTTTGTGTTTTTATGCTAGTGTAAATGGGTTTTTTTTGAACTTTTATTTTTCTGTTTTGTTGGTGTATAGAATTATAATTTATTGTATACTGACCTCTGTGAAGAATCATTTTTTTAAGATATTTTCATTTATATTATCTTTTTTTATCTTTACCACAATCTTGCAGGTATATTTCATCCTCATTTGTTAGAGGAAAACACTAAAGTTCAGAGTAACTAGGAAATTTTCCCAGAATCACATAAAAAAAAAATTATGGTTTCAAAGAATAGATCAGTGTTCTTATTTGAAGAAAAGTAATGATAAAGGGCATCCAGACAAAACCTTCATTGACAAAAGCAAAAAAGGTAAGAAAAAAAGGTGCGATGTTCCTTTTGACAAGGTCAGGAAGGAAAAATGAGGACAGGACTGTAGAGTTTCCTATACAAAAAGTTTTTATCTTCGCTCTTTAGCTTCCAGCCTTGTGGGATTTACTAAATCTGGAAAGAAAAGCTGGCAGTGGGACTGAGACTCACTGAGGCTACAGCTGTGTCTCTCTAACCATATGAAACCTCCAAAACCTCTGCTGCTTTTCTGACCCTAGCAGTCAATTTCCCCAGAGCAAAGTCTGGATTGGCAGCCTCTTGCTTGCCAAATGATTTGGCAAAAACTCCCAAGAAAAAAAGCATCTGCAGACTCCCGACTCAGCTCTGTGGTTTTCCTTCTTTGGAATCTTAATCCCTCCACTCTTCATTGCTCCCAAAGTTCTCTGGTGCTTTGCATAGATGGCATATGTATTTTATCTGGATTTTCTAGTTGTCCTTGGCAGGAGATTTGACCTGTCATACTTCTCCATTCTACCCAGAAGTGGAAGTCAAACTTTTCTTTTCTTTTTTTATTGGAGGTTTTTAAAAATAATTTTCTAGGGGCATGACTTATATACAATAAATGCAAACATCTTAAGTGTAGAGTAGATGAGTTTTTGCAAATATATACATCCACATAACCAACACCCCAATCATAATATAGAGTACTTCCATCACCTCAGAGTATTCTTCATGTCCCTTTATAGGTAAACCTACAGAGGAAAACAGTGTTTAGATTTCTATTATAATAAGTTAGTTTTGCTTGTTCTGATTTTCAAATAAATGGCATCATACAATATGTTCAATATTGTGTCTGGCCTCTTTTACTCAGCATAATGTTTTTGAGATGCATCCATATTATTGTATTTATGAGTAGCTTATTCTTTTTTATTTCTAAGTAGAATTCAATATCATGAAAATACTATATTGTCCACTCATTTACCTGTTAATGGACGTTTTACTTGTGTCACTTTGTGGTTATCATAACTAATGTTGCTATGAACATTTTTGGGCAAGTATTCTTGGAGACATATATTCTTATTTTCTTTGAAATTATACCTAAGAACAGAATTACTGAGTCATATTAGTGAGTATATGTTTAACTTAATAAGAAATAATTATTTTAAAATATCACTAGCAATATATGGAAGTTCCAGTTGCTTCATAGCTGTATTCATTAGGGCAACAAAAACAAAATACTACAAACTGGAAACTGTTCTTTAAAACAGCAGAATTTTACTGTCTCACAGTTCTAGAGGCTAAAAGTCCAAAATCAAGATATTGGGTCTTAGCAGTTGAATTATGATTTGCTTAGACGTAGTATTTTTTATATTTATCTTTTTATTAGTTCTCTACTAAGCTCTTGGATTTGTGGGTTGATGTAGTTCCACTAAATTAAGGAAAATGTTGTATCTTTTTTTAAAAAAAGAAAAATTCTACTTATAGTCTCTCTTTTTTTTTTCTGGTACCCCAGATACACATATGTCAATCAACTTGTTATCCCACATATCACTACAGTTTGACTAATTTTTTCAATTATTTTTCTTTTGTTCTTCAGTTGGGATCATTTCTATCCACTTGTCTTAAAACTGACTAGTCCTTTCTTCTGCAGTGTCTAATCTTTTAACATCTGTACAATTATATATATATTTTTGATATTGTATTTTTCAGCTCTAGAATTTTAAGTTGGTTCTTCTATAGGTTCCATTTCTCTTCTAAGATTCCCTGTTGACTCATTCTGCTCATATTTTATTAATCTTTTAACAAATTTATTACAGCTGTTTTAAAATCCCTGGCTCAATTCTAACTTATGAGTCTACTGTGGGTTTGCTTCTCTTAACTATGTTTTCTCTTTGATTGATAGTTTATATTTTCCTGCTTCTCTAAATATCTAGTAATATTTTATTTCATCCTTGATATTGGGATGATACTTTATAGAGATTCTGTATTTTTGTATCTTCTCTCTAGAGAAAGTTAAGTTTGTAATGGGAAGCAATTAAGCTATTGGTGGATCACATTAATATTAAATGGAGGCTTGTTTTAAGTTTTTTTTTTTGTTGTTGTTGTTTTTACAGTGGATTTATTTCTATTTTTAGTAAAATTTTAGAATGGAACTCCATGTCCTGAGCATTATTTATAAGGTAGAGCTTGTCTGAAATTTTAATGAAGAGTCTAAGATATTTACCAAACCTTTCTAACTTAACAGGACTTGAACTTCAAACTCTTTCTTCCCAGCTCCATGCAGCTACTAAAATGTCTACCTCATAGCTGCTACTTTTTGCTAGACTTCTTGGATTCTCACTCTGTGCATTTACAGTTTGGCAGTCACTAAAGGAATTTAGGAAAATGTGAATGCAGAATGTGATATACAACAATTAATACAAAAGTTATATACCTTATCACTCAGAATAGGCCAAATTTTTCTGTAATAAACAACCATAAAGTCTCAGTTTAAAAGCAGCAAGAATTAAAGCATGCCTTAAACTAACACTCCAGCTGATAACAATTATAGACTCTAAGCTCTGGGCTTTCTTTTAATGTTTATTTGAAAAAATACAACTATCACATGAATCCCTTGATTTTAATCATATTATTACTTAAGTTAGATTAATTAGAATAAAACTAATCAATTTAAACAAAAATATGAAGAAAATAATAGTATCATTGATGCCTGGAAATGGACCAAATTTCTGAGGATGGTATCTCAGTCACTGATATATGACAAATAGTGGTATAGATTATTCTCCTAAATCTAAAACAAATGTAAGTTGAAGAGTTAGTTTGAGATAGTTACTTGAACAATAACAAACAATTAAGGTAATGTCCTTTCTTCTAAAAAATTGATATTTTTTGGTGGTACATCACTAAGCAAGTATAGTCTTATAAAAATATTGGGTATATTCATAAATATTGAGGGATAATAATGAGTTAATATTTAAACTATCATAATATGATGCGTTAATTAATACTGCCATGAACTTTTCCATGAGTTTAGGTAAATTGTAATACTGGATTAGGTAAGGATCTCTCTGCTTTGGATTTCTTAGTGTCTAGTTTAAAGTTTGTAGAATAAGCCATTATTGCAATATATTTTGAGATTTGCCGATGATGAGTAAAAAGAATTAGGGTCGTTCAGCAAGCTTATATAATTTTGACTTTGGCTATGAATATTATACTGCTTTTTGGCTCCCCTTTCTGCTATTTCTTCAACAGCATCCCCATGCATGATTGATGAAAGATGGCAGAGATCCGCATGCCACTATTGTTTGATTGCAAGTCCATGACAACCTGAATCTAAAATGAAGGTCCAAGTCAGTGTTAATGAATCAGTACGTTCATAATTGGAAAATAAGCCTTTTTCTCCCTCCCCCTGACTTGCTGATACCTCTCATTAGCTGGCAATTCTGAAAATGCCTATGATAAGCGTGTGAAGGTAAAGCTGGATGGAGAAATATTCTAATCCTATTGACAGCAGAAGAAAAGGAAAAGAAGCTGGGATTCTCCACCCTCATTTATAGTGTTTTAATTAAGCTAAGACTTTGTTGTGTCATTTATAAGTAGGAGGAATACCAAGGCAGCTGCGTTTTACATATTGTGTGGCTATAAATAGAAGAATTAATATAGAAAAGATTAAAAAGCTATGTGGATAATGGGTGTCTGCTACCTCCTGGAACACTATTATGTTTTTATTAAAGAAATCTTGTCTGTATACCAGCTTTTTTAAGTGAATTTTCTAAGCTACTAAAATTGCATCCAGAATTCCAAAATTGGGGACATATAAAAGAACCTCCATTTTCATTCTCAATTAAAATTCTCTAGGGGTTGGGGGGCAGGGATAATGGGGTGAAGGGTTAAAGAAGTACAAATTAGTAATTGATAGTTGATCATGGGGATGGGGACCATAGCAGAGGGAATGCAGTTAGAATTAATATGATGGCCAGGTGGAGGGCCAGGGAAGGGAGGGAGCAATTGAGGGGATTTTTTTATAAACTATATAGATGTCTAACCAAAGTACTGTAGACTTGAAACTAATTTAAATAAATAAATTTAAATTTAAAAAAACTGTAAAATAAAATAAAAATAAAATTCTCTAAGCATAATTCATAATTATATATTAATTGCATGACTTTTTATTTAAAGTCTGTTTCTAGATAGCTAGAACCTATTTCTTTTTTGTTTACTGCTATCAGCCTCTGGAATAGGGCCTGGCACAAAATAGATCCTCAACAAATATTTGTGGAATAAGCAAAGGAATAATTTTTAAAGAGATTGACTACATACAAGTATTGCAAATAATTGTCTAACATACCAATAATATGTAAGGAACAAATACAAACTTCAACATGTTTAAAAAAAAAGAGAGAGAGAGAGAAATGAAAACAGAAGGTGAAATAATATGCCCACTCTTTCTAATGAAAACAATATTATGAAAACAAATTAAGTAAATTTTACAAGGAATTTATAAACAGATTTTATAAAAATTCTATAAGGAATTAGTATGCTATCTCTATTTTGAGTGTTCTCTTACCACAATCTATGTGCCAAATACTATGTCAGGTTTTGGATGGAATGCATATATATGGAAAACCTGATTCCTGAGTTCAAAGAAGCTGGCATTCTAGAAGGAAAAAATGGAAAGTCCTCAGACACCACATGGTATGAATTTAAAAGATGAAGTGGTATTCCCAGTGAGTGCTGGATTAGAAGATGTCAACCCCAGTATTATAAACTGGCTTCCTTGTATCACTCTACTGGTGTCACTTTAAAATCCTATCATGTGAGTGATATCTAAACCACAACACCCTTTTACCCAGAACTGGCCTTCTAATAATCAAACTAAACCTTTCAATCTCTAGCTTCTGGGAACTCTATAAAATTCTTCCTACAATTTACTATCTTCTTTCTGAATTCCAATTTTTCAAGAATTTGTAACATTGCCACTCATACTGAAGCCAGGAACAAATAGCTGATAAAAAATACCACATCACCTGTGAGAAAGAAGGGTGAATGAGCTCTGCAATTCTCTTTCTTCTTCTTCTTCTTTCTCCTTCTTCTTCTTCTCCTTCTCCTCCTCCTTCTCCTCCTCCTCCTCCTCCTCCTCATAACGGTCCCTTTTCAGAGAAAATTCCACAGCCCTCTCCCTTCTGCCAAAACTCCTCCTCCTCCACCTCCTCCTCCTTCTCCTTCTTTGTAATTAAAGTAACTCAAGTGCATAGTTTGAAAGTCAAGTAATACTACAAATATTTTAGGACAGTTGTCTGTCCTGCCGCACTTCATTCATAATTTCTCCTCCCATAGGAAACCATTTCTAGCTCTTCTAGCCATTTTTTCCAGTATTTACCTCCATATTTGTAAATTTCATGTTAAGTGCTATTTCTTGCTTTGTTTTGTTTTTCCATTTAAAATATTGACTACCAGCATCCTACTGTGGAAGACTCTCATATCGCTAATTCCACAGAAGACACATTTCCTTTTCCTTCATCTTTTCAAAATAGTTATATCACTATTTGTGATTAAATTATTACTAAGACTATGAAATGTTATTTTCAGCTAAGCCATAAAGATTCTCTTAATAAAACCATCCAAATTTCACTTAATTATCCTGAAATTCTCAGACAGAACTAAGAAGTCTTCTCTCCATATTTTTAAACACAGCAGGTAATTGCTCATGTATTTTATCTCATGACGAGACATCTTTCATGTACCTTTTTGTTCTCATACTCGTACATAGACTGAATGCTCTTTTGGCATTGTCCTGGACTTCAACTGACAATTTTTCTGCCAAATGTCAATGTCCATAAGTATTTTCCTCTTGAGTTGCTCCGTTGTCTAAAGGAAGAGTATAGAGAACAGTTATTTTTTTATTGAGCATTTGATGTGTGTCAGGCACTGAGGTTTGTGCCTCAAAGAATTATTTCCCTTGATCCCCTTGGAAACACCACTGGTGGTAATGTTTACCCCTGTTTTATAGATGAAGGAACAGGCTCAGAGAGCTAAAATGATTTGGCCATGGTCACACAGCTAATAAGTGTCACTCATAGGTTGCAAATCTAGGTCAATCTGACTCCGCTGTACATGCTATATTGTTCCAGCACTTTTGATTAGTCTTAAAGGACTGGAGAGAAATCACAGGAAAAATAATCACAGTCTTTCATGCCATGTCAACAAGTTAATCATATTTGCTAAGAAAAGGGAAAGATCTGAAGTCCTTTTTCCTTACTCTTCCTTTTCTATTCTTCTGTCTTCTCAAATTCCAAATTCCATGACACTTGCTGCCACCTCCTGTCATCATGTCAAAGACCATGTATATTCTTAACTCTGTCCTGGAGGATGATGATGGATTTTGACATTCTTCAGCGAGAGTACCCACAAGACAACAAACTTTTCTCTTGCTAATACTGATTGCCTCTCCTGTTCTCAGACAGGAAAATTCTCAGACAGAACCAAGAAGTCTCTCCATATTTTCAAACACAGTGGGTAATCTCTCATGTCATTTATCTCATGATGGGACATCCTTCATGTACCTTTCTGTTCTCCTGCTCTTACCTAGACTGGATTTTTAGGCACACTATGCTAAGAGTCTCTCTCTGAAAGACTTCTTTCCCTGCTCCAGGGATGAAAATATATTGAAATGAAGGTAATTGAGAATCCCTTACTGTTACATAGAAAACACAAACATCGTAGAGCAAACGGGTGTGTTTTTGTTAATGGAGTCTATTTCATCTATTAATCAAGAAAACTAATTTATATCAGGACATCGCAATAGATGTGTACAGGAAACAGTTTGGGATCTATGAGGAATCCTAAAAAGAGATCAGAGTTACAGAGAAAGATTCATAAATATCTCTACTGAATTTATAGTTGAAGCAGCAAGATTAGTAGGATATTGGCTAGGGAGAAGAGATGCTCCTGATTATGTAGACTTTTTTATAAAAATATTTCTTATTGATGGAAATAAATGCCTTATCTCTGCATTTTTAAAATGTAAAAGATGAATTTTCAATTAAATATAAATTCATTTAGTCTTCAAAATAATTAATGCTTATAAATCATTAAAATTTGATTTAAAACAAATATGAGAAATCTTCATAAATGGAAATAAATATTTGAAATAATAGTAAATAGATAAAACAGGACACAAAATCAAATGCATTCACTGATTACAATGTCATAAAATATGTAAAAGTCTTTTTATGAGCATCAGAAAAAAATTAGAGATGTTAATGTTCAGGTTTTTTAAATTATGGCATTATTTGCTCACAAGTTAATGTGTTTGTAAAAAAGTATAAATGTGTTTGTAAAAAAGATATTTCCAACTTGAGGTAATCTTTAAATCAGTTAGTAACAAAAACGTATTTACAACTTTTCTTTGGCTCATAATAAAAAAAAAGTTAATTCAGTTTTGCTCTCATGACATAGAAATGTCTATTATTTGCTTTCAAATGGAAATGACCATATTTTCTGAATTTACAGGATAAAATATAGTTAATAAAATTCCAACAGTTATTCCAGAACTTTGTGAGTATGTAAGCCAAGTGATGGGAAATTTTGAAAATTCTGAAAATCTCTTTAAGACTAGAGAGCAAAAGCAGATTTTTAATTTCTTTCAAGTATTCTTATCTAGTAGTTATGAACTGCTGAACAGCAAGACAGAATCAGTAATCTTTCAGTGCTTTATTTAGAATGGCTTCAATAAATGTTCCTTTGATGATACACTTTTAAATTAATAGCATACATGTAGATGCTTTCACAGATTGCAAGGGACATAAAAAATTTTAATATTAAAACTATTTTCATCTCTTATAAATTATTGATTAGTCTTAATGTGACTACATATATAGATTAGCTTATATTTCCAATCAAAGTTGTTTACTTACTATAGTTCTAGTTTTCAGTATTTAGCTCATTTCCATTTTTCATTCATTTAGGGGTCTGATGAACACATCTTTATATAAATTGCCCCTCTCATCACTTTGAATTATCTTTTTATAATAAATTCTTTGAAAGTGAGGTTACAAATTAAAATTCAACTAACATTGATTGGCAACCTACTAACTGGCTACCCTGTGGTGCTTTTACATACAGTATCTTAAAAACAAAATATTTTTATATATTGGTTTATTTCTTCCTAGTGATTTTCTTATGAATATAGATTTGTCGTCCATATAATTTGTATACTGTTTTTTAAAAATATAACATGGGTAACTTAAAAATTTTTTATGTTAATAGGATCTTCATATAATAGTTTTTATTTTTTATTTTTTTATTTTTTGCATTTTTTTATCGTTAACATTTTATTTTTTTAATTTTCCCCCTCTCCTCTCCCCTCTCCCCTCTGGTAACCACTAGACCATTGTCCATGTCCATGAGTCTCTGTTTGTTTGTCCTGTTCATTTGTTGCTTTTAGGTTTATATCCCAATATAAGTGATATCATGATTTTCAACCTTTTCTGTCTGGCTTATTTCACTTAGTATGATTATTTCAACATCTATCCATGTTATTGAAAATGGCAGTATTTCATCTCTTCTTATGGATGAATAATATTAAATTTTTTTCCTGGCCACTGTGAATAATGCTGCTATGAACATCAGTGTGCAAATACCTTTTCAGATATAGGTTTTCAAGTTTTGGGGGTAAATACCCAGTAGAGGAATTGCTGGATCATATGGTAGATAAATTTTCAGTTTTTTGAGGAAACTTCATACTGTTTTCCATAGTGGCCGTACCAATTTGTAGTCCCACTAGCAGCGTATGAGGGTTCTTATTTCTCCACATCCTCTCCAACATTTGTTACTTGTCTTGTTGATTATAGCCATTCTAACAGGTGTGAGATGGTATCTCATTGTGGTTTTGATTTGCATTTCCCTAATAGTTAGCGATGTTGAGCATCTTTTCATATATTTGGTGTCCATTTGTATGTCCTCCAGGGAGAAGTGTCTTTTCAGGTCCTCTGCCCATTTTTTGATTGGATCGTTTGTTTTTTTGTTGTTATTGAGTTGCATGAGTTCTTTGTATATTTTGGATATTAGGCCCTAATCGGAGACGTTGCTTGTAAATATATTTTCCCATTCAGATGGTTGTCTTTTTACCTTGTTGACGATTTCTTTTGCTGAGCAGAAGTTTTTTAGTTTGATGTATTCTCATTCATTTACATATAATAGTTTTTAGTGACTCCATCAAGTGGATGGAATAGCTCACTTATAAATGCCTCTTTGATGGACCATTTATGTTGGTTATATTACTTTTAACTGTGAGAAAGAAGAATAACCTGAATTTCACATATTTCAGAGTTGTGAATAGCCAACTTAGTATGTAACGCAAAGCCTAAAATCTCGACTTATGCCTCAGCTGGTTTATAGATCATCTTGTGGCAGGAATTTCAAAAGGCTGACAGCAAGGTTAAGAAAGTAAGATCAAAGGAAAAAGAAAATACATTCAAATAATTCTTACTTTAATATTCAGCTCTTCTTCTCTTTTTATTTACATAAGTGTCTTACATATTCATTATAGAAAAACAAGAAAATGCAAATAAGCGAAAAGAAAAGAAATTTGCCCTTATCATACTACCTAGAAATCATTAATACTTGGATATGTAGCTTCCAGGGAAGTAAAATTTGAAGTATAGGGAAATCGTGGATTCTCTGTATTTTATTTCATTAGTCTCTATATCACTCTTTTTAATTTTCAGCAACTCTGGGTAGAGCCCCTACTGGCACCAGTGCAGGAAAGTAGAAGGATTTCTCTACCAAAGGATGTATAAAGTATTAGGAGTCTTATCATCAACTTGAGGATAATTCAACCTCCCTTGCTTATCACCCATCTGTATCCAAAACAAGGAAGGAATTCTCTCCATCCCAGTCAATGTTTTACTTGTCCACAAGCTCCCAACTCTATCTTTTAATGACTTATTTTTCTCTTCAAGTTCGCTTTTTACATTTATCACAGTGGGCCTGGGAAGAGAAGTAGGGCCCCAGATTCTCACAAAGTCCACATCGGGGTCCTCAAATATTTACAGATTGCAAAGCCTCCTATTGAAAACAGTCATTTCAAACTGAGAGTTGCTGTAAGGTTGGCAAATTTACTTTGAAATCCTCTCTTGTTATTGGCAAATTTATATAGAGAGAAAAAGAAATCATTATCTTAATCTTTCTGAAAACAGCTTCTAAATAGAACCATCCAAAGCTACTGAAATATCTTCACAATTCTAAGACAGCATGCAAACTAATAGCTAAAAATGTTTAATTCGTGTTTCTTTTAAAAAGTATGTATAGGTTCAACTTTTAATTTTTTATAATATAAATTACATTAAAACAAATGAAAATAAATACCATTAATGAAAACATACCCCATTCATAATACAAATAAACTCTTTGAACCAATATATAGATTTATCAAAGTTCTTTCTTTGCTTTCCTGGCATCTTGTTCATTGAATTTATTTGGTACTTAACTCCCAATTAAAACAGTATTCTTATGTGAAAATGTAAACATCTTTACAATCATTACCTTTAAAGACTCAGTTTCTAAGAATACGTGATACTTTTGTCTGTCTCTGCCTTCTCCCAATATGTTATTTTGGGTTCTTTTATTGGTAATCTTTATAACCTTAAACAACATTTAAAATTCTATTTCTCTTTCCATCAACATTAATCAGTATCCTGACTCGACTCTAAGATAATGAATTTTCCTACGCTTGTTTAATGTTCCTCCCCTGACTCCTATTTTCTACCTGTCAATTATACTTCTACATTGTAATGTTAATGTCTTTTCTGTTTTGCAGCTACAACTGATCCATATCTTGTCTGAAAGCTAATTCTAAATGTTGAAAACTAATATATATAATTTAATATTTATGTAAATATTTTCTCTCACATGGTACAAGAAGTATGCCAGGATTATATCTTTCTTTACATGATCATCTGACCCCCGGGCACTTAAAATAGAATATACCTTATTGAAAATATTCAATGAATTCTATTTTTTCACCATTATTTTATTTTATTTTATATTTCAACATGATTTTATTGTATAGCTTTTGTTTTTCCTGAAGTTTGTAATTGCCATTTTTACCTCATTCATAAAATGAAAGTCCTTATCAGATTCTCAAGCCATTCTGCCCTCTCTATTGTATCATCTAAAGCATAGAGTCCCCATTTTTTCCCCAAAGAACTTCCTCCTAAAGAGCCCCTTCCTCCTCTAATATTGCCCAGCTTTTCTACAGCTGCTGACAATGGTCATCCTAGAACATTCCTTTACCATTCTGTAGCTTGGGTCCTATGGAAGATCTTGCCTATTATCTTCATTATTTCCCTTTGGAAGAGATCGCTGAGATTTAACTGGGCATATTGCCACCTGATATAAAACACAGTTCCCAGACTTCCTCATAGTTTGGTCTGACCATGAGGCAGTTCTGGTCAGTGAGATGGAACCAGACCATAGTATGGAACTCCTTGCAAAGCTTTTTAAGGAAACTGACTCAGCAGGCTTGTTACTCTCTTCATTTTCTTCTTCCTCAAATCTATGCTATGACAGCTGGCATTCTACTATCCATCTTGAATTATTTTGTAATTTTGAGTATGGAAGCAAAATGCTAGAACAGTAAAACAGAAAGGTAAGTCGAAAATGATCATATGTAGACATCATATCTGTTCTACATTGCCTACCTCTGAATTTCTTTTATATGAGAAAGCAATAAATCTCTATCCTATTTAAATTACTGTTACATTTTTTGTCTGTTACATGCAGCAAACCTAATTCTGTCTGATATGGATTGACAGTTTACAATATCTCATGTCTTCCTCTTCCTTGCTTTTCTGAATGTAATATTAATACTCTCTTGTAACATTGATTATTTGTTTATATACCCACTTTCCAAACCTTTCTATGTTTAGAGAATTTTCTATTTTATGAATCTTAATAGAAGAAAAGAGACCACCTCACTATATGAGCTGAAAATGCCAGATAATTGCAGCTAAGTCGTAAACATTTTCTAGGACATCATAGTTAATTGCATCCAGAAGGTGGAAGAGGAATAGAGAATGTGATAGAGGCACAACCCAATTCTTAAAAGCCTTTCTCTAAAAAGGACACACATAACTTTTCACTTACATTCTATTGACAGAGACCAGTCATATGGCCTCAACTAGAGGAAAGGATGCCCGAGAAAAATCTTTCCCAGCTAAAAAGCTGCTATAAAGAAGGAGCATAAAATTTAGTGGTCTGTTAGCCATCTTCACCATAACTCATAACATTAAGTAATTTTATATACTGTTAAGCATTTGTATTTTCTTTTTTCTTTTCTTTGTGTGTTTGTATTTATGTCTGTAAATTGACTGTTGATATCCTTGGCCCACTTTTTAATTGGAAGCGCATGTGTTTTCTCATCAACATCTATGAACTTTCTATATCAATGTTGGTCTTTTACTTGTCTTGTTTTTGGAAATTGTGTTCCCTAGTTTATTAGCTTCTTAATTATATTTATGATTGCTTTTGATTTATAATATGAATATCATATCAAATCTTGCAAGTTGCATTTTTTCTTCCATTGTTCTTTTTTTAAATTTATTTTTTAATTTTTTTTATGGTGACATTGGTTAACAAAATTCGATAAGTTTCAGCTGTACATTTTTAAGAGTAAGGCATATATATATTTACATTGTGTGTTCACCTCCCATAGTTACATTTCTTTCTGTCACCACATATTCTTCCATTGTTCTTGAATTGAGTGTATTCTATTTTTTCTCAGTGATCAAAAAGCTATACATTAAAATATTCCTACCATCCTTAAAATAATTAAACTTAATATAACTTTATTTTAATATGTAGCATGAGGTAAGAATCTTAGTTTTTTTCAAAGTTACCAATTTCTATAATACTCTTTACTTCTATATATATATACACATCCATACATACATACATACATACATATACATACATACATACATACATACATACATACATACATATATACATATACCATTGTCACCTCCAGAGCTTTTTATCTATTTGATTGACTTTCTATCTATTTTTTAATCAATTCTATACCATTTTAATTCTTTCACTATAAATGTTAGTGGGCAATTTTCCACTAAATAGTCACCTTTTTCAATAACTGCTTAATTATTCTTATCTCTTTCTTTTTCCAGACTATTTCTAAAATTATTTAGATAAGTTCTTGAAAAATAAAATTGAGATTTTGGTTAAAATTTTATAAAACCTACAAAATCATTTAGGAAAAACTGACATCTTTAAAACACATGATCCATCCATCCAGGAGAGAAATCTAAGTCAATAAGATTTTTCAAAACTTAAACTTTTTGTCATGATATTTCCTCTCTCTTCACATTCTATGTTAAGCACTTATTTTTAAACTATTTCTAAACAGTCCCTGAGATTGAAATGACTGGTGGGTAGAAGTTTGCTGGTACACGACTGAGGAAATAAGAACTATGTGCCGCTTCAGTCCCATGAGCCAATTCTCATGATCCCTACTGACTCATGGCAGTAAATATTCAAAACAATTATTTTCCCTTAGTCAGGGAGGATAACATTTTCTCTTTGGATAGCTTCTGTTTATATGTTAGAGTAAGAGGATCTTATCCTGCATGTTTAGCTTTAAAAATATAGTTTAAAAGAGAAATTGCAAAACCATTAGCACATAAACAAATACTACATAAATATAAATTACACACTAAAACAACATCAAGAACAAGTAAAGGGAGATTAATGTAGTTTAAAAACCCAGGATCTAAGTAAGAAAATAAATAAGTGAATGATTGCAAAAGAGCTAAAAATATGTAATCAACTTTCAGCCCAGTGACAAAGGGCTAAATTTTTTCTTTTAATGTGTCACTATCCTTTGTAACTCTAAGAGATGATATCACTTTCATTTACTACTTTGATGGAGAAGAGGTTCTCTAATATCTTCCACCTGGCTCTTCCTGTCATGATTACTGTTACTTAATGGGTTATGGATTTAATGTGGGGTTCAATTTACAGGGATATAAATCTGAGATCAGGGACCAGGAAAATGACTGCAGAAGTGGATTCAGGTTCCACTGGACCTTCTATGAAGTGAACTCAGATTAGAACTTAGCTCAGACCATCTGATCCCATAGTACCTATGTTGGTCTTTGTCAGTAACCATGAACTGGTATAGGTTTGGAGCCCAAATTCAATGATGTTCCCTTCTATCCCTAAATTTGGATATTTCTCTTTCCTGAGTAAATAGTCACATAGGCTGCAAGTCATTTTGAGGAAAGGAGATTCATAGTAGGCACAGAGAGTGTTACAGCAGGGTCCTTACCTATTTCTTCTCACTTTACCTTACTCTATCTCTTCATTCAAGAGTTGTAAGTCTGGAAGATTACTCAGGTCTCCAAATGGATGAGAGTATATGACCCTATAGTGCAGTGGCTTACATTAAGGCTCTGTTTATCAGATTTCATGTGTTTTGGGTTATGCAGATCAAGACTTTAGTGGGTCACTCATTAAATTTATTTAATTAACCTTAGCTGAGATTTTCCTTTAGCAGTTTTTCTATAATTGGGACTACTGAGCCCACCTTACTCCCTATTTTAATGACCATGCTTACTTTGCCACATGATCCTGGTCAATTTGGCTCTAATTTCTCTAATAGTCAGAACTATTTTGATTGCAAATGACAGAAAGACAGTTTAAAAGAGTGTAAGCCATAAAGTGAATTGATGCACTTCATATGTGAAATATAAGTGACTGAATTAATTTTTAATACCATACTGTGATTATCCGAACAACATGCATCAAAATATTCTCCCCCTAATTATTATATTATTTCATTTATATCCACATATTGGAATATTCATTTATTTACTTCATTCATTCATTCATTCATTCATTTTTTAATTTGTTTATAACCTTCCCACTCCCCAAAATAATTCAAAGTAATTTTACATGAAATGAATACTCAGCACTATGAATATAATTATGCTAAATTCTTATAATAGTTTAAATTTGTTTCTGGAATCTATCACATTCCATTAAAATTCTTCTTTTAAACTAAATCCATGTTTTTGATTCCTTGTCATTTCGTAACAGAAGACTGTCAACTATAGGGGGGAAAACATGGGCTCTGGAGTCAAAATGCTTGAATTGGAGACCTTTAATTGAGAGCTCTCCAACCTTCAAACTTCTCTACTGTGAGATAAAACACCTCAAGTCTTTTTTGAGTCCATTTATAACTTAATCTAAAAAGTAAATAATCTCTCAGTGCAGATAACACTATTTTTTCTCTGATCAATCTAATGTGATGGATAAATGAGATAATATATGTGGAAGTACTTTTTAAACTGTAAAGCACCAAAAATTATTTTATCATGCCAATAAGATTGTTTTTATTTTAACAGAGTTTGTCATTTAAATAAATATATATTCTTGAATTTTCATTTTTCTAGTGGAATTTTCACACTGTTTATCTTGTATTTAATGTATCTTATGGGAAGTTGAAGCGGTGTTTCATTAAATATGTATTACCTTAGAAAGAATTCTTAATAATATTTCATTTTCCCAAGGTCCTGAATAAGAACCATACCTTATATATCTATTTATTTCTTCTTTTATTTTTCCCAGAATATTTTCATGTCTTTTAAGTAAATCTACCTGAGCCAAACCAATATTTAATTGCTGTGTTGAAAGAAATTGATTTTTCATTCTATTATCCAGATACATATCACTAGCATAGAATAATGTAATTTATTTGTGAGTAAACATAAACTTTGACAGCGTCCTCTAGTAAGCAGAGCCTTAGATAAGAATAAAATGCTGAAATTTTGGGAGGCATAGACCTAGAGAGTAAAGAAGAATAGGGTAAGTGAAGTAAGAAAATAGACAACGCAATGCAATATGCCACTTCACAATGGGCTGCGAAGGATGTTGCTTAGTGCTCAGGATCTTTCCAGAAGGGCAAAGAGGAACCCTACCTCCAGATGGTCCACAGGGGTGGGGGAGGGAGAGAAAGTATCTGCACAGCTCTCTCAGTCTCTCATTTCCTGTTGATCCAGGTTCATCCCATAGATAAGTAACTCTGTTGCCATCTAATCCTGTGGTGGAAGCCCAGGAAGTTCAAATGCACACTATAGAGCAGCATTATATCCAACTCCGGAAGGGGTGACTAAAGGCAGTAACACATCATGTGGAATGTGTGGCACAGACAAGTCAGGGCTACAACTTGATTCTAGCAAACTTGGGAAGTTCAGCTAAGGTGATACAGGCTGGGAGGCATGTGGCATTCTCAAAAAAAAAAAGTCATCCAAGGCATCTGAGGAGGTGCACAAGATTTGATCTGATACAGATGTTTAGTTTGTATTCTAAATATGTGATAAGATTATTTGTGAAATATTTATAATGTACTATAATTTTGTTTGAATTCCAAGGATTTTAAAAATATGTCATCTGTAGATGTAAATGTTTGTTTCTTTTTTTGTATTTTCATTTCTTTTTCTTCTCAGATTATTATTTATGTCATAGTATGTTGTGTAGGCCTAGGTATAGAATTTGTTCTTATAGTCAATCCTGAAGAAATAACTTCCTCAGGTACACATTAACCATAAATATTGACCTCAGGTTTAAATATGTATCATGTAAAAAATAAGTTCACTGGCACAGACATTCTAGATCAGAGTCCTTTTTCTTGGTACATTTCCCAGCCCCCTTGCACCGAGGTAGAGCCATGTGACTCACTCCAGCCAATTGAATGTGGGTAGGGCTAGAGTGATCCTCCATGCTTTCTTTTATGGCTTACCAGCTGGCCGAATATAAGAGATCTAGGCCTTAAGGTAGGAAGACAATTGGATAGAAGTGGCCATCTGAATGACTAAGTGGAACAGAGCCCTGTCCATTCCCCTACCCACCATGGTACACACATACTATGCCTAGTGTGATGTGAAGCAGAAATAAATCTTTTAGCCACTGCATTTGGGAGTTGTTTGTCATAGTGATTGCATAACCTCTTTAATACACTTTTCAAACCAAGTTTTATAAAGGGTCAAGTTTACTGGGTAACTTCTCAGTATATATTGAGTTTTTTACATAATTCTTACGGTATTTTCAGTTAACATTCCCTTGGCTCATGTTTTCCTTTGGTATTTTAACCTGGCTTTAACTATATGGTTATATTAGATAATGCCCAAAATAAATTCTTTTCTTTTCTTAACATTTTAGCTGGGAGTTTTTGTTACTTTTGTTTTTTGTTTTTAATCTGTGTTCTTGAGAAGTAGAATGGCATATTGGGAAAAGCATGGATTTGGAGTCAGGTCTTACACTGAATCTCATTTCAGCCAATGACCCCATTCAGTTTGCCATTTAACTGCTCTGAATCTTTTTCATCTGGTGTAATGACTCCTAAATTGCAGGGTTTTTGTGAGACTTAAAAAAATATTATATATAAAATATCTGATACATAGTAGACCTGCAATAAATTATAATTATTAACATTATTACTCTTATTTTAATTTGATCAACAATTAATTTTCTCTTCTTACTTTTGCCCCTTTTAGATCTGAGAATATGTATGCATAGAGGGGTTAGATGCTGCATTTAGCTCTTGTATTTCCTCAAATCAGTTGGGATTCTGCTCCCTCTGACTTGAATAAAACTGTTTACCATTAAATCGGATGTTCAAAATCTGAAATCCATTTCTTGTTCATTGTAGCCCATTGACTTTATAAACCTCCTGAAATTGTATGTGAAGTATTTTTATGGAAATATATTTCCCTGGGAGAAGGATACTAGCTTTCATCAGATTCTCAATAGGAACCCTAACCCCCAAAATATTAAGAATTTCTGCCTTAGATCTAATCACTAATCGCTTCTCTAACCCACAACTCCTCCAACTCTGGGCATGATGATACAAACCATTTGCCCCAGAAACATAATCAGACTTTTTTCCATAGCATTTGTATGCCTATCACCTCTTCCATCTTGATGTTCTGACTTTCCTTGACATCTTACAATTACCTTTTCTTTACCTTTGTCTTCCATCTACTTCTTTGACCAATATTCTATCTCTATATCTGCTATTGTTTTCTCTGTATAGCCTCTGAACATGGATGACATTAAAATCTTTTCACTCTAGCTACCTTTCCCTTGACTATTTCTCCCTATGGCGAATTCATCTACTCTCACAGTTTCTAATCTCACCTCTTTGCAGATGACATCTAAACCTGCTGGGCAGAAACAGTCTCTCCCAAGCTATAATTCTCCTTTACCAGTGAATCTTTTTCATCTGGTGTAATGACTCCTAAATTGCAGGGTTTTTGTGAGACTTAAAAAATATTATATATAAAATATCTGATACATAGTAGACCTGCAATAAATTATAATTATTAACATTATTACTCTTATTTTAATTTGATCAACAATTAATTTTCTCTTCTTACTTTTGCCCCTTTTAGATCTGAGAATATGTATGCATAGAGGGGTTAGATGCTGCATTTAGCTCTTGTATTTCCTCAAATCAGTTGGGATTCTGCTCCCTCTGACTTGAATAAAACTGTTTACCATTAAATCGGATGTTCAAAATCTGAAATCCATTTCTTGTTCATTGTAGCCCATTGACTTTATAAACCTCCTGAAATTGTATGTGAAGTATTTTTATGGAAATATATTTCCCTGGGAGAAGGATACTAGCTTTCATCAGATTCTCAATAGGAACCCTAACCCCCAAAATATTAAGAATTTCTGCCTTAGATCTAATCACTAATCGCTTCTCTAACCCACAACTCCTCCAACTCTGGGCATGATGATACAAACCATTTGCCCCAGAAACATAATCAGACTTTTTTCCATAGCATTTGTATGCCTATCACCTCTTCCATCTTGATGTTCTGACTTTCCTTGACATCTTACAATTACCTTTTCTTTACCTTTGTCTTCCATCTACTTCTTTGACCAATATTCTATCTCTATATCTGCTATTGTTTTCTCTGTATAGCCTCTGAACGTGGATGACATTAAAATCTTTTCACTCTAGCTACCTTTCCCTTGACTATTTCTCCCTATGGCGAATTCATCTACTCTCACAGTTTCTAATCTCACCTCTTTGCAGATGACATCTAAACCTGCTGGGCAGAAACAGTCTCTCCCAAGCTATAATTCTCCTTTACCAGTTGCCTATTAAGCACTTTCATGGGCTATTCCACTGGCACTTTACTTGGACAAGTCCCAAATCAGACTCTTGCATATTCCCCAGTCCAACTCTCTCCTCTGACTTCCTTAATTCTGTTAATAGCATCATTTTTAACTCTGACATTTAGAATTACAAATTTAGAGGCACTTTTTTCTCTTCATTCTTCTTCCATCGTATCCAATCAATTCCAAATCCTATAAATTCTAACTCTACAGTGTCTTTTGAATTCATTACCTCTTTTCTAAGAGGAGACACATTTATACTCATCTTTACCATTCTAACAGCAGCCACTCTAGTTCCAACACACATTTTCTTCTCACTTTGATCATTGTATGAGTTCCTGCGCTGGCATCACTCCCTCTAGCCTTTCCTTCACCAGACTATCCCTTTCCAGATAAATCTTTCTAAGGCATAACTATTTTTTCACTTTCGGCAGTTTATCTTCCTGAATTACACAAAACCTTGTCATCTTGTCAGTCACATTAGATTCTGCATTATACAGCTACTTCATCCTCTTTCGGCTTGGGCTTTACACTAATACAGGCTTGGCTTCCAATTCTGGCTTTGACATTCCCTAATTATGTAACCTTAGGAAGGTTGCTTATTCCCTTCAAGACTTTTTTATTATTATTTATAAAAATGGGGGTAATAATAGTATTTATCTGTCATAGATTATAGATAGCAACAAAGCCTTTCCATCTCCCTCCCATCAAAAGTTGGACTATAATTCCTTATCCTTTGAATTTGGTCTGGACTTGTGACTTGTTTTGGTCAATAGAATATGTGGAAGTGCAATTTAAAAACTTCAGCCTCAAGAAGACTTGAGGATTTCACTAGCCATGTTTGAAAACTTAAGACTACTCTGTGAATGAACTCAAGTTAACATTCTGCTGTAACCATGTGGAAGAGAACCACAGCTCCCAGATTGCCCTCCACCTGACTGCTAACCACCAGTCATGTAAGTGAGAGCATCTTATATTATCAAGCTCCAGCTAATTCACCAGCTAACTACAACTGCTTGAGCAAGCCCAGGCAAGATTAGCCAAAGAACCTCCCAACTGAGCCCAGCCCAAACTGCCCATTCACAGAAGTGTGAGCTAATTGAAACTACTATGTTTTGGGCTGGTGTGTTAAGCAGTAAAAGTTAACTGATATATTGCCTCACAGGGTTGCCAGGAGTATTATGTGAGATTGTATATATGAAAGTGTATAAAATAGTGTCTGACATAATAAAAGACAGTTATTATTATATTATTAGCCTATTCTACATAGTCTATGAGCCAGTTTAACTTGACTATTCACCATTACCTGAACTCATCCTGTTCTTTCTTGTCTCTGCACTTTGCTTATGAATTTTAATACATGGGGATTGTAGTCCTCCCTCTCCCAATTTTTCTAATCCAATTCATGATTCAAGCCTCATCTCAAATGCTTCCTTCTTCATAACAACTTTCTTAAATCTATAACTAGATAAGGGATAGTAGAAAGAATGGGACTTTGAAGCCAAACAGACCTGGATTTGAATTCTGATTTTACATTTCCACTTAATCAGGTATGCAATCTTGGTTAACTTTTCTGAATGCTATCATCTACACCTATAAAATAAGTCATGAGGATTAAATGACAATATAAAGCATCTAACATTATTAGTCTAAAACCTGTAATATTTATTCAACAAATGTTAGCTCCTTTCTTCCCTTCCTCCTCCAAACCCCTACAGCTCTGTCTACCATGCCTCATAGAATATAACATGTTCTGCATTTGGTTATAATTCTGAGTACTTATTTTATACTCTATTTGGAGAAAAAGTGTTTATTTATCTTGGAGTCCCATACAGTACCTTATATGGTCATTTTCACATGGTAAACACTCAATAAATATTTATTGCACTGAAATTTTTAATTGCCAACTTATTCAAGCAATGTTAGAGAAGGAAGACCTCATTTTTGCTGGGTGGTCAGGGTAGAATTTGTAGAGGACTTGGATTCAAACAAGCTTTTAAAAATGGGAAGGATTTGGAGAGATGGAAAAGAGGGAGAGAGAATTCCAGGACAGATGTGAGTACAATCACAGAGTTGGAACGTGCATAAAACTATTCAGGAGAAAGTTAGAATTTAATTATCTAGCTGCAGCAGAGGATTGATGGCAAGATAAAAATATTTTTCATTATAAAAAGTGAGGTAAAGAGCTGAGAATCTGCACATGGGAAATTGATCCGTCAGTAGCTGGGAAGTTGGGGTGGGGTTACATAAATACAATGGTTTGCTGACATTAAAATAGAGCTATACTTCCCAAAGATCAATGTCATCTACTTGCTTTGGTGGTCTTTCTAGGTTTATTTTCTTCCCAATTATTTTTCTTTTTAACCTTATCAAACTGTTAATAAATACATCTAACACAAATGAGTCTTTAAGTCAGTCAGGCTGTCTGTCCACATTTCAAGAATAAAAGTAGTTTCCTCTTTCATGGTGCAAAGCTTTCAAACTCATATCCCGCCCAGATAAGTCCGGGCCTGAAGCAAGAACTGGTACTACGCACTGAGGCCATCAGATGTATAAATTCTGTCTAGAGTCTGGTTTAGGGTAAGTGAAGCCAGAAAAGAAGCAGCAAAGAAAGGAAGGATTAGCAAAGAGAGTCATCATGACGCAGGTTGTAGGAGAGAAGCTTAAGATCCAAGGACATGCTGTCAGGTGGAGAGGTAGACTGAATGAACCAGGGAAGGCAGAACAGGAAAGAGATATAGGCATGGAGAGGCATCAACCTGTACCACATGCTAGCCTATGACTACAGGTAAATCTACATAAGTAAGGTAGAAGATAAATAACTACAACCCACAGAAAGGTCAAGTCTCAAAACATTTAAAAATGCTGAAAACATGATCTAATACATCATACTGGGGCCAGAAAACTTAGTTCTACTCCCTCCTAACTTATTTCCTGTTTGCCTAAAATTTTCTTTCCCGAAAAGTCACAATTTTCCACCTCAATTCTGATTCTCCATTTAACCTGATTTGAGCATTCTGATAATTTTAGCACTAGGGTAAATCAGAAGATATTTGATTAAACTGTTGGTGAATGCAAGAATATTTCTCAGCACATTTTTTCTATTATTTCTATTATCATTAATCTGTTTTACCATTGGAAAAGGTTTGTGTTTGTTTGTTTGTTTGTTTTTCCAGATTTCTGAAAAGCTTGGTGTGCAGCAGCAGATTGTGTTGAAAACATACCTTTGATGCTGCCTCTTCAGTCCCAAGGCACTCTTAATAAATACAGAAATCTATTTTTAATACAACATTTGTTGACAAGTATGCATGTCCATCAGAAATAAGTCAATTTGGGAGGAAATTTGTGAGGGCAGGAGGCTAAGAGTCATTAATCTTTTTTTTCGAAGGAAAATGTGTTTGTTTGTTTGTTTGTTTGTTTTTCCAGATTTCTGAAAAGCTTGGTGTGCAGCAGCAGATTGTGTTGAAAACATACCTTTGATGCTGCCTCTTCAGTCCCAAGGCACTCTTAATAAATACAGAAATCTATTTTTAATACAACATTTGTTGACAAGTATGCATGTCCATCAGAAATAAGTCAATTTGGGAGGAAATTTGTGAGGGCAGGAGGCTAAGAGTACTAGGGAAACATATAAACAGATTATGCTTATGAGGACATTTGCTTCCCTCTTGGTTGGATGTGACTGGAATATTTCTTTAGTAGGTACCACAATAATGGCAATTTCTTAGAAAACACTGTTCTGGACTATATGGGTGGGAGAAGATAAATGCAAGTAAAACAACGGCCCCCAAAACCTGAAAACCTACGAATAAAAGTTAATGAAAAGAATACTGCATTCTGAAAACCAGAAACTGGAATCGTGAAAATAGCTAGGGTTGAGAGAATGCATCTCAAGACTCATCTGCTGCTTTCTACACCTTAGCTGAAATTGTGGCTGGGTAATGCCTTAGCCAGCTGGCCAGCCATGCCCAAATCAGTTATCCTGCTCTGACCTGCCCCGCTAAACTTTTCTCAGCATTCAAGACTGAACTCTAGTATCATTTTTCCAATAGTGCCATCCTGGAATGATTTCTGCATTTAGAAATCCCACAGGATTCAAGTGGGAATCACTGAGAGTTGCCTTAGGGTCTGTTCACCAAAGACGAATCTCATGGACATAATGATTATCAGTTGAAAGTGGACACAAAGACTACAGAGAGTGGGATTCCATTTATGTGAGGTGCAAAAGCAGGCAAATAGGAAGTCAGAATTGCTACCACTGGAGAGGATAGCAACTGGGAAAGAGCATGAGGGAGCTTTCTGGGGTGTTAGAAATATTCTACATCTTGAATTGAATAGTGGCTACATGAGTGTTGGTCTTTGTAAAAATTCATTGAGTTATACACTTAAGATTTGGGCATTTTATGTATGTTACACATCGAGTTCTTAAAATTTTTTTAAGCAAATGTCATATTGACAGTCTAGCAAAGTCTTTAAGAAATGGCTTTGGAGTCAGACAAACCTTAGTTTGAATAATTCTACTACTTACTAGCAGAGAAATTGTACCCATTACTTCTTATCTCTATGTCTTGGTTTCCTTATGTGTAAAAGGAGGTGATAGTAATGCTCAAGGGGTAATTGTAAGGATGAAATTAGTTTAGCAAAATTCTTGGTATATTGTTGGGTAAAAGGTGAAATATTCTACAAATGGTATCTACTATTAGCAGTACTATTGCTACTACTATATTAATCAGTTACTAATTAACCATTATTGATTAATAATAATATTGTAAACAATATTAATGAACCATTAATTTTATTAATGAATTGTTCTATTACTATAAGAACAGCAAAAGAGTTTGGGAAAGAAAATAATATCTTGGGTTATACATGGACAGCAAATACATAGATAAGGTTTTCTTGCGCAGTATAAACAGTAAGTATCACCATCTGATCATGGCATTCTTTTCTGATGAGTTTAATGACTTCAAAATCCTTTCCAAATGCACTCCAGGTACCTAATACCAATCAAGTAGAAGTGGTAATGGAGATGAACACCTCAGCCACTGTTGATTACAATCACCTAAAAGGCAAGAACAAAGCAATAAACAATTGAGTGACTGGTAAACCTTTGATAATGCTCTGACGATATATATTCTATTGGCCATGTGATTAACAGTTCTTAATAAGGGAGAAGGTATAAAGGATCCAGGATTTACTGGTTATTAAAAGGCACTAGGTTTTCATTAATAGTAAGCTGTCAGTAGGGTGGTAGTGCCAGACTCATTGACAACCAGAGCCTTGGATATAGGGGAAAAGCTGGCATGGTTGAGGAAAGTTGGAGCCTCTTACCATGAAAAAGAGGCAAATAAGGGGCAGAACCTAGAAGCCAGGTAGAATGAGAAGATGTAGTGAAGCCAAAATCAAGGTATATCAAAAAAGGAGAGTCAAGATGGTCATTAAGCCAAAAAAAATAAAAAAATAAAAAAAGGAAGATAGGTGGGAACCAGAACAACACATGGTTAGGAAGGCTGGCTAACACAGGCATTTTCAGTTTGTGATGCCTCCTGAACATCCAAGTATAGATGCCAAATAGACTTGGATATTCAAGACTGAAGAGGCTAGAACTGGAGAAATAAATTTAGGACTTATGAGCATGATATTGAAAGACATGGCACTAAATAAGATCCCCTAGAAAGTGAAAATAAAGAGGAGCCAAGGACTGAAACATGGGTCCCTTCGACATTTCGAAGAAGAAAAAATAAAAAATACTGAACAGGAGAAGCCACGAAATTAGGGGAAGAATAAGCAGTAGATGACCCAAAACAAAGTGAAGAAAATGCTTTCAGAAAATGTTCAAGTGGTGCTGAGAGGTCAATAAGATAAGGACCTAACATTCACCACTGGATTTTGCAAAATGAACATCACTGACCACTGTGGCAAGGACATTATCAGTAGGGTAGTAGCAACAAAGGCTTGATTAGAATGGGTTAGAGAGAGATTGGAGCTGTTAAAACGAGAAGAGATGAAATGTTAGAAGACTTCGGTGCACTGTAAAGTAGCAAAAGTATGATAATTTTGTGACAACTAATCATTATGCTAAAAAGTACTTATCCTTAATACTTAAGGTCTGTTGATGTAGACAAGTGAATGGTTGGTAGATAAAGATGGTCAGTTGATGACAGGCAGATCTTGACAGAGGCAAATCTTAAGAACACATGAAGGGTGCAAAAAAAGTTTGTTTTTCTTCCTCCGTACCTTAATAGGAAGTGGCTAGGAGTGGTTGACAAGGGCTCTAAACACATATAAAGCAGATATTTGAAATGGAATTGATATGTAAGTAAATGCAGAATTTGTACATTTGTAGGTTCAAGTATAGACTTAAGCAATGATTATCTATAGATATTAAAACTTGGTTAGTTAGAAAGCCATGGAATCTTTATTAGCCGTGAATAGTAAATTTGATAATCCATCTAAAAATTACTTAAGCAAAGTGAATTATGGATTCCTATTTATCCATCCAAGTTGTCTTCTAAAACATTGCATGCATACTATGTGTAAGGTCCTCTAAGACAATCTCTACTAGAAAATGTAGCCAATTCAAATATTTCACAGCACAAAATTCAGATCATGCGAAAAACCTGTGACTTTTCAAGTTTTCATTGATGAATTTACAATTCCTTAGTTGCCTCCATCCCATTGGGTAAAAAAAAATATGCTTAAATGCATCAATCAAAAGTATCTCTTTCAGTTAAATTTGCTTCTTTAGTTTAAACCTGCTCTTTTTAGTGTAATTGCTCATGTTTCAGGGATGTCCTCCTTTTCCCCTCCTCTCGAGGTCGGTCTTGGTTGGAGAATAACTTGCTCGTTCTCCTGGTTGACAAAAGGACTCCTGGTCTCCATGCTGACCTCTGGGTCTTTACCAGCCTCTGATGTAGTATGACCACTCTGCTCTTGTCCCTGACATTTAACTGGCAGCCATTGCTATAGTTTGCAGCTAAAGAAATATCTGGTCTACTCAGCAATGGCTCCAGCTGCTCATGTCTTCACATGTTCATGTTTCTGGTGCTGGTGATATCTTGCTGCCAGCTCTATCAAGTGGCCCATTTTCAAGTGCCCTCTTGTTACTTTCCTCCCCAACCTCTGGGCATTAGCCTTCTGATTTCTCATGGTCAGTGTATCCCACAAACTCTTGGGAAGCTGGTGGACATGGCTCATGCCCCTGCTGTCTTCCACAGCCTTCTCTAGGTCTACAGCAAAGCTAGAAATCCTCTCCTTTCCAACCTGGGCTCTGTAAGAAACTCAAGAGATCTGTCTTCTTCCACCTTGCTAAGACTCTCTGCCCTCTCTGACTTCCAGCTTGGTGGTACTGTGATCAATGCAGGGCTACCTGGGTCAAATGTATCTGCTTTTTTCCCAATCATCCACTCTTACCCACTGGGGTTTTAGGCCGGAGAAGTCATACATATCTTACCTCCCCTCTTTATTTTTCTCTCTTTTCCTCCAAAGTCCTAGTTCTTGGTGTCAAAAGAACTATCTTTTCTTTTCCTCCTGTCCAAAGAGACTTCCCAACATCATTTCTCCTCCACCCCTACATCATTTTCTTTTTTTCCCAAGGTGATTTATATGTTCCTTTTCCTGAGGCCAGAATGACAAAAGAGAACTGCAAAATCAAGAAGGTAACCCATTGGGAGATATTATTTTTAGAAAACAATATATTTGTTCCAAAGGACTGAGTATATGAGAGGTTGCTTATCCTCAGGGACCTTATAAGCTAATTGGAGAGGTAAGACAATATGTAAAATTAAAGCAAAGCTAAATTAAAGCTACCCCAGTGTTGCAAATGTTATAGTCTGTCTAGAGGTTGGCTCAGCTGGTTGGAGAATGGCATTGGAAGCCCCCTCTATAAACACCGCCATAATGGAGGACCAGGCGAACATCACATAGGTTAGCCAAAAGTCTTTAAAGAATTCTGGGCAGCATTATATTAAGTTAATTCCTCTTTTCTCCCCTAGTTATACTGCTCCGAACAAAAGAAATTTTGGACAGACTGTCATTTCGCAAACTGATAAATGCAAACTAATTCCAGCCTAGTGGAAAATATTTTTTATTATTCACATCTTACTTTCAGCTGAAACGTAACAAGTACCGGACACATACTTTAATAGTATTCCAGAAAGGAACTTGAGCCTGCAAGATCTATTTAGGCTTTCTTCTGTGAAGGAATGTCCTTGTAAAAAGCTATGTGTATTTGTTATGTGTATGCTTATATTTCAACCCTTTTTCTTTGAGTATTTGTTAATGTGGTGAATAAAGTTACAGATATAATCCAGGCAATTAGATTTCCTTACTTTAATAATGTATTAATTCTCCTATTCATCTTTATTCTTTTAGGCAGTAAATTAGGTTAATATAATGGCAAAAAGAAAAAAGAAAACCAAAGAATATGTCTGTCTATATTTACATATAATAGTATAAATATTATATGTATACATATCTGTGTACATTTATATGCGAACACATAGCATTTATTATGCCTGTATAAAACATAGGTGTATAGTTAAAGGTGTGTATATATACACATATATATCATACATATATACAAACATACACGTATACACATTTGGGTAAATATAAAAGTTCATATCGAAGGGTAAGCTGCATATCCACATTTGATGTGAAGGAAATATTTCATGCCTTTGAACCTTTGCATATGTTGGTTCCTTCAGTCTGAAATGCTCCTTCAATCCCCTTTGCCTTTGAAACTCCTACTTATTCTTCAAGAATCAGCTTCTGATCCACACCTCCACTATGCTGCTATTGTGCTGGATTTCACTAAAGAATTTCTTATATGTATGCTTCCATTATTTTATATACCTGTCTCTCCTCCTAGACAATGAGCTCTTTAAGTACAGGAACTGAGTCTCATTCATGTTTGCTCTGCCTCAGACCCTAGCCCTTAGGCACGTACTAAGCAGTCAGTAAACATTTTATGAAGAAGTAAAGGCAGTCCTCGAATAATAATTAAGACTTTGATGTGAAGGGACAGGAAAGCACTCCCCTAACTTAGGGTGGGAAGGGACTTTGAGGAAGGCTGGAACCTTTTACTAAGGCAGAGGGAAGTTAAAGGACATTGGCCTGTTTTGGGAAGGTACTTGGGGGATGGAGACCACCTACTTGGGTAAAATGGAATGATGTCATACAAATAGCTTTTGTGTCTAGACCTCTGAAAACTAATGTGATAAAATATGATTACTTTTTGAAACTCAGAAAAACGCAAACAAAGGTCGAGCTCTCAAAGTTGGGCAGTGGCTTTGAATTTGGACACACGTCCACTTACCTCATTGCCTTGGCAGGTCATATAGTGTTTCTGGGCCTCAGTTTCATATTTGTAAGGAGAGAGAAATGGCAGCGGCAAATATTCCTGTATCTTACAGGGTAAGGAAGAAATGAGAAATTTTACCTAAAGTGTTTTGTATGACATATTAGTGTGGGTCAGGGGCCAATCAGGTAAACTGCATCTTCTTTAAGTATTTAGAACAGAGGAAATTTAATGAGAGGACTTCATTAAATAGGGCATAGAAGAACCAAAAGCTAAAGAGAGAAGATGAGGAAATCCAGAGGTTGGTCACAACATCCCTAGCTGTAGAGATAAAGAAAGAGGGTAGTGTTACCAGAGACCAAGAGCTGAGGTCACCCAACAGAAGATGAAACCACGTCTCTTGGGAACAGGAATGACAGAGGAGATATAGCTGTTGCTGGAGAAGACCCTACCTAAGGCAGACAGCCTGAGGAGAAATACCTGGGCTTCTTTTCCCTCCGCCCTCCTTTCTCCCACCAGTACTCCCTGCTGTCTAAACCTAGGTCTCAGCCCCTTTGCAGTAAAAAGTAAAGCAGGAAAACAGAGAAATGGATATGAAAACAAATACATGATTCATTAGCATGATCGGGATTGGTTTTGGCCATGAGGGGAAAAAAAATTCAAAATAACAGTGGCTTAAATAAGGTAGAAGCTCATGTCTCTCTTACATAAAAGCCTACACAGGTAATTTAGGACTAATATGGCATTTAATAACTTCAGAGACCCAGGTGTCTTCTACCTTGATGCTCTTTTGTGTGTGGCCTTGATCTCACAGTCCAAAGTGGAGGCCTCTGTGTTTCAGGCGTAAGGATGGCAGAAAGGACAAAGAAAAGCAAAGAGGAGCACATATACATTGTCTGACAGAATGTTTTTTGAACTTTGGATCATCAAATCAATATAAAGGATAACTTTAAAAAATAAAATAGAATAAAACAGAAGATATCAGGGTATTTACTATATAGTAAAGGTAAGTATTTCTACCTAAAAGTTTTAAGACCTATGAGTGTATATGTGAGATATGTATAATAACATAACATAACATAACATAACATAACATAACATAACATAACATAACATAACATAACATAACATGTATTTCTTTTGTAGGATACTGTCAAAAAAGTTAAAAGTAATTAAAAGTTCCTGGAAACTGCTCCACTCTTGTTTTATCCCATTGGCTAGAACTTGGTCACATGGCTATAGAAACTTATGAGAAGGATTGGGAAATGTACTCTTTTTTTAGCCCTTTGCCTAGCTAAAATTGAGGATATCATTATAAAAGAAAAGGAGCTTCAATAGTCAAGGACAACTCAGAGTCTCTACCACACACAAGTTCATTGTTATTTTTGTCTGTTGTTGCTGATCACATTTGGGTTGAATGCATTTTCAAAAGGAAAATAATTGTCACACTCTTTTAATATTATTACTATTAACTATTATTATTGACTGAAAGAACCATTTCACTCAGAGGCTGATTCTTGATAGTTTAACACAGTAACGACAAGTTTGGTGCCTGGACCCACACAGAGTGTGTGTGTGTAAATCTTGCTTTTTCATTTAGTTTTCTCAGGTATAAAATGAGGATAATAATAGTGTCTCTCTTATCAAGTGTTTTGAAGTGCTGAATGAGGATGAGAGTCAACTGTTTAGCAGAGTGTGTGCTACCCACAAAGAGCTCAGGAATGCTGGATGTAGATGTCAGCGCTAGAGTTCAGAGGCAGAATATGTGGGAAGGTATCAGCATGGAGGTACACTGTTTATAGCCAACACCCATTCAGAGGTTGAAGGGGTTGCTAAATGCATGGTAAATGAACTCTGGTTCATAACAGCAACCTGGACCTTGATCAGAAATGAGATATCAGCTAGCAATGAAGAACAGTGGAGAACAGCAGGGCTACCTGGGACTTTTAAGGAAGAAGGTTGAGGGGTGAACTAAAAGCAAGAGTTGGAATAATAATTATAGTGCCTAGTATATAGTGGGCCTAGAGTATTTGTTGAATGAATGAATGCATGGACAAAAAATGAGAAGATGGGTGTTAAGTGCCTTTGTGACTGTGACATAAACTTATTTTTCTCTCCTGTTGCTGATCACATTTAGGTTGAATGCATATTCAGAAGGAAAATAATTGTCACACTC
>NW_006441955.1:14346299-14355834 GCF_000325575.1 Pteropus alecto
GATGTTTTAATATTAATCTGATTGGCATAGTACTTTTAGGGAAAGTTGTGAAACCTCTTTACTTGGAAATATAAAAAAGGTAAACCTTCATCTTTTGGCAGAAGGAGAAAATAGATGACTTTCCCAGATTCCTTCTTCATCTCCAAGGAACGTCATGTGCCTAAACCAGAGGTCACTTTAGACAGGACGTGTGTCCTGCATGGCTAGTTAATGCATTTACATTATCTGCCTGGTCCCTGTAAATTATATGAATGTGATATTTCTACAAATACTTAATAATCTCCAAATTAATAAGAAGACTAGGAAGTGGTAGATTCATGTGTGTTCTCACTATGTGTCATTTTCTACTGAGAAGTAAGATATTAAAAGGCAAAAACAAGTTGCTTTCCCCTTAAATGAAGTGATTGCCTTCTGAAAAAGACAGTCAAGAGCTAACAGTTGCAATGCAAAGTGATAAAGATGATGACGGGGAAAGGCTGAGGGAACATCAAAAGGAGACATCTATCTACCTCTGTCTAGGGTAGAGGGCAGACTGGTCACAAAAGGTTTCCTAGGGGGAGGTGATTCTTCTTGAATCTCTAAAAATAAGAATGCCTTAGCCAGGGAGAAAGATGACGGATAACATTCCAAGCACAGATGAAATAAAAGAGCAAAGACTGGGAAGGATAGAGCCATGAGGATTGTGTCAGAGATTCAAGTGGCTTGTTTTGCCTGGTGATGTAGGTGTATGCCAGGAGAAGAAAAGCGGGAGAAGCAAAGAGATGTGGCCAGATCATGCAAGTCCTTGTGTGCTCCATTTCATCTTGAAACTTAGACGGGATCATTGAAACACAAATTTTGGAGAAATGAAATTATTTCACTGGGTTCAAAAAAAGAGACTTTAAGGGCGACTCTTAGATTTCAACCTTGACACCCTCCGGTTGCACTTGTGTGATCCCGTCCTCTATGGTCAGGCAGGAAGCAGGTCTCCCAAGTCAATGCTGTGACTTGAGGGCAAGGACAACCAATGGTAAGATGCTTAGTGCTAGAGAGTGAATAATTCACATGTTTCTGAGGTTACATTCTGAAGTAGGGGGTCCATCATGGCTCATCAAATCCAGGGATGCCAAAGAAGAGAATCTGGAGTCAAGAATGGACTAAGACCAGGAAAAACTAGAGTGATTAATGGCAGGTGAAATGAGAAGTCTTCTAATTTGTTTGAGAAGCCTTCCTTGCAAGTTATTAGTACAACACTAGCAAGGGCTTACTTAGGCACTTAAGAGCTGGGGAAAACCCAAACAGGCTTGTTCTTATCTTATCCCTATTCCTGACCCCTGGAGCTATAGGGTGAAGTTACAATGTCCAGTACACACATCAGGCAGTACAAATTCTAGAATTCTCTTTTCGGGGTATCAGTATAAAAAGAACACTGATCTGAAAGCGTCTGCCTTTTATAAAACTCCTCACTTGCAGTTACTTGTTCTTGCAATTCCTAATTAAATATCTGTCTTTGCCACCAAACTGTAAGGTCCTAAGGGTATAACGTGTGCCTGTCACATATAACAAAGTTATAATGAAGTTCCTGGTGTAAATGAATGATAAAGATTTAAAAAATTTGAATCTGGTTTACCCCATTTACCACTAAGGTACTCAGATACAATTCAAGTGCAAGTCAGCTGGATGACATAGATAAAATATAAAATCTACGCCTTCAAAATATGTTGTTGTTAAGTTCCTATGTTTTGGCTTTTATAGAGATGTATTCATGGCTCTACTTTTCTGAACATTAGTTTCCTTTTTTGCAAAATGGATTCGATAATGACTACTTGTTATTATGATGCAGGAGAGCACTGTAATTAAGAAGATTTAAATAATGACACCATCACATACTACATGGGAAACCTCAGGCAAAGAACTCAAACTCACTAAACCTCAGTATTCTAATCTGTCATATGGAGATGATTATACCTACTAACCAGGGTCTTTGCAAGAATGAAATAAAAGAATCCATTTAAAACATTTAGCGTCGTGCCTGGAATCTACTGAGAGCTCAAAAAAAAAAAAAAATTAACTATTATTATCTTAACTCATAGTTTTAGGGATTAAATGAGATAGTTCCATTTAAAAAAGAGAGCATCTAGAACCTTGTAAGCACACAGAATGTGTTAGCTATTAATTTATTTCTCTATATAGTCATCATTTCACTGTGCAAACTACTGTTTGTGCAATGCATTTGCTTTATTCCATCTCTTCTATTGCAGCCTTGATCTGTAATTTGAATCTCTCATTGCCGCTTCATTTTTATATTTTTATGTCTTGCCTCCCTAGCCAGAATATCAATTCAGAGCAAGTAGCATGGTCCATTGCATATAGTAGATACTCACTCTATAGTTATCTTGATTTGGTTTATTGATAACTCTATTACTCTTAAATAGTTTTTAGAAAAATTTTAAACTTATGATAAGATGGAAAAAATTATACTCTTCCTATGTCCAATAAGGGATCATCAAGGCCATGGAAGGAAAGGGTCATCTGATTTCGGTATAAAGAAATGACTAGCTGAGAGTCAATTCTTGCTGTTGGCTTTCTAAGACTCCCTAAGTTTTGCTGAAGTTATTACTATTGTGTTTATTTTTAAAAGTTGTGAGGGATTTTGCTAAAGCTCCGGCTACTTTTTATTTTTTGTCTTTTTTTAGTTTTTAAACTGAAAACCTTTATCACACTTTTCCCTTAGAAATTTCAATGTCCTAAGTAGAAATATTTAGGTACTTTAGAGATGCTCTTTAATTCAGTCAATGACTCTGAATAAAAAGTCCCTGCCTTAAAGCCATCCTCTACATAAATATAGTATAATCTTTCTAAAATGTCACACTCCTCCTTAAAACCCTTTTTTGGCTCCTCATTTCTCACAGGAGAAAGTCTGATTCCCTTAGCCAAGGACCAAGGCCACTGTCTTAACCAATGATCTTGTATAATTCCCCTTCCCATTTAATGCTGTAGAAATCTTAAATTTCTAGTTCCTTTCTTCACATTTTTTAAATGTTTTTCTCTCCTCCAGGAACATTTTTTTTTTTTTGTCTGAATAACTCCTACCTATTCTCGGCGACATCCCTTACTTGATATCTCTTCTAGGGAGCCGTCTCTGACCTTTCACTTAGGTTAGAATAAATGCCCCTCCATTGTATTTGATTCATAATCTCCTTCTCTAGAGTGTCCCATATTATAGTCATTAATCTGACAACTATTTCTGGAGTAGCTACTATGTGCCAGATACTATTTCAGATGCTGAGGATATGTTGACAAAACACACAAAAATTGTTTCCCTCATGGAATTTACAATAAACAAAATAAGTAAGCAAATATAAGTACAATAGAGATGTAAGGTACAGGGAGTTCCTGGAGGGAGGGTTATAGAGGTACAATCTTAAATGGAGTGGTGAGGGCAGGCCTCCACTCATATTTGAGTCCAGAGGCGAAAAAGGCGATGTGGGGAGACAATTCTCCATGGGTTTCTTGCATTTTTGCATGTCTTGTGAGCAAGGTATGAGCTGCCCTATTGTTCTGCACTATGTTTCGAGGAGTTTAGTGAACAGCCTTAACAAGAAGAAATGTGTCTGTCTTTGGAGCAAAGGGGAAAATATGCTTTCTGTCCAGTATACTAAAGATATCTCTCTCTAGGGCACACAACAGTTGCATCTGCATTTCATTATAAATAAGATTTGAGTTATCTAAATTCCTACTGGGAATTGGGGTTTGGGGAACTGGTACAAATGCTGACACTCTGGCCATTGCTATTGCTGTAATAAAGTCCTTTGTTTCTAACCTAAGAGGCTCGTGTCTTCTACCAGCATCTGTGAGGCTGTGGTAGGCTGACTTATTGGCTTACAAATAAGGTAAAGTTTCTCAGACTCCACAGTTCTTGACAGTGAAATGCATATATTTGGAAGAGGAGCATTCAAGACACAGGGAACTGCAAGTTGAAAGGCCCTGAGGCACTTGCTATATGTAATATTACCTGTCTTGAAATTCTCTGACTTCCACAATAACTGTAAATTTCTCAAAGACAACTAATCTTATTTATCCGTGTATCCCAAGCACCCAGTAAATTTATTGGCACATAGGAAATTCTCAATAGATGTTTCTTGGAATTAATAGGAAATAGCTGTTGCCTTGGAAATAAGGATGTTTCTTAGACAAGGATCTGTGGGTGTCATTTATTATTATTTCTTTTCTCTTATTCAGAAAAAAGCACATGATAGAGCAGCAAAAGAACTGAATTTGAAGTAAACCAACCTGGGTTTTCATGCCAATTTTGCTGCTTATTAGCCTATAAGCTTGAGCTTTACTTTCCCTCTGGATGAAATGTGTTGCAATAATAATCTTGTCTTCTCTGTTGTGATACTTAAGTGATACAACAGAGGAAACATATAAAAAGTTCAAAAACTGATATGTTGTGTGCCATACATGGTACCTAACCTGTGGGAGGGTATTGGAAACATATCTACAACTGCTATTCTATCTTCGCTAGGCCCCAATTTGAAGGAGAATGGGAAATCTGATGATTTTTAAAATCAACGGGCAAATAATGAAAAACAGGATCTGCGTTCTAGGATTTTGTCTAGACCATTAGCCATTTCCATTTATTTAACAATAAAGCACACTCATTGGGGTTTGAATTCTTGTAGAAGTTAATGAGCAAACGCTTATTTCTGCCCTTGGAGTCACTGGTTCTATTCCCCTTAGCTCCTTGAGTTCACACGTTCAGTATAGTTTGCAGTCAGTTATTGTTTTGAATGGGAAGCCTGCCAGCAGCATTAGGCTGAGAATTTGCTGTTAACTTGGCCCTGTTTCCACGTCAGAGCATGCAAAGGGGAATCGTGGTAGTTTGGAAACTCCATACCATATATTTGAAAATCTGACCAAGAGTTCCTCAAAGCAGTTTGACATGGAGTTTCTTTCTGGTGAGAATCTTGGCCAATGAGTGCCACGGAGTGTTCTATCACTGAAGTGAATTTGTACCCCCCAAATATGGAAGGGAAGCCAGTTCGATGAGGACTCTTGGTCTGATTTTTTTTTTCTTTCTTAGCAGTCAAGGAACAAAATTGTGTCCCTCTTTGCACGGTTAACAATTGATGGATTGTCCTAATTTTTTTTCTCAGTTCTTTGGTCCAACATTTATTGAATTTCTAGTCTGGTTTGGAATTGTGCTAGATCTATGGCAATAAACAAAGCAGACACAGTCCCTGACAGGTGATGCTGCTATAGGGGTTTGTAGACCACACTTTTAGAAATATTAAGATGGAGAAAACAGACTTATAGGTGGACAATTACAAGGCTGTATGTTAAGTGCTAGAGCATATGGAGAGGAAACAGATGATGAAGAGGTGTCCAACTCAGTTGTAGGCCAGAAGTACAGGAGCACTCTGGGGAGAAGATAAAGCCATCAGAACTTTCATGGTGATCCATAGTCTTCTAGGGACAGTTGTGGCCCATTTACCAGTCTTTTCATCATTTTGTAGTTCAAATAGCTACCTAGTCAATAGTGTCCTCTCTGCATAGAATGACCGAATTTGATCCTTAGAGTTACATCAAGACAAAAGAGAGAAAAAAAGGAGTCTGTTATCAATAGAACATGTATACTGGAATTCGAAGGGGAAAGTTAGTTCTTAGTGATGGCCTCTTACAGGCCACATGTTCTATGTACTGCACGCTGTTCTCTCTGATTGGTTTCCTTATTTGTGATGTTTGCTCCCTGGTAGCTTCCATGTGCAGAATCATATCCACTATTTATTGAGTGCTTCTGTGTAGCAGGTACTCTGCTAAGTGTTTTATGTGCCTTTTCATAAAAACTCTGGACGTTATTGTTGGTATTGTACAGATGAAGAAACTGAAGCTAAGAGAGGTTAAGCTTTATAGAGATGACACAGCTAATAAGTATTGAGAACTAAACCCAGGTTTTCTGATTCTAATATCCAAGCTCTTAAATACCATGTTATGTGGCTCTTTGCTTACACACACACATGTGTGTATATATTTATATGTATATATGCATGTATATATACATATACATTAGGGAATATACAGAATATATAAGCCATATGTATACAACTGTATATGTGTGCACAGAGATACATAGCTATATATTTCCTGCAACATGTATTATGAGACTCATGGCCCTTATGACTCCTTTTTATGTCCTTTGGTTTCAATTACCACTTCCAACTGTTTTTTTCTCTTAGTATTTCTTGACTAAAATTTTTGAGAATGAAAATTTGCTTCACCAGCTAATGTTTTTTTTGCCATGTCTTGGATACTATAGATTGGCTACCTTCATGTCACATGCCCACCCTGGTCCAATCAGTTACCCCTCTGGGAAACAGTCAACTAGTGCTGAGCAGGGGTTAATGGTGGGGCAATTTCACTAATATGGGCTGGGGACCTTAAGGTTAATAGTTTATTAGGCAACAAACTTTTATTGCTCTGTCATGTATCAGTATATAGGTATGTAAACATTTTTTTCTAACACCAGAATAGCTCAAAGCTTGACATTTGAAGACCTGGGTTTACACACTGGCACCATGATCTAAAAGTTACATTACCTTGGGCAAATGACTTTGTATCTCTGAGACTTTTCCTCACTGACAATATAGGAAATGTCACATGGCCTTTTCTGGTTAATGAGTGTCTACTGGGCGTGGGCACTGGGCTAAAATGCTAGAGCTCCCAGATGAATGCGTTACCATCCTGGGGAGCTTATTTGCAGTCTAACAGTAGTTCATAAGACTCATGGGGGTGGGGGGGTAGTCTGTAAAATGCATATTCCAGGACCTAGCCCACCTGCAGAGATTCTGCTTCTGTAGACCTAGGATGGAGCACAGGATTTGCAGTTATTAAGAATGCCCTAAGGTTACAGGTGGTCGGTTGACTTAATGAGAATTAGAGTAGAAAACAAGACTTTCAAATGGATAATCACTACGCTGCTTGTTAACTGCTGGGGGACATTAAGTGGTGAGAGAAGAACCAAGAGCCTCTGAGCACCAGAGGAAGAGCAATAAATACTGTGGGGGTGGTGCCAAAGAAGGCTTCCTAGAGGTGTCATCTCAGCTCAGTAGGGACTTGCCAGGTGAAGAGAAGGGGAGGGCATTCAAGACTGCCAGCAAAAGTGTTCTTGGGGGATGGTGAGGATGGTGAGTGTTTCAGAAAGGCAGATAAGCCAGAGCACAGACAGCCTTGTTTGTGGTAAGTTTATTTCTCTGTGATGGGGCTTCAGAAATGTTTAAGTTAGTGAGAGACAAGTTCAAGTTTGACTCTTAGAAAGGTGATATTGGTTTCAGTGTGGAGAATAGTATGTTAAGAGTGAGACAGACTACATGGAGACCTGAGAGGATATAGTGGTTATAATTACAGGTGAGTGGTGATGAGGAGCTGAAGCCAGCCAACAGGATACAGCTGAAGACTAGGGGACGGCTATGAGAGATGTAGGGAGCAGATGTAGGGAGTTACGTATCTAGCTTGGAGAGTGGGTGATGTCCACCCAGATTTGCAGCAGGTATAAATCTAGGTGAAGAGTGGGAGAAAGTAGTAATGAGTTTTAGTTCAGGTATATCTAGTAGAGAAACCAGTAAACAGTTGAAAAATGGAAATCCAGCTCAAAGGGGAGATTGAACTTTGTTTAGAAGTTTACAAAACTCTAATGTTTTAGTGATAATTGAAGGCATGGGTATACATGAAAGCTCTCAAAAAGAACTTTAGAATTAAAAAAGAGAACATAGAACTAGAATCCTAAGAAATGGGACTCCAAGTTACAACAGTATACACAGGATATTCAAAGAAGGAGAAGCCAAAGAAAGAGTTTCAGAATGATAGCTTAGACATGTGTGAAAACTTTGCTGACAGAAACCTTGAAGAATCTAATACAATCCATTATGGTTTTTGTTTTTTGTTTTCTCTTTCACTTACCACATGAAGTAATATTTTGCTTCACCGATTGGTTATCGTGGGCAGTGGCATAACAAAAAAGGGAATTTATAGGATCATCTCTCTACAAAATGTCAATTCAATTCTGGGAGCAGAAGATAACATGGAGATTATTTTTATCCCATTATTAATTCAAGAATCATATTTACAGCATCTACTTTGTGTTTGATACTGAGCTAAGTGTGCATGATAAAGAGGTGGATTGGGCTCTTCAGCAGGCTTAACTCAGGTCTAGTATGTGTGAGTTACATAAAACAAACACCGCAGATACTAAACGATGGTGGTGCAAGACTTCAGTGTGCCTCTCTCAAGGGGGCATAGAAAGGAGAGTGTTGCAAAATGAAAACATATAGTATAGCAGAGACAACACTGATTGGGGAATTCAGAATAGAGGAACAAACAAGAGATAAAATGGGCCAGGAAAAGCTTACAGGAGGTGCGTTTTTAATACAATATAATCGAAGAACTAAAACAGAAGGTTTTGCTGTAAATTGAAAAGAGCACTATATGCAGGTTCTAGTCCTGCTACTACTTCTGCTAGGTAGTTTTAATCTTCCCGGGCATGGCTCTGTTCTCTAGGAAGCCACAAGCAGCAACCTTAACAACGCTTGCAAGGAAAAATGGCGGCTTTACCACACACCTCCTTTTTTACCCATTGGTTCCAGGTGTTTCCAACAGGTGATTTCTCAGCGAGCCTGAGCCAGCAGTCAGGGGGAAATAGGAAGGTTAACCTTGCTTCCTCATGCTTCAGAAAATAAATGTGTGGGGGTGAACTCTGGTTCAGCAGTTTTGTGGGGTTTGTTTTTGTTTTTGCTTTTGATGGGATCAGATGGTTCATTTTCAAAGACGGAAAGAACTATGTCGTATTTAAGAGCAAGAGCCTTGCAGTCAGACTTGTGCTTAAATTCTCAATCTGCTTCTGATCCCTTGAGTGACCTTTGGCAATTTATTCCACCTCTCTAAGTCTGTCTTTGTTACCTAAAAATTTGGGATAAAGATATGTACCTCATAGGGATGTGGTGGGGATTAAAGGATAATGTAGACAAATCCCAGAGCGCAGTGCCGGGCACAGAGTAGCTAGTTAAAAAAAGAAATCTGTTGATCCAATCAGTGCTATAGCTATTGTTATTAACAACATCGAGGGAAAGCAGTGGACGCACAAACAGCAGTCCCTCCTTCCCAAATCTCTGCCAGGCAGAAAGCCAGCGTCCTAGAACTTAAAAGGACTTTCGTTGGGTGGAACCTTGAACATGTGGGATCCCCGAGTCCCTCGCGCTGGTGGAGGCGGTGAGAGCTGGGGTGGGTGGCTGTCCCCGGCAACCAGAAAGTCCAAGTGACCCCACCCTCGGCAGGGCTGGTACCCGAGTAGAGCCTGCTCTCCTGCTCTCCTGCCCCCTGCGTCTCCGGGGGCCGGTTCTGGGGCGGGAGCGAGGGGAAGGGAGGAGGGGCGACACCGCCTCTCTCGCTCGTTCCATAAATCACCGCAGCCGCGGCGGCGGCCGAGTCGGGAAGTGCGCGGAGCCGGAGCGCAGCGTGGTGGCACCAGACACCTCCCTTTCCCCCCACCGCTTTCTTTCTT
>NW_006441955.1:14356214-14412483 GCF_000325575.1 Pteropus alecto
CGCGCTGTAGCCGGGCGCCCCCTAAGTTTGGAAGCCGCCGCGGCGCGGAGAGGCGCCTGCACAAGGGGAAGAAAGTTTTGCGGGGTGCGCCGAGCGGGCCCTGGGCGCACCTCCCGTTGCTCCCTCCCCTCTTCCCGGCGCCTGGAGCCGGTTGGCGGGGAGTGGGGGGAGGCAGCATGGCCCGCGAGCCGGAGGAAGAGGAGACGGCGGGGGTGGCCGCCCTGGCCCGCTGCTGCCCGGGCTCGCCGGGCCGGCCTGGGGCCGGAGCGCTGCGGCCGTCCCTCTGGCTGTTCTGCCTCGTCGCGTGCTGGCTCCTGGGTGCCGCGGCCGACGCCGACTTCTCCATCCTGGATGAGGCGCAAGTGCTGGCGAGCCAGATGCGGAGGCTAGCGGCCGAGGAGCTGGGTGTCGTCACCATGCAGGTATGGGGTCCCCGTTAAGCCTTCGAACTTGCTAGGCATCTTGCCTCTCTGCGCAGAACTGGGTCCCCAGTACAGGTCCCCTTGACCGTGCACCAACCTTCCTGGCATGCACATACCCCACCCCCCGCCTTTTTCCGCCGGATCCCTCTGTTCTCTGTACAGGACCCCCGATCCCCTCCCAACTTAACACACCAACTCTTCCCTGCACTCAGGTAACCCTCCGTTTCTCCTGCAGAAGCCGCTGCCCTTTGCACGGAGCCCATTCTCCCCTTCCCCCCGCACAGCTCCTTTATCTCGGCAAGGATTCTCCTTTTCCCTCGAAACTCCTTCTCTAATTTGCACGAATTGTCACCGCCGTCCTGTTTTTTACCCCGCCACCACTGCAAACTTCCCTTCCCTCTTTGTGTACCCATCCGGATGCAGACGGCCCCGCCGGGCTGGTGCGATTTTCCGAGGCCCCCATCCTATTCCCCTGACCACCTCCTCGTGACCCTCCGGCCGAGGCTCATCGATGGGCGCCGCGAGGGTAGGCACCAGAGTGTGCGCAGCTGCTCCTGGGCCACCTGGGTCCCGGCGGAGAGCCGCCGGGGGTGCTGACTCCGCGCGCTCTCTCCCTGCGCGGGTGTTTTGGGGGAGGGGCTGGCGTGGTAGATTCCTCGTAGATTCCCGACTCTTGTCCTGTGTGGGAGATTTTTTGTTGTTGCTTTCTGCTGTTGCCATTGTTGGCTGCACAATGTCCGCTGTGCGATTTTGGTTTGTTTTGTATATGCCTTTTGGAGGGGAGGAAAAGGGCTTCCCATTTCCTTAGATTGTTTACGGTGTGAGTCCTCCTCAATAGAGGAAGGGGGCTTCAGAAAGATTGAGGGCGGCTTATAAAGAATCCTGAAGATGCTGCTAATAACCAACAGTAGTAAAAATTGCTAAACAGCAACCACCTGGAGATTCTATCCCGCCGTTATTTTAACCGACTTGGCCAGAAAGGCCCCTTCGGGTAGGAGAGGTTGAGGTAACATTACAAGTCTGAAACCTTTGCTCTGACATTCTTCTGGAAAGCAACCTTATTCTCTTATGCATCCTAAAAACAATAAGGGTGAAGAACGTGGTCTTCGAAAGAGCGAAGTTTCCAAGAATATGTTCTTGGAATAGGTTTCTGAATTCGATTTTACTGTGACCACCCTTCCACCTACCACTGCGAATGAGAGGCGTTTTGAGTCACTTTGGTGGTATTCAGGTTTCTGACATTTTTTTTTTAACCTCCCTCTCTACGACCTCCCCAGTCTCCTCCCAGGATGATACAGTTTTCCTTGCTTTAGCAAGTTCCGCAGACCTTTTCTACTGTAGTGAAAGATAATTGAGACTTTTTTTTTTTTATTGGCGAGGTGAGGTTGAAGGTGCATGGTTTGCTCCAAAGATAATTCTGTACAGTATTTATTTGCAGACACCGGGCCCTGAAGTGCTAGAGTCGGAGCCTTCATTTGCATAATAATAGACAAGCTTTTAAGTTACCTCATTTAACTGTCCTTTTCTATGCAGATCTTTCAGGTTTAAATTCAGTTACAATTTTTTCCATATGTATTTTCTGATTGCTGACAGAGTACTTAGGAGTGAAGTGACTTTTAGAGGAAATGAAACTAAAATGTTAAGAAAAACCTAGGATTTGTTTTTCAGTGGTGAACGTTTCAATTCAGAGCACAAACAGTTGTGTTTTTGCATAGAGACACCTCTTTTAATAAAGGAAATTTAACATGTTTCTGTTTTCAACTGCATTTGTATGATTAGTAGGCATTTGTCATCTTCACCCTATCACTAGGGCTGGACAAGGGATCTTAGGGATTTCCCCCCATGTAAGCTAAGGGCTTGCTTTCTCTAAGATGCTGACAGCAGTTTTACTGTTTCTCACCCGATCCTTGACAAAAGGTGAAATCGGATCCCAACACATTGTCATTCAGGTAGGGATCCAAAGCAAATGTAGTTTTAAAAGGCTTCCCTGTTGAAAAGGAGACACTTTAGGAAAAAAGCTCTGATCGGTGGGGGGTTTGTGCCCAAATGGCCCTTTATCTCCTCCCAACTGGCCTCTTTCTAACACCTTTGCAACCTCACTGTGGAAACTGGCTCCCTGGGGACAGGGTTTTGTCTGGCAAAATGTGAAGTGGCTTCTCTCCTTTTTTGAAAGGAGAAGCACATACTGTATTTAAATTCCTCTTCTTGAGCTGTACATGATCTGCCACTTGCCTCCGTCTGGAAAGATTGGAGAAAGAGTCTCTTTTTAATTTTGTTAGGCTTCCAGCTTTTTTTCTGCGGGGTGGGGGATACTTGTAAAATAAAATCTAAGACAGGTTAGATTTTTGACCCTTAGAACAAAGATTTTGAGCCTCACATTTTCCTCTGTAAACCTTTGGGATTTATTCAGTAGGACCGAAATTATGCGGGGTAAATTACCTAAAGTGCAGATTATATAGTCCTCCCTTGTGGAATGTTGGATTTTATAGCAGTAGAGCTAATCTGTTTTTCAGAGGTAGGAAGCCTCATGTGGGCATTAAGGTGAGTGGGTCAGGCTTCCATATGAGGAGACTGGGGAGAGCTTTTATCTGCAGGAAAAGAATGTCCTCCCTTGATTAAGGGATTGATTCCTTTCATTTGACCTTGGCATTTCCAGCTCAATGCAGACCTTTCAGGATAGCATCTTATTTAATGAGAAACTTTCTGTAAGTCAGTATATATTTTAAAAGCCTATTTTCAGACCTTTAAATTGCTTCTGCTGTGCCTAAAATTCTCTAAAGACAATTTTTAATTTTGGAAAATTGCAAAGTAGTCCTGAAACGAGGCCTGTTGCAGCATTTGAAATGGCAGCAGTACTGCTCACCAGAGGTTGCGAAGGGTAATTTTACAAAAACAAAAACCAGGCCTTCTTTCAGCACTGTAGTTTCCCACGACATAGTTTTGTGCCTGCTGATAGAGGAGACAGTTTGAGAAACAGTCCGTCTTTAAGATTTTCTTGAAAAGATTTTCTTGTAGAGACTGTCTACCCTCGTTGTTGTTGCTCTTGTTCCTTTTTAGTAATGACGAAAATTTAAAAATTTTTAGTTATTTGCGCCAATTAATTTTGCTAGTGCCCTGGGAAGCTGCCACTGAAAACTGCCCCCTGGCAGCAGACATCATACATCATGGGTCAAAGTCAAAAACCTAATCATTGTCTCCTCAGGGGTCTTGTGGAGTAGAGCCATCTACGTTGTAATCTGGGAAGCAGAGACTGGCTGTGTCCAAGGAGACTTGCTTCTTATTCACTCATGCAACAAGTTTTTATCCAGCAGCATCATGGAGTGGAAGGAACTCTATACTGGGTTCCAGCTTTGCCATTTAAAAGTTGGATGATCCTCATTGGCAAATTTGGGAATGATTCTTCCCAGAGATTTGTTTTGTGGACCTAATGAAAAGAGTGAATGTGAAGGCACCTGTTAATGTGAGGCTGGGGTTGGGAAATGTTGATGGATGTGGTTGTTCTTAAATGGAGAAGTATTGAAAACTTACTGTGCACAGAGCGCTATGCTAGGTGTTTAGGGATTTACAAGGAGGCATTTTTAGCACAGCCCCCTCACATTTACAGTCTGACGGAGGGGGTAAGATTGCACAGGTAAAACAGTTAAGTAACAATGCCTGCTTGTTAGAAGGCATATCTGGCTCTGGGAGCCATTTCACCAGGCACTTATAAGGCCCATTTAACATTATATGACAATACAGGCTTCCTAACAGCAAGAACCTGGCACACGGCCAGTGTGCCCGCCTTGATGTTAGCTCTAACACAGCTCTGCCGGTCTGGGCATAGTCCCTGTGAACTTGGCAGACACACTAGCAGGTTGGTCAGACAGCTGCTGTATGCAGCCTGGAAGTGGAGTGCGGGCGGGGGTCCTTCTAGTAGGTGCAGAAGAAATACCAGAAGCACAAACTAGAGCTTCAACTCAAATTGAAGAAAGAGCAGCAGCCAGGACAGATGCGATTTCAGGAACCAGAGAGCTCAACTAAGGTGAGGTGTTGGCTGAAAATAGAGAGCAACGTTGTAATATTGTAATAGCTGCACTGAAAGTGAAAGGGGAGGCCTTTGTATGCAGTAGAACAGCATTGTATAAATTTATTATTTATTTTTGTGACAAATGCTCAACAAACTTGGGGGCGGGGAGGTGGTGCTTCTGCTCTGTGATGGGCCTTGGGTTAGGCTAAGCTGGGGATATGAGATAAATAAGGCTTGGTGTGTCCCCTTAACCTCTCAGCTGATTATGGAGACAGATACAAAAAGAGATGTTAGATACAGGAGATTAGTGAGAGTCAGAGGTGTTAGAATGCTGTGGGTTAGTACCTTAGTAGAAAGAGGCACAGTGCATTATGGGAGTACAGAGGAGGCCTGTCCAATCCCATCTGGCGAGGTCATGGATGGTGGCTGCTCCTCCCTCAGCCTTTTCAGTTAACCGTCCACACACGCAGGCCAATCTTGAAAGCAGCAGCAGCCTCAAGCATGAATGGTAACCAAATCAGTTAGTTCATCAGTCATTAATAATTCTTTGGTAGCACTGGACAAGGTAGTCGGTTATATCTTAAGTGCATCAATAGGAGGTGGCTGTGACTTGTACCTCTTCACATGGCCCATGTCTTACCTCGTTTCTTTGGCCATCACCCCTGGAAGCTTTTGTGGTTAACAGACATAAACATTTTGGTGGCTCTCCTATAGCTGCATGCTGATATGCAGTTATGTTTAGGTAGTATTCATATTTTCCTGTAAATTGTGTCCATCATACGAGGGATGGTATGTTTTAGATGTTTTGAATGTGTACTTAGGCAATAGAGAGTGTTTTGGGGGACGGGAGGAAATCACCTGTATTTGCAAATAATGTGATTTGATTCTATGCCTTGTGTACAAAATAAGCCCTAGTGCAAAACCTGCTGCCTTGCTCTCTTTTGAAATTGAATATTTGCTGTAGAAGAAAACTGACCATTGATGGGTGACTCTGAGCTGAATTTGGTAAGAATGAGCCCAAGGAAAAGCATGTCGAATGACTTCGGATGGACTGTCCCTTTTGTGCTTAAGACTTCCTTTACTTCCTGTCCGCTAATACCTGTCTTAGCTAGCATCCTCTCCTGTGCTTATGTTTTTCCTGCCAACCATAGTTGAGTCTGGAGGGTGACGGGGGAGGGGAAGGAGATGGTTTCACACTTTATAACTTGGTGCTATTTCTGGTTGCTGCTTGAGGAGTTCCTTCCTTGAGCTTAAGTGGATGAGCAGACAGGAACCTTGCAGAACTCTGGAATTTTGGTATTATGTGCAGTGGGATTTATTTTGGGTATCTTTGAACTTTGCGTAAAAATGTGTTGAAATTCAAAATATGAAGGGACAATTGAGAACAAAGGCTTAAAAAATTTAATTTTTTAATTACAGTTGACATTCAGAGACAACAGTTTTGACTTGGCTAGTTATTAACCACATAACTTCCAGCACAATTTTAAATTGCTCTGAACTTTCGTGTCTTCATGCTTCATTTGGCTAATGGAGGGAAATATCTTTTAAAAGATAAATGTCTAACATGAAGTCTAATATAGGAAGTCAGTAAACAAATAAATATGGGACAATCTGTTTAGAGTCAGAGCACAGAACTGGAAAACAACAAATATGTAGCTCCCAAGCCTGAATGAAACTGAAATCTCATCTTCATAACCTGTAGATTTCAATGTGAGCAGTTCTCTGTTTCAGGGGTTATCAAACAGACCTCAGGGATGTGGTACAAAATCATCCTTCAGGATTTATGAAGAAAATATTAGACCTTCTATTCATAGTTACTTATTTGCTTAAAATTTTTTTTTTAGCACAAAGATTTGAAAAAAATATATACAGAAGTAAAGAAGAGCAGAAAAATGCCCGTGGATCTGTTAGCCAACTTAAATAGTTATTAACAGGCTGGTTTCATCTCTGCCTCTACCTGCTCTTCCTCTTCCCTTGATTATTTTGAAGCAAATTCCAGATATACACAACTTCATAACATTTTTTTATTGCATCCTTATTTAATTTCTGTATTTTAAAAATGTTTTATAATATACATAATATATGGTACACTGATCTATAGCATTTGCTATCACAAATAAATACAAATATTTTAGAGGGTATACACTTTAAATTTTTTATGATGACATGCCATTGCTGTGTCCCCCAGCCCTTTACAAATACTAGTATCTTTGCCTAGCAACCTTCCCAGTTTTCCAGATGCAATGTCAAGCTTCTTTTGGGAAGCTTTTCTGAGACCCTTTTTTTTCCCCCTTATACATGTCATCTGGCTCTCATATTCATGCCTGGCTTTCTCCCACAAGGGTGAGAGGTTCCACACAACATAGGCCATGTCCTCTCCCTACTCCTCTTCTCTCCCCTTCCCAGAGGAGGAAGGAGTGAAAAAGGGACAAGGCAAGATCATGTTTAAGTGGGAAAGAGGGAAGGGTTGAAGAGGAAAAGCTGGACTATATACATATTTGTCTAATAATCACTGTTAGCAGATCAGCCTGGGTGCGTCAATTTGCAGAACTGGAGGCTGGAAGAGGGCAGGAGAAGCATCCAGGGCATCCACATCCAGAGCTTTTCCTCCGAGAGCTCATGTCCCTTATCAGGGAGGCTAAACCAATTTGTATAGGTCAAAACAGCATAGCAAGAAATACTAAAATATGGAATCTAGATTATACCCAGAGTTGCTGAATCTAATGTTTACAGAGGTCAGTTAGACAAAAATGAGTGAGGTGGGCCAGCTGTAGATCAGTAGGGAATGGTGTTTGCTGTTGTAAATGAAGGGCACGTGTCAGGGCTGAAGGGAGGCAGGTGCCACTCAGCTGCAATTGTTGCCCAGTAGCAGTGTGGATCTAGTGTTGCTACATGACTCTTTTTCAAGAGAAGCTGGATATCTGGCTTTTAGATGAAATCTCCTCATCCTTAAAATATGTGGATCTAGTGTTGCTACATGACTCTTTTTCTGGCTTTTAGATGAAATCTCCTCATCCTTAAAATGTTGGCAACTAATTTACAAAAAACTAAAACAAAACAAAAAAAACCACCATGTGGGCCAAACCAAACATGTTTGCAGGCTGGATCAGGCCAGAGGCCACCAATTTGCAGTGTCTCGATTAGAATTATTCAGTGTGTTCCAGGAGATGAAATTGGTGTTTGTATGTAAAGGTTATGGGGAAGCAAGTTTCTGTGTAATAGAAAGGAAAACTTTCTGATAGAAGAGTTCTAAGTTGGATTTCTTTGGGAGATGAGCTCCCTGTCATCATAGTTACTAAAATAAATAGTTGTTGAACGTTTATTTGGTGCCTGGCACTACGTTAGGTCTGAGATATCCATATCAGTTAATTTCTGATGCAATGAATGTTATGAGAGAGGAGGTTCCAAATGCTTGGAGAAAGTATGTCAGGGTTGTTAACCTTTCTAGGGGAAGTGGAAAGGGATTGATCCTCTGGAAAAAGTGGAATGAATAAGAGGTGGTTTGTCCAAGAGTGGCATTCTGGAAGACTCCTTTGTAATGGCACCTTTGAGGAATGGAAAGATGGCATTAAGGTTTGGAGTTTAGAAAGCTAGAAGGACAAGGTCAGAAGTAGACTGAGGTCAAGTTGTGAGATCTGTGGATACTTCATGTTTGAGACTTCTTATATGGCAGGTTACAGAACAACCAATTGATACCGGCTTGAACAAGAAAGGAACCTACTGCCTTATGTGATTGAACAGGTTGTGATAGATCTTTGGGCAGGGCTAGATTAGGACTCAAACAATGTGGCCAGTACCCGATTTCTCTCTTTGCATGCATCTTAAATAGATTCTCCCCTTTTTTTCAACATAACTGGCAGTAGCTCACCAGTGTTTGAGTTGAGAACTAGCTGCTGCCTCTGCCTGGTTCCCTTATATTTAGAGGAGATGTGCTCTGGGATTGAGGAACTAGGGATCTGGAGAAAGCATGGTACCTATAAAACTCAGCTGAAGTGACTTAGGATTTAGACTCCATTTGCAGCCATCAGCTGCCAGGGCCTGCTCCATATCTAGGCTCTGCTTCCCAAGTTCAGTTCTGGGTAGGGCCTGCTTTGTGGTCTCCCTGCTTCTGGCTCACAGACAGGCTGGCTGGCTTCCCACTGTGGTCTTGTGGTCCGCCCTGATGGGTTGTACAAATCCAGGCTCAGCAGGTCTGCCCTTGGCATGCCTTTTCTCCCTGACCTCTCAGATACACAGATCACTGGGTGCCATGAAATCTGGGAAGGACCAGAGAGAAAGTCAGATCTAAATCCCTCCTTTTACAGATGAGAAACAGACGCTGTGGGGAAGTGACTCTCTGGAGATCATACCAGTAGTAAGTGATAGGCTTAGAACTCATCTTGGTCTTAGGGCTCTTGGCTTTTTGACCCTTTTCACAATACTGTGGTATCCTGTGGGAGCGCCATTTTTCCAAGAGAAGGTCGCTTTGCAATGGAAAGCGACATTACTTAAGAACCTTTACATTCATTCCTCTTTTGGGGGAAAAAAGTGTTTGGCTTACTTTATGGCTGAGAACTTAAAGCTGATAGTCTAATTTGACAGCTGACTGGCTTTTTAAAAAGTTATTTAAATACCTAGAAGTCAGTGAGCCACTGAAGAAATAAAATCTTAGACTTACTACAGTGTTTTAGATATTTTTTGAAAGAGCTAAAATTAAATGATCAATAGCTATTTATAATTGTGAATCTGCACCAACCACTAAAATTAACTTTTTATTAAAAAGATAAAGAATAAGAAGAAAATAAAACTTGAGGGGAGGAACAGCTTTGTTTTTTTGATGTTTGTTTGTGTAAAAGCTACAGAAAGAGATTCCACCTATAATTTTCAGGCAAAGTTCTGTTTTAGAATTGAATTTCAGGACCTGCATCTCTCTGCAGCCATTCATAGACATTAGAAATTTGAAGTTCTTTCTCATTTCTTCCCTTTCCTCCTTTACCCTCTATTTGTGTGTGTGAAAATTGCAGTAGCAGTATTACTTTAAAGGAGTTGTTTGGTTTGATAATGAAACAAGATGTCATGATGTCATGCAAATGCCTCTTTACCTTGCCCTCTTTGCCCTGATTTCAAAAGAAATTTCTTGTTTTTCAGATTTATATAGTCAAATGATTTCTGAGTTAGTTACATTTAGAAAAGTTTCTCAATACCGGAATGGATCAACTGAAAAGTAGCTTATGGTCCACAGTTCCTTGGAAATAATGTGCTTTATTACGATCGTAGGGTAGATGCCAGTAGAGTAAATTCTTATCTATTACATGTGATAACATCTCGGTTCTGTTCGAACTATAACAGTTATTTTAAAGACTCTGTCAAAGAACCAAGACTGCTGCACTTTTTTCTTCATTCCCCTTGGATATTTTCTTAAATTTTATTTTTGCATGGAGTATTTTAAAAGCTACTCCGAGGCCTTGGTGGAAGGGCAGTGAAAATCCACACGCTAGTGAGAATGAATCTGAATTTTTAATTAGGCTTTGAGTTGTTTCTTCAAAGTGTGGAGACATCATTAGTGATGTAAGTCTTGTTGCATTAGCAGAGACTGACATTTTACTTCAAACGAGGAGAGTGCAGCTGTCCTGTGCAGATAAAAGTTGCCAAGTGTGGAATAGCAAGGTGGATTGGTAGATAATTAGCTGTCCCACATTACTGCAGTGTTGAAGAAGCCTGCCAGTCATGGACAGGAAGGAGGAATTATTAGCAGGAGAAAATCCAAGTGTGTCATAAAGCAATTTGGAATCACTTCAGCTGTGGCAGAGCTGATAAGGCGAATGTTAAGGGAACAAGACAAACTAAGTCTAGTAGATGATAGGCAAGTTTCTTTTTTTTAAAAAAAATCTTAATTTAAAGGAGGAATGGCTAGAAATTAATGATTCATAAACACTCTGAAGTACAGATTCATCAGTCTGCTCTGATTCCGTGTATAAAATAAATAATAGCCAGCTTAAAATAGTCTTCATATTTTCATGTCACTGGAAAATAAAGTGCGAATTCTATATAGAAAAAAAAATCACAGGGAAGCCATAAAGCCTTGACAATTATTGTGCTATGTATAACCATGAAAAGATATTTGAAGAAATTTTGAAGTGTATCACCTCCCTGATACAATATTTATAAATGGTTTAAGGATATTTTTATGGCCTTATTGGTGGAATATGTGTGTTTATTTAAATTTTCTAAAAGCTCTTCTGTGATCATCACACTCATCTCCGGAAAATGAGAGGTGTAGAAAGACCTGTTGGGTTTCTTGTCCATCCTCAGTCATTTTCTAACTCAGATGAAACTTCATGGGATTTTTTTGTCCACCTGATTGCTCCCTGTGCCCCTGCCAAGATACTGAACTCTCTTGTCCCAATTTCTTCCATGTTTATTGATTGGCTTTCTCCAAAGCCAGTGCTTCTCTTGGCAGCTCAGAGACAGGAAGTGCTGAAGTGGTTTGGGTGCTGTATTCTGCTTGGATAGTGGCCTCTCTGAATGACAGCTACCCTTGACCAATGCAGGAGAGCCAGTTTTTTGTTCTTTGCTGCTTGATCTGCTCCCTCCCTGGGAAACTCACTAGGTTGTTGCTGCCCTGGGCAGTTTTGGAGAAAACCAGGAGAATTGAGGTTTTTGACAATCTTGGCTATTGGATCTAGAGTTGATTTCACTGACTCTGAGAGAAATGGGGATATTTGCCCCTTGGTAACCTTGGAGGGGACTAGACTCTGTGCTGATTGTAAACCAATCTCATTTGTTATGGGTTGAGATCCTGGAGATAATGTAAATTCAGGTGACCATCAAGGAGGCCTGGAAATTTTCATTTGCGTATATGTGTACATTCAGATAATGTGGACAAGAGTTGCAAACAGTAAAGCTTTATATAAATGAGAGTTATTAGAGCATGAGCTCCCACAAGAAAGAGCCCAGATTTATTCATCTGTATAATCATGGTTTTGTTAGCACTGTCACTGGTATGTGGTGAGGGCTCAAAATGTCTGGACTGGGGAAATTGTATGCCCATCTTCAAACAGTAGACTTTCTAGTAGTTTCTATTCCAGTTTAACTTTTACTACTATGTCTCCTGTGTTAATTTCATTATTTATGCTAGACTTGGAGTGAAATGTCTTGAGTCTTTACTTGTTACTAAAGATTTGTCAGTGTTTCAGATGAAAGTGTCTAGCAGGGTATCAAGCACATTAGGACCCTATTAGGTGCTTCCGTCGTTTAATTTCTTCATGTTAGAGAAAGTCGGGGGTCCGTATATTGAGGACATTTAGGAATATAAAAACAAAAATGTGCGTACTTGCAAATTATGTGCTTAGAGCTACTTTATCCTACAGGTTAAATTCATTGGTTAATTTATTTATTGAGCACATATTATATGCCAGGTTTGTGGTTAAAAAAAGAGACAATTCCTATTCTTAGGGGATATACCACCTACTAGGGGAAATAGTTATTAAAGAGATAATCACATAAATAAATATAAATTTTTAGTAGTGTTATGAAGGAGCCAGGACTATTAAAGTACCAGAGAGAGCCTTTAAAAATATGTTAGATATGTCACTTCTCTGCTTAAAATTCGTTAAAGGTTCCCATCTAACTTGGAGTAAAATTACAGTGGCCGTCACAGCTGGATGTGATCTGGCCCCCGATATCTTTGTGGCCTTATCTGTTACCTCCCTTTCTCTTACCAAGCGTCCACGCTTCACATTCCCATGTGCGCACATATATACACACACCCCCCCACACTCACCCACCCCTCCCCCCACACAGTACCTCCAACACTCCAAGCACATCCCTGCCCCAGGTAAGCTTGATATTGTTCAGTGCATGCAGTTTTCTTGTGGAATGGTGCTTGGCACTAAGACTCACTCAGTTAAATTTTGTTGGACAAGGATGAGTGGGAGTGATTGACTCTGGACTGGGTGGTATGGGAAGAAATCTGAGGAGGTAATGAAAAGGAGGAACCAATCGGAGGTGGAGGTGGGGGCTTGCAGAAGGAAGAGGAGCCAATCAGGGGAGGAGTTGGTTAACAAGGAGGAGGAACCAATTGGGAGGAGTTGGGGGCTAGTGGAAGGAAAAGGAGCCAATCAGAGGAGTTGGGGGACTAGCAGAAGGAAAAACCAAGAATCAAAGGAGGGTTGGAGGACTAATGTGCCAACGGAGAAGAGCTCGTTTAGAGGTCTTGAGAGGCAGGACTCTGGCATACTTGAAGAACTGAGAGAAAGCCAGGAGCTGACTTTTAGCATGCCAGCAGAAGAGTGATGCAAGTGAGTAATTTGGATTCTTATTTCTAATCAATGCAAGTAAAATTGTTTCCCACTAACTCTTTTAGTCATGCCCTTACAAATGAAGACCCATTCGAAGGGTAAAGATGCATGGTGAGAGACCCTGGATCTGTAGAGGTCTGGAAGTTGGATCGTCTTTGGCAGGCCATTTGTTTCTCTTCCAGTAGAGAGAGAGGGGAGACTCCAGCTTCATTAAAGTACATCATGGAGAAAAAACTGAAATATACCTTCACTGTTTTATATCTAGAATTTAAAAAAAGACTCATGCTTCCCATGTTATTTTTTTTCTCTTGGCAAAATAATAAAACGGCTAGAGCCAATTCTGAGCAAAATACAGACAAACCCTGCTTATTGTATTTTGCTTTATTGCACTTTGTAGCTATTATATCTTTTACAATTTGAAGGTTTGTGGCAACCCTGGGTTGAGCAAGTCTATGAGCGCAATTTTTCCAACAGGCTCTGATGATGGTTAGCATTTTTTAGCAATAAGTATTTTAAATTAAGGTATGTACATTGTTTTTTAAGGCATAATGCTATTGCACATGTATTAGACTACAGTATAGTGTAAACATAACTTTTATATGCACTGGAAGACTAAAAAATTTGTGCAACTCTATTGTGATATTTGTTTTATTGCGGTGGTCTGGAACTGAACCCGCAATATTTCTGAGGTGTGCCTGTAATGAAATCCTGTAGTAATGATTCAGATATACTTCCTCCCCATTGTATTACACGGATTGATTCATTCATTCATAGATTTATATACAGTAAAATATACTGTTCTTACCACCTTGCAAATAGCCATGATCACTTTTTAATGTGACTTTGAAATTTTAGAACAAAAATCTTATGAAGTGTATCAAGCTTTTATTATTTTTAAAGAATTGTAAATATATACATAGCATAATTTTCTATTTTAACCATTTTTACTCAGTTTTGTGACATTAAATACATTCACATTGTTGTGCTGGCTTTACCCCATCCATCTCCAGAACTTTTTCATCTTCCCAAACTGAAACTCTGTACCAATTAAACAGTAATTCCTCACTTCCCTTTCCCCCAGCCACTGGCAACTACCCTTTACTTTCGATCTCTATGAATTTGACTCCTCGCCTTACCTCGTCTAAATAGAATCGCAGAATATTTGTCCTTTTGTAACTAACTGATTTATTTCACTTACCATGTCTTTAAGGTTCACGCATGTTTATTGCTTGAATCAATTTCCTTCCCTTTTAAAGCTGAATAATATTCCATTGTATGTATTTACCATATTTTGTTTGTCCATTCATCCATCAACGGACACTTGGGCGCTTTTATCATTTGGCTACTTTAAATAATGCTACTATGAACATAGGTATACAAATATTTGAGTTCTTGCTTTAGTTCTTTTGGGTCTGGACTCAGAGTGGAATTGCTATATCATATAATTTTATGTGTAATTTTTTGAGGAACAGTCATACTGTGTTCCATAGTGGCTGCACGGTTTTATGTTATCAGCAATGCACAAGAGTTCTAATTTCTCCACATCCTTGCCAACACTTTTTTTTTTTTAAATAATAGCCATCTTACTTACTGATGTCTTTTGTGTGAAAATGTACTCTTTTTGGTGTAGAGTTCATGAGTTTTGATAAACGCACAGTCATGTAACTAACTATCACCACAACCAATATACATAACAAATATTTGAGTTCTTGCTTTAGTTCTTTTGGGTCTGGACTCAGAGTGGAATTGCTATATCATATAATTTTATGTGTAATTTTTTGAGGAACAGTCATACTGTGTCCCATAGTGGCTGCACGGTTTTATGTTATCAGCAATGCACAAGAGTTCTAAGTTCTCCACATCCTTGCCAACACTTTTTTTTTTTTAAATAATAGCCATCTTACTGATGGCTGTTATGAGTGTGAAAATGTACTCTTTTTGGTGTAGAGTTCATGAGTTTTGATAAACGCACAGTCATGTAACTATCACCACAACCAATATACATAACAGTTTCATCACTCCCTCCAAATTCTCTTTGTAGTCAGTCCTCCCCCACCCTCTCACCTGGAACCCCTAAAAACCATCTCCATCTTTGTAATTTTGCCTTTCTAGAATATCATATAAATGGATGCATTATGGTATGCACTTTGAGTCTGATTTTTTAAATTTAGTGTAATGTATTTGAGATTCATTGATATTGTGTTTATCAATAGTTCATTCCTTCTTATTGCTGAATAGAATTCCATTGTGTAGGTATACCAGTTTGTTCATTCACCAATTGAAAAACATTTGAATTTTTTCGAGGTTCTGAATCTCTTACAAACATTCTTATGTTTATCCACGTACAAATTTTTCTTTTTGAACATATGTTTTCCAGTCTCTAGGGGTGGGATTATTATGTCATATATTAAGTGTATGTTAAACTTTGTGAGAAACTGCCAGTCTGTTTTCCAAAGAGGCTATATCATTTTGCATTCCCACTAGCAATGGCTCCACATCCCTACCAGAACTTGATTGGGTCAGTCATTTTAATGCTAGCCATTGTAAAATGTGTAAAGTGGTATCTCTTTGTGGTTTTCTATCCCTGATGGATAATAGTGCCGAGCAATTTTTTTATGTGTGTATTTGCCATTAGTATATATTTTTTGGTGAAATGTCAAAACTTTGCCCATTTTTAAATTGGGTTGGTTCCTTATTGTTGACTTTAAAAAACAATTTACTGATTTTATTAAGTCTGTAAATTTTTGTACAGTGATCACCACCATTCAGTTTTATAACATTTCCATTACTCCCAAAAGTTTCAATGTGCCTACTTATTGTTGAGTTCTGAGAGGTGAAATTTTTAAAATTCAGATCTATTTTTTTCCTTATGAGGGCTCTCCACATTCTACTATTATAAGTTTTTTTTAAATGACATCGTCCCCACAAGAGGTTTGCTTTCATTACTTAAAGAATAATGATACCCACAGTTAGAAAAAGTGTAATCCAGGATAAGAAATCTTTAAAACAGTTCTGGATTTTGTGGTTCTTGTTTTCAGCTAAAAGCAAAGCATTATTTAAAAGTTTGGGTTAAAGTGGCCCATGTAGTTTCTTAGATTTATTTAGTCAGTCAATCAGCCTGTTAATAACTACTGACCTCACTCTGTTTTGTCCCAGCACTGCCCTAGGTATGGGAGTACAATGATGAGCAGAACAGAGTCCCTGCCTTTGAGAGGCTTATGTTCTAGAAGAGGGAGATAGATATTAAATATGCAAAAGTTAAAGATAACGTTGGACCCTGCTTAGTTCTATGAAGGAGATAATGTGTTCAAAGGAGGCCTCCCGGCTGGGGGCGGTGGGGGTGGTAGGGGCACTGCTATTTGAGCTGAGCTGAGCTGAGGCATGACTCCGGAAGAGACAGCCTAGGAAGGAGCTGCAGGAAGGAGTAGGACACACAGGGCCTGAGAGAAGAATGAGCTTGGTGTGTTTGAGGTGCTGAAGGAGGGTGGGAGTGGAGGAGGAGGAGAGGTGATAGGATCGCCGTGAAGACCAAAAGTTTGGATTTTATTCTGGCTGAAATGGGAAGCCTTTGGAGGATTTTAGGCACCAGAGTGATGGAAGTTGACTTTTACTTCGGAAACATACCTCTGGATGTTGGATACCCTAGCCTAGTTGTATGTGGTGGTGGTGAGGATTGGGGAATGAAGGGAGGCAGACATGGAGGCAGGGAGAGTAATGAAAGTATTTATTCTTCATAGGGTGGTATTGCCACATTTACCTTTGTGATTTCATTTAAATATGATAAAATGTATTTAATGATGTACATCAACAAAGGCCCAATGGGTCAGGGTTGTGATTTGAAAAAAAGTAGGACAGCTGCAACAGACTAAAGATGCAAAAAAATAAAATAAAATAAAAATAAGACTATTCGGTATAGAAAATATGAGACAACATTGGTAATCTTCATATTTATAGATATTCTGTGCCAAGACATTAATTATCAAAGGCAGTTGGGGTCTTAGCTTACCAACAATGTAACTTTTGACAAGTCCTTTTTTCCTTTTTATAGCCTCAGTTTTCTTACTTTATAAATAGAAAAGTAATACCTGCCTCACCCTGGGCGGGTTGTTAAGGATCACAGTGTATATATGTGACAGACTCATCATCATCATCATCTGGGACTGTTTGGATGTTTTGAATTGTAAGTAACAATCCATCTCTCTTCAAACAGCCTTAAAGAATAAGGATAATTTATTGGCTTAAATAACTTAAAGGTTTACAAATAGCGTGAACTTCATGCACAGTTTGATAACCCTGCCTCCATTTTCCCCCCTCTGTTACTCTCCTGGCTCTGTAACCATCTCGGTGTTAGCTAATCTTCAAGCTGGTTTTGCCTGTCATAAAATGAGTGTAGTGATTCCAGGCCTTTCAGGGGCACATCACACTTTTTAGAAGAAGACATCTCCCTTCTGCACTCATTGGAGGATACCTGGGGTTCACCCTGATTGGATTTACATAAGTTTGTGCCAGTCAGGACCTACTCCTAGAGCTGGGTTTGAGGTTGATTCCACCCCATTTCATGACTGCTGTACAATCTAGTGATTTGGGCAGCAGGGGCTAACACTGTTCATTACGATTCATTACAGTTATCCCTGTTATCATTTTAGCAGTAGAATATGGGAATGATTTTGATCCTTTCGGCTAGTATCTTCTTTATGCTGGACTCCTCTCCCCTTGTGGAGGCAGGGTTATCAAACTGTGCATGAAGTTCACACTATTTGTAAATCTTTAAGTTATTTAAAGTTAAACATAGGAAGTACTTGATGTTGTCATGTTAGCACGATAATTTGGGACTGTTTACTTGATTAGTGGAAGAATCTAAAGCAATTAGTATAGAAGGCAATTCTAATACTTTATATATTAGAATATAATTTTAGCTTTATATGGGGTGATTATGGTTTGGAATTAACCGTGCTGGTGGAGTGTATATTTTATAAACATTATTACAGATACATTTTAATCATTGTTTCATGATGCAATGTGTTTCAGACACAATCTTATTTCTAAGCACCTGGGGGCAGATACTTTATACTTTGTGTTTTGAAAATTTTAGTTTTTTGACCAATGTCTATTTGCCCTACCCTAATTTCTTGATGGACTGTGTCTATTCCATGATGATGTTTAGGAAAAAAAATATGAAGAGAATTGCTACTTTGGGATGTGATTATTAATTACAGCCTGCATTTAGTTCATTTAGTGATTGAAACTAAATAATGGTTAATATATTTTCAAATGAATATAAGTACACATTTTATTGGATTTTAAGAAACGGTTTTTTGGGGGATTTATAGTTACGAGAATAATTACCCTCTATTTTGGACAAAGTTATTGAGAATTTATTGTTTAGAGCATCTCATGACATAGCAGTAAAATATTATCAAGAAGGTGAAGAATGATAAGTATCCTGTTTTAGTTTACCCTCCAAAAATGTGTCTTCTATTTGATCTAATTCAAGAGTTATAGGCATTGAATGTAGCAGAGTGAATTTCTTGTTGAAGTTTCATTTAGCATGTTCATAAATTGAAGTAGGGGTTTATGGTGCCTTTTCCCAAAGTATCTGACATTGAAGCAAGAGATGGGAAGCCCGTGACCGTAAATGCTATTGTTCCTCCATCAATTCTTTGAAAACACTTAAAATGTGCATATAATCTACCAAGCAGTGTGCCTTATTCTGTAATTTTAGGTATCTTTCATGTCATTAGAATTTTATTTTTATTTACTGGTTCTTAGTTATAAGACCAAAACCAAAATTGTATAGACATTGGACTATTCTTAGTTTGATGATCACATTAGAATTCTGTAAATGCCCTTTTCCTCGAAACATTCACATCTCCATATAACACCTTTAAAACTTTAGAAATAATTCTTGTATCTAAACAATTTAATCAGGAAAATTAAGTAAATGATGAAATAAATCCTTCATTTCATATATTTAAAGTCTGCTGCTAGCTGGGCATTCTTGTAGATGCTGAAGATAGAGAAGTCAACAAAATACAATCCTGCTTTCCTGGAGCAGACATTCTGCTGGGAAGATTAGTAAACAGGCTGGGAACTGTGGGGAGGGGGATGTGTTCAGGGATATTATGCAAATGAAATAGCCAAGACTTTTCATGGGGCCTGGACGGATTGTCTGAGAGATAAACTCTTCAGACTAGTCTCTCCCAAGCCACATTTCTTATTTATGGCATTTTTAGAAGACTCACAAGTGGTCTGTAAACAATTATTATGCTTTACTCCTCCTCTCTGTGTTTCCTATAAACCCTTATCTTGGATTTTTAGTTTTTTTTTTTTCCTCACTGAGCTGCGTTAGACTTACTCTACTCTCGTCTCCTGGGACTGTCCTGTCAGGAAAGGGGGACACTTACCTTTTGAAGGCTTTGTAGATCTGCTTCAAACTAAAAGCAATTTTTAAGGAGTGCAGAAGGCCTTCCTGAAGGTGACAAGAGATGTGAATGATTCTAGCTATCCTCAGTTTACAACAGTCTGGCTTACAAAACTCATTTCAAAGTCTGTTGTTTGGAACAACATTCACCCAGAGGGGTTATAAAAGCCGACCCAGTTCCCCGGCCAACTCACAAAAGCCTCAGATTTTTAATGCACGCTTTCTCACTGTCCTTCTGAGCCTCAAATTTCTAACTGTAAAAATTGGAGGTACATTTATGGTTGTGAAATTACAAGAGAAGTACTGTGAAAATATCTGGCACAGTGCCTGATGTCAGAGGTCTCACAAAGTGTTAGCCTTTTCTTTATGAAGGAATATGTTGCTAGGTCTTCAGAATTTAATGCTCTACCAGTCACTTATAGGTTTGGAGCAGCAGTGAGGGTCCTGGGTGTGTGGGGATGAGAAATGAGTAGGACGAATCTCCTACCTGATTAAGGGAAGGGAAAAAAGGAATATTATATTATTAGCTACTATTTATTGAGCATTTACTAGGTACTGCATATTGTAGTACAGGTTAAGTATTGGCTATTGATTATCTAACTCAGACATAGCCCAGTGGACTAATAGCTTTGGCCAAAGGGAGTAGTTCTTCAGGTACAAATGGCTCTATTTTAGCCCCTACTTACTTCTGTTTTTTTTTTGTTTTGTTTTGTTTTTTTGTTTTTTGTTTTTTTTCAATTTAGTCCCTGTCTGTAGATCACTATTTGGGGACATTTTTGTCTGTCACTAAGCAATTTCAACAAAAAGGAAGATGCTTTTCAAATTCCTAAAAGGCAGAAGAGCTTTCTCCCCAGTACTGCAGGTCTGACTGGGGCTGGTTTCCTCTGGAAATGCCTCCCTGTGATGTTATAACTTAAAAGATGGAGGGCCGTTTGATCCAAGCCCAGGATTTGTTGGCTACAGGGTTTTTGTTAATAGAAAACACTCATGCACCTCTAGGGGGGAGAAATTAAAGCACATACTTCTTCCTCTTTGACCTTTGAACCCTTGCCATTTACATCAAACACTCTCTGGGAGAGAAGGCTAAATTAATAATCTGTGATAGCTCCCTCCCTAACAAGCCTCACTTTAAACCTGGCATTTTCTCCTCAAGCTGATGAGTTTCCATCTCTCAGAAGATGTGTGTGCCCTTCAGACATCTGAGGGGAGGGGATGCACTTTGTGTTAGCAAAAGCACTGCATTCTGCACGGTTTTCTCCGTTCAGTGAGCTTAAAAAATATTTTGTCTTTCAATTACAAAGTCGTTGTACAAAGGCTGAGTGACTCGGTTTCCGAGCCTTGATTTCTCCATCTGTAAAATGGGGGGTAGGGTGGAGGGTAGTACTAGCGACCTCAAAGGACTGTGGCGAACACCACATGAAAGCATTTATGTAAAATCTCTCTGCCATATTCTCAGGGGATGTCAGCACGTGGTGCTGGGAATATAGGTGCAGAATAACATTTCCATGTTCAAAATGTAGCTCCTGTTTGTTTATTTTCAGTATAACTTCAACCCTATGAGGTCTTCATGGAAAAATTAAAAGAGAAATCTAGGAAAACTTGGCTTAAATAATTTTTAACAAGTAAGTAAATAATCAAACCTGTCTTAAGTCCATAGAGACCAGTATGCTATGACTATGATATTAATTAAGACTCAACTTTATTAGCCTGCTTTAGGACCTGGGCAGGGTTTGCTTTCAAATGGTACAGATGTTAAATGTTCAGTCCATGAATGTCAAGATCCTTTATATAGTGACCCAAAGCAGTGGGCAATGAGATACCTTTCTTCAAAGATTGCCCCCTTATTTTATGAAATTATTAATAAAAATGAACAGTGAGACACTAGCTCTTTTTGTGTTAAAATCATATACTGTCTTTGATTTCCTTAAAAGATCTTTCCTTAGTTTTCTTTCTTGACTAAAGATGGTTTGAAACTCTAGGACTCTCAAAATATTTCCCCAAGAATTTAAAATGATTGGGACTTTTCAAAAAGTTTGGGATAAAAAAATGAAAAAATTTTTTTTATCTTGGAGATATTCATTTGGGAGAAAGAGGAGTGTTGAAGATATTCTGTAGCTGCAGTATAAACAGCCTGTGTGTCTGGCTGTTTTATCCTTAGTGAAAGCCCACTGGAGATCTTTGTTACTTGAGAAATTAAGGGCATTTTTATAACTTGAGAAACATGGGGAAAGATAGCCTTTATTCTGATAGCATGGAGTTGGGTTCTCTTATTATTTCCTTAGAGCAGGCCTTTGACCAGCAGCTCTGGCCTACGTGGTCCCTTTCCAAGCCTTTATACACATGTTTGTTCGTCTGGTACCTTTGGACCAAAAGGATCCCGGCTCCAGATCTCTCCAGGCTCATCTCACAGGAGTGAGTTTTCCTGCTCATCATAGGAGGTAACTTCCCATTTTGAAATTCTTTGTCACACAGGAATAGTATGCTACCTTCTATGGAGTACCTACTTGTGGACAGGGGCATCATGCTGGCACTTACTTTATTTCACTTATCTTTAGATTTAGCATAAGTGTAAAAGACAGCCCTGCTGCAGGGACTTTCCGTATGTACTGTGCAGCTATTTATTTCCTGGAACAAGTGCAATCAGGTCTATTTTTTTGTTGTTAACCTAGTTTAACACGGGTGAGTCATGGAAGGCATTGTGGTGTGAAAAGAACACTGGGTTTGTTCTTGAGGACTTAATTATGCCATTGAATTAGTTGTCTATACCAAGTCTAGTTTCTAATACTAGAAAGTTGTCTGTTTTCTTATCTCTATTTGGTTTGAGTACTACTCCTTTGTGACCCCTTAGAACTCTCTACTTGCCCTTGTGAGCTGCTTAAGGGAAAAAATTAAGTCTGCTTTCCTCGAATCTTCAATGCCTTTTACAGTGCCCAGGACAAGAGTAGGCCCTCAGTAGTGATGGATGGATGGACCGACGGACAGACAGACAGACGGACTGATGGATGAACAGCAGATGAACGAATGAATGAATGAATTTGGAAGCAAAGACCCAGGATTCATTTAATAGCTCTCTTTCTTGACCTATAACATGAGAGTAAATAATACTTCACAGAGCTGTTGTTATATCAGATGATCTGTCTCTAAAATTTCATTGTGAATTATAAAATAATTCCATATCTTACTATCAGAGTTCAAAAATACTTTCTGAGTGAAAAATTTCTTATTTTATCTTCCGTATATTTAGGTAAATAAATGGATATCCCATTATTACTATGGGTAGGTAGACTCGTTCTTTGTGTAACTACTTCATTCTCCAGGAGGAAGTAATCATGAAATAATGAGGTGGAAAGCTTAATCATTCATTAAGCCAATGATGGCCCATGAGTGGTTTAATAACTCAAATGTATATAGTTAGGCACCTCACTTATACTGTTAAATATTCTGAGAAAATGTATCGCCAGTTTTATTAGAAAATTACTCATTACATTTTGTACTTCCTACTTCCAAAGATTTGAGGAGCTGTTTGAAAAACCCATATTACTGCACAGGGAATTGTTATGCCTGTCTTCTTATGACTGAAATATAGGAAGGAGTACTTTGAATGTGTTATGGCCCACAGCTGGCATTATGAGAATGCAAGTGTAGGAAAGGAATTGTGCAGCTGCCAGCTAGCTACACCCAGGAATTGCAGCAGCCCTATTGGACAGTTTTATGTATACCTTCTTTTCCCCTGGGAATTACCAAGGAGCGAGGAGGCCCCCTGCCACCAGTATTAAGTCTTCTCCCTGCCACGCATACCTTTTTCTTCTCTCTGCAGTGGGTTTAAACACATTTTGTGGGGCTAATTGAGTGAGCTTGTGGTCCTCATAATCTCCTTATAAAAGTGTATGCACGTTCAGGGGACGCATTTAATAGACACGGCTGCCTCTGTGAAAGAATGCTTTGTAGAAGGGAGCCTTTGTGTATTTCTCCATCTCTTAGTAGTTCTGGGGGACTTCCTAAGTCTCCCTGACACCGAATGGCAGAGTTGGGAAGGACCTGCTCCTGAATAATGGGAGAGAGGGCTGGGGAGTGGGGAGGGGAGGAGGCTGTGCGTTGGAATGCAGAGGGAGACTCTTGGTCTTGGCACTCCAGGACTGAGCATCTTAAACATTTTCTCTTCTTCTTACCCCCAGCTGGGGATTTTGCATTTTCAATGAGGGCCCCACTACCCTGAGCCCTAGTGAAAGTAGATCACTTTAAGCCTTCAACAATGGTGGCTTCTTATCCTCTTAGTTAATGCTTTAGATAACTTTCTTTTAGACCAGGTAGGGGTTTGTAAAGTGGTGCTGTTGTGTCTCGGGCTTTGCCTGGTAAGACACATGAAATTTTCTCATCTGTCCCAACTATCTTCTTTCCCTGCTTTCTGTTAATTTGAAGGGAATTTTTACATTATTTATGAACAAGTCAAGCTGTATTAGTGACATCATGAAGAGTTGTCACAAAGAGGATTTATTTATAAAGGATAGCAATTCTCCAGTTTGCAGACAACACCCTAAAGTTTTGTTAGACAAAGGTTTTACACTTTCTTTTACTTTCAATTTATTTTATAAGCTAAAACCTAGAATTTAACCAAGTGGAAGCTGCTTTTTTTTCACTACCAGTGAAACCACAGGATTATGTCTGATATGGTTCCTTAAATTACTAGGAAGGGGTAAAAATATCCCCTTAAGGACAATAATTTATTGGTAAATAAGACTTACAATAGCACACTTTTGGGGGCTCCTTTTATGTGCCAGGCATTATGCTAAGGATTTGAGTTCTATTTCAAATGCAAACAGTTACTGATTTCAGAAAGAGTAAACAACTTGTCCAAGTTTTGAAAGTCACAAAGTGGAAGAGGTGGTACTCAAATCCATGTCAGCTTCTGCCTAAGACTTAGGTTAGTTACATTAATTGTTTAAGCATTTAGTGAGCCCCTTAACATTTGTCGTCTGGATAAATCTTGTTTCTTTGTAGGAGGCTCTAGAGAGTACGAAGTGGGTTAAGGGAGAAACTGGCATTATTGTAGCTTAGTCAATAGGAAATATTTAACAGACCCAGTGGTTGAAGACACATAATTGTTTAGTTCATTACCCTGTCCTAAGTAGGCATGTATGGGAACCCCCCTTCCCCCAGCCCACACATACCCCTTGGAGAGAATGGAATATATGTAGTAGGAATTTGAAAACTGGAAATGATGCCAGTGTAAGGTGTTACTGTCATCATCATTAGGGGGGAAAAAAGAGAGAGAAAAGGAAAGAAAACCCAAGAACAGAATGCCAAATTCTGGTCTCAGATATACGATTACAGTGTCTATACTGTATTCTGAAATTCCTTTCCGATGTGTTAGGAAAAGCTCTTTTATGTAATCTTAAGTTTATTTCTTCTTGGCCCTCTCTGTTGAAACAGATAAAGTGGCTGCTGTCCTTGTACACACCATCTCTTCATATACTTGAAAGACTGTTAAGTTCTCCATTATCTTCCAAGTGATTTATCAGACAAAGGGTGTGTTTCCAGTGTACTTGATCTGTCTGCCTGGTTGAGGTTGGTGGAAGAACTTTGTCCCTCAGTTAACTGGGAGAGAAATGGAAACGTACATGGACAGAAAGAGAGGGAATAAAGTTTTACTTTTTATTGACTCAGACCTAAGAGAATTAGTGTTTTGTTTTTTTTTTTTTTTTGACCCCCATTTTGAACCTGAGTTGTTATAATGAGTTTTCAAAGTACGTCTAGCATTGACGTGCTCAAATTTCTTTATCTCAGCCTACTTTTTTTTCTCTCCTTTATCTACAAGCTTATGGCTGGGCCTCCCCCTCTTTATTTTTTCCTAGGTTTGTCTTTCACAAGGAAAGAATACAAAAGTTGGAATAGCTAAACAAATTTAAAAAGAAAAAAAAAAGACACACCTAGACTTCACTCCCTCTTCTTGGCTGAGGCTTTGGTAACTATATTTTAGTTTTACTATAATATATTTGAATAGCTTTGAGTTTACTGCCAAAGGCAAGAGGGCACTTAATACCTTTGCAATTTATAATGATTTGTTTGCCAACCTGGCTGATGTCCCAGACAAAGCATCCTAGAACTTGGGTGGTTGTGAAAGTGACTTGATGTTTGGAGCTTGTTTGAACTACATTAGGCCTAGCCTTTGAAATATGTGGGATATTTTATTCTTGCTAATAGGCTCAAAATTCTATAAATGATGTCAGAACTTCGCATGATTGCCTCACCTTATTCTTATTGAAAATACTTTGATTGCTTTTTAGCTAATTATTATTTTTAAGTTTAACCAGTCTAGACTATCTTAAGAGGTGGTATGCCAAGGAGTCAAGAGAAGTCTAGCAATCTTCGAATTAGGAGACTATATTCTGTGTATGGTGGGGCCTTGAACTAATTTTTTAACCTCTCTGTGCTATAGTTTCCTCCTGTATCTACTAGATTCTCTTCTAGGTTGAATTTTTTAGGGTTATGTGCTAACTCAAATTTTCTCAGTCTGTTGTAGTCAAAACATCACATTTGGGTGCTTGTTGTACTTGAAAATCACAGCTTAGAAAATTCAATGGCCTTGGGTGAAAATGGAGTGGACCATACTATAGAATCCTTGTCCTGCCTAACTAGAATCTTAATAGTAGAGATGGTGCCCTGAGAATTGAGAGCATATATCTGTGAGAGAAGTGAAGTGAGTCAGTCTTCCAGCTGAGCCATACTGGGAAAGTTTTATTTATGGGTCAGTTTATGGGTCAGTGAAATCACATGACATGGACTACCTTCCTATAGAATAGTCATGCATGGAAGCTCAATTTCCTCAAAACCTAGATTTTCCTTAGAAGTTGCCTTAAAAAAAAAAAAAAAAAGCTTTGCCTAATGGTTTCCTATGCTTAAGGTTTTCATGGAGAGAGCATTTTCAAGATTAAAGGGGACTCTAGCTGTCATTTTTTAACCTGAGGGGCCTTAAGATTTATGTTTCAAAGCAGAGTGGATATTTAGTCCTCCCTCATTCCCCAAATCATATGTTTGTTTGGGCAAGTTTACTTTTTCCTCCAAAACGCTGGGAGGCAAGGAGTAATCAGTCCATTGGCTACTGAGTAGTTATTAGTTTTGCAGTAAAAAGAGAGAAAGAAAGATGATTTTATAGTGCCTCTCTTTTCAATACAATATCTCAATATGAAGGCAGAGCTTGCCTCTGTGTGTGTGTGTGTGTGTGTGTGTGTGTGTGTGTGCGCGCGCGTGCGCACACTCTATCAGATGGTAATACAGCATGGCTGTGGCCAGCCATGGTCCTTTGAGCACCCATTAACTTAGCCACCATTATTTTTAGCCCCTAATATGTTCCATAGTGCCTTGGGAGTCCCTGGGGTAGAAGTAGAAGCAGACACACACAGGCCATGCATCTGCTTACTGTCCTTTCACTTTCATAGTGATAGCAAACAGTGGTTGGCAGGGACAGTAGGGAAGGGCAAGGGAAGAGACCCTTGGCCAGGATGAATGAATAGGTTTCAAAATCTGGTGAATTTAATGTGGTTATAAGAACCGAGGAGATTTAGAATCATAAGAGTTCAGGAAAAGAAATACCTGGGAAAGAGCCTGGAGTCAGCAGACCTTAAACCCTGTCTTTATTCTTCTGTTTATCTGAAGAGCCTTCAGATGTTCCTGGTAAATGGGTCAGCCCCTGGGGAGAAAACAATCAAAATAACAACAGGATGCACAGGGACATCAAAAATGGGCAGGTGAAATTTACCTGGAGCCAAGAGTGAGTGTAGACTAGATCTGAAACTCTGACAGGCTTTCAGGCATTCTTTTCTCCAGAAAACTTTTCCCTGATTTTTTTTTTTTTTTTTTAATGCTGGGGGAATATACCCCTAAATAAAATAGTTTTGCACCTTCAAGAAGCTAATAGACAAACTTGTGGTTAGGTATAATACAGAGAGGGCTACTCACAATAGCATCACAATGGCATCCAGATATTGACTAGTGCAACTTTTAAACTCATGTCTATGGGACCAAATAGAGTTCCTGCCACAGCATTGTGGTTCAGTACACAGGAACTATTCATTTCTCTTCTATATTTTCTCACCATTTGAAAAGGAAATACTCCTTATTTTATAAGACATTCAGTTTAAATCTGACTTGATTATATTTTTAATTAATATCACAGTAATCTTCATATTTTATCATTATCTTTCTTGACAGTTCAGAAGTTACCAAATCTTTATTTTTGTGTAGGAAGGTGCCTTCAAAGTTAATTTCTTCATTTTAAAGAAAGGAAATCTGAAGCTCTCAGAAATACAACTTTTTGCCCACGATTGCTCAGGTAATTGGAGATGGGGACTAGATTAAAAGCCCAGTCTCCTGACTTTCCATTCAGTGATGCCTCTCCCACTTCTTTGTATTTGAAATGTGAAACAAGATGGATTCCCAGGCCTCAACTTCTTGGTTCTCGAGTCTCGTCTGCAGGGTTTATTACTTGACTTCAAATACTTTTTTGATTCTTTGATCCCTTGTCTCCCTGTCAAAACCGAGAGCTCAGTTGTCTGCTATGTCACATATTCTTGAGTAAGGTGTTGACTACGTGCTAGGCTGACTCAAAGTGAAATAATGATTATGTTCATGTACATTAATCATTCTTCTCTCTCTGCAGTTATAGAATGGAGCCAAACCTTAAGAAGTATAAATTATTTGTCTTATTTTACCCAGCCTTTGTAGGCCTATTAAATAGACCTGACTTCCCAATTAATTTGAGATAGATGCCTGGAAGTAATGCTGACCAGCTCAGGACTAGATGGCATTCTGATCCATCGATCCCAGTATACCGTATTAGCCATCTGCACGTGTCTTTCTGTTTCTCAGAGTCATGATAAGTCTCAGGACAGAGTGTTTTACCAGCTACCTTTTGTTACAACTGTTGACAAGTTTTCCTAAACTGGGTGATGTTTATGATGTCAAAAAACTTGACCAGTCTTGTATTATGAGCTGACTTTTATCAGTTTTCTTGACTATTGTTTTGAAGGCACTTAAGCTTCCATAAAATTAAATTTTAACAACCTGAATGATACTCTTCCTTTTGCCATTGTGTTCAAAACAAGTGGTGAGAGCAAAATAAATGGCAGAAACTCAGTGGCAGAGAAAAAGTCACACAGGAACATGCCACATGTACTGCAGTGCACTCAATTCTAGACAGCCCAGCAGAAATCTGTGTGAGAGTTTGTAGTATGGTTGTATTAGTCAGGAGAGGGTAAAGCTCAGGGTTCTTGTTCTGGGCTCCACAGAATACCGGGAGTCCATGAACTTGATGAGAAAAAAAATTATAACACAAACTTCAAACAGAAATTTAGCATTTTTTTCTATTATGATGTAGCCAGTAAATCCTACGAGTATTAGCAATACATGGGACTTTGTCATCAAAACAAATTAAAAATATTTTATAACTTGTAGGTATCACAGATAAGTTGAAATAACATGATCCTCACTGCTTTGAAATTACAGTAGTTAGACACACTACTGGATCTTGATTAATACATTAATAAAGGAGCATATATTACTATATCATAAGTTTAAGAAAACATTTTTATAATTGGCATTCTTTATAATCCTGTATGTTTTATGCATTTAAACACATGATTCTGAGAAGAGGGTCACACACTTGACTGCACTGTCCCTTTGGTTCTGTGACACAACAAAAGCTAAGAATTCCTGGCCTAAGATAAACCGGTAATGAGTAAACCCCTTCATCTCGGTGTACACATATTTCTTATTTAGTTCACGTCTTCTGGGGCCGATGTGGCTTTCCTTTATCTCGAGACCTTAGCGTCTCAACTTGTGACTTCTAGATTGCTTCAACAGCGCAACACAGGCACGAACTCAGTCTTGTAGGCTTTGGCTGGGTGATGACACAACTGCCTTTTTTTTTTTTTAAACATACCAGTCATCTTTTTTGGGCATTAATTCACATTTAGGATATGAAAGGATTCAAGGAGAGGTGGCGAGGCAAAGTAGGTCACAGCCAAGAATCCAGAGTAGTCTCCATTTGTTTCCTCTTCAGTGGCACTTATATCATCACTCACATTTGACTTCCTTGTAAGAAAGGCAGCCGTTAAAACATGTAAGCCGCCAGCACCTTAGAAACCTCAGAAATGCTCCCTTTCTTCACATGGATGTACTTATTAGTAAAATCTTTGAAATGCTCCAAATAGTGCCTTTAGGGATAAAACCCTGCATCTGTATCCAGCTTGGCAGCTCCCCTATTTTGATGTCCATGAGTTTCTTCTCCTTCACAGGCATGACTGATGCCATCTTGAAATCCTGGGTGTCTACCTGCTGCCACAAGTCACTTCTGATCACAACCCGTAGGCCATACTTGGTCACAAGACCATGTCTAATTGCAAAGGACCTGGGGTGTCCAGCCAGTGGTATGCATGTCTGTTTTCACAATAGTATGCTTTTCATTGGCCAAAAGTGTTAAAGCATTGTATCTTCAACAATGAAGGTGCCTAATAAGTATCTATGCTAAACAGTATCCTTGATTGGGCATGCAAACAAACCAAACAAAACCCAGAATTGAAATTTTATAAAATCCAAAATTAAAGTACACACACTATTTACAAGAATTAACCTATTCCTGTGGAGACAGGGAGAGTTTATTCGAATTCTTCTATAATTGAGCTGCTGCTTATAAACTAAGATTCTCTATTTCCTCCCCCTCCACTTTAATAAGGTAGAAAGTGCAATGAGCTCACTACCATTGCATTTTCTAGGGAAAAGAAATTAAAAGTAGTTATGACCGGAATATAAAAATGGTCTGTCTTGCTACACAGACTGAATTTCTTGCCTCTCTTACAGTTCACAACCCCTGTACCCGCTCCATCTTTATTTTATGTATTGTTTCCCTGGGCATAAAACCAACTTCACTCATCATGACCAGAGGCCTCAAGTCTGGTTGGTAGCTGCATTCTTGGATTTATTTTAGTCTAGGTTCACTACCTCTTTGAACTGATTTATGCCCTTTTGTGTTGATGCCTTCAGCAATTAATTCGTATGTTAACTAGTTTTTCTGTAACAAAATACTATCTGAATAGCTTCTAGAAATTACTTACTGGCAAAAATTACCTCTAGTGAAATTACTTCTTCTGGCATATTGTCCACATAAACACCAAACCATGGTAAATATAATATAAAACACTTCAAAAAGAATGCCTGCCAATAACGTTCTTCTAAATTAGGGGCTTTCTCCCTGAAAGGTATAAAGGGATGGATATTCTACTTTCCTCAAAGGCTAACAACAACAAAAAACTATTTCCAGTTAGAAATCATCAGCTCTATCTTATTTTTAATTAAACAGTGTCTTAGGAGCATACATGTAGGTAGATTTTGAGAAAGGAACTGGGCAGCATGTATGAAACAACTAGGAGAGAAATTGTGGACAAGCTTGGCCTAGAATAAATAATTTTTTTTTCTGACACTGATTAAATAAACAGTGAGTTTGACAGATAAAAGGTCTAGAACTCAGGTGTCATTGCTAAAAGGTCTAGAACTCAGGTGTCATTTCTTTCACCTTCTCTATAGAAATTGTCCAAATAGTAATTTGCATATAAGTAATATAAGGCTTAGCTTAATTTAATAATAAAGTTAATTGGTTTTGGATGATTTTCCAGTTTTCTTCTTTGAATCTAAGAAAAAGCAGCAGCACAGACACTTCCTCATTTAGAATGGAGAAGGGTATGTCATCACAACCTCAACAGGATAGAAAGCTTGCAAGTAGACGCTTTCCCACAATGGAACCGTGAACTAACTTATTCTGTAATGTACACTTCATAGCTATCTTATTTGAACAAATCCTCTTGAGCCCTAAAATTGATTTGTTGTATTGCTTCCCCCTTTTTTTGCCAACAGTTATTTAGACAGAGCTGAAACATATTAAACACGGGTTGAGTTCCCTATTGTCCTGTCTGGCACTCTGTTTCCATCCACAGTGTACGCTGGTGTACATTAGATCACTAAGGGGCTCATTATTACTGAATTCCAGCCAGGACTTCATTTCCTAAACACATGTGTTCGTCTGGTGTTGCTTGTAGGCCTTAAGCTCCACTTTTCCCGTGTATGTATGTGTGTGTGTGTGTGTGTGTGTGTGTGTGTGTGTGTGTGTCTGTCTGTCTGTCTCTGTCTATTGTTTGCAGAGAATAGGTACAGCAAGAAATCTTTTCAGATTATATTAGTATTTTCGTTTCACTTACACATTCCATTATATGTTGAGGGGATTTCAGGTTAAAGAGGAGAATACCACCTCTATTTGGTTAATGTCAAAATTGGGGTGAAGTAGAATAGGTGAGGAGAGGTAAAATTTTGTTGCAAGTGGAAGAGTAATAACAGAGTTAAATGACAAATTAAAGCCACTTAACCTGTAGTTACTTTTCCCAAACCCAAATGACAGCCTTAAAACTGACCACCGAATTATGGAAACTGAACTGAAAAAGGCTTGGGTTCATTGCATCAATCAAAGTACTTTTCCCATTTTGGGTGCACTGATCTCCCCTTATTCCTTGGTGTTGGTGGGAAAACTTGGTCAAAAAGGATAATTACGTTTTTATTTAGTTGCATGCTCTTCAAAAGGCAACAGCAAGCATTCATTAATTTCCATCTGATAGAGCCGAACTTTTTTTTGTGGCTAAACAATTGAAACAGGAAATGACCCGAGATACAGTTTCCATGACACCCTGTCACTTGGATCCAGTTTTCCAGAAGATAAAAGGCCAAAGCCGGCTTTTGATAGTGAGTAACTAATTGGACTGGCTGATAGTGGGAGAGTTTTTTAACGTGAAAAATAAAGGAGAAAAAACTGGAACAGCTGTGTTTTGGTACAGTTGTCTAATCCCCAGATAAAACACTCCAAGGACATTGAAATTGAATAGTGCCTTTAGTTAAGAAGAAAAACCTAAAATCTGTGAAAGCACTGGTTTACTTGAGAGAAAATACAGAAAATATTTATGTGGAAAAACAAAAAACAAACAATAAGAAAAAAAGAAATTTTACAAAGCCAACATACTAAGTGATGCCTTTTAGGAACCATCTTGGTTCATGTAAAGTATGACCATATTTTAAAGATGTCTTCATGTACTCTTGCATATGAAAAGAGACTACTTGCTGAATTATATTTTCAGCCTACATTTTCTAAACATGTTTTTGTGTAGCATAGTGAGTAAAACAGCTGAGTTTTGTTGGGAGAATCAAAAATACATGTAAATTATGTAAATAAATTGAGACATTCATTTAGAAATGTTTTCATTGACTAGACTCCTACACATGTCAATTTAGGCTTCAGTTGTATTTTACAGCTGGAGAGCTTTTCTGGAGAATTAAATGTGAATAAGCCAGGGGTTTGTTAGACTAAGAGGTAAAACTTCCTGTATGTGTTACTGGCAAGAGCATCGCTTGGGAGATTTCGGTTCTAATCCCCGGCCTTTCCAACCACCTCTCAGTGATGGGAACCTCTCTGGGACTCTTCCCCTATGTCTTGTGAATGAAGAAGTTGGAGGTAGTCCTTCAGAGCTCTGTCATTCTGTGTACTTTGGAAATGCAGGCCAAGCTTTGACAACTCCTAACATAGAGGGTAATAGTGATGAGCATAATAGAAATGCATGTAAAGAGGTTAAGATTTTAAAACGAAGAAAACATCAATATTTCTTAAAAGAGACACTACATCTTATCACAGTAAACTAATGATATATATTAGAACTCTGTTTCCTTACATTTGAACCACATTTGAGTAAACGGGCCTTCAAATTTTCTAGTAATTCTTAACCTCTCTTGTCTGGGTGTACCAGCACCCTATCTCTGTCAGTATTACAGCCATTGGATTTACTTGTTGTGTTTAGTTCTTTCACTTTGTCTGTAGGTACCAACCCTTGGTTTCATTTTGTTTTCCCTAAGCAGAAGAGTAAAGCAGATGTTGATAATGAAATTCTATATTTACGAGGCAGGTCGTGGTAGTGGAAAGATAGACTGATCTGGGTGTAACCAAGGTCAAATGACCCGCTGTAGCTTTCTTCCTTTGCAAATTGTACCCACTCTTGGGTACACTGAAAGTTTCATGAGGCCTGGGACCTCCTCCTTTGTATTTATAGTCCCAGGCATCTAGCACAGTGTCTGCACATGACATTAGACATTTGGGTGCATTGTGAGGACAAAGTGATGTATACCAGAAGTACACAGTAGCAGGTCAATAAATAGTAGTAGCTCTTACAGTTTCATTTTGTGTTCACCTAGAAGAGCATTTCTATTCTGATTGTAAGATTTCTTAACCTGCATCTTAATGAAGTGTGATCTTAAAGCTAACTTTTTATTACAATACCTAACTCAGTTTTAAGCTCTGGATGCCCATGCAAGAATAGCCTTTTGTCTTAAGGTCATCATCCCCAGTGCAAGGGCAAGTGACAAAATACCGGAAGACAGTCAAGAGCCACTGGTGAGCCCTGCGTGCTCAACTGGGGGAACCATAAGCATTACTGTCAGGGTGGCAGCAGCCCATGTATCTGAGAGGAGAAACCGAACCTTGACAGAATGCCAGTCTGACACCCTTTCCCAAGTCGCACCAAAAGGCCTTCTGTCTTCCCGAAAGCAGGAGGCTCTCTTTTTCTAATGGGTTGGTGGTGAAGTCCTACTCGAGAAATAAAAGCCGCTTTACTCCTCTCACAACCATGAACATTCGTCAGGGTCTGGAAGATTAGGTACTGGACCCTTTGTGGCTGTCCTGGGCTTCTGTGAGCCAGGGAAGGGTCTCAGTTATCTCAAAGACCTACCTGATGCAGAAGGTCACTCGCTGTTCCTGAGATGGGACCCCTGCACGCCACCCTGCCTCCGACCTCCATCTCTCCCTAGGTGGAGCCCCTCTCGAGCCTTCCACTCCTCTTTCACCCTCCCGCAGCCCCCGGTGGGCTGCCTGGGATCCTGGTTCAGGGTTCCAGCTCTCTGCTCCTTCCCTTGGGATTGTGCAGCTTCTCCGCGCCCGGGGCTCCCCCGCTGTCGTTCCTCTCCTGGGTGCTCTGTCCTTTGTCTTCCACTTCAAAACCTCGCTTGCCCCTTCTCCCCCTGAGGAGCCCACTGAACTTTGCCAGCCAATCCCCAACTGCTCCTGGGCATCACCTCCTTTTCTGCCACCTCAATCCTTGCTACTCCTACCCACTTTGGGCTGTGTGTGTTTGTTTTTTTTTTTTTTTTTTTTTTTTAAACCAGGGTTATACTGAGGTGGTGTCAATAAACAGGAGCTTTTTTTTTTTTTGGTTAAATGGGAAGGGACTTTTCACTTAAAATAGGATGGTGACTGCTGGGTAATTGTGGAGTGTGTCATTATTTTGTTCGCTCCTATTAAGCGCCAGGTGGTGGCGATTCTCTGGTAGACATAAGGCCAAGAAGGAACCAGTTATCAGTTTCACCTATCTGAACTAAAATGCTGCCCGCCCACCACTCATTCATTACAAAATTTAATAAGTACTTATCCCTGTGCTTGGTGTTGTGCTGGGCTCTAGTAATTAAAAAAAAAAAAAAATTTACAGAGGCCAAAGCTCTTCATGAATGCAGACAGGTAATGTAACTATCATTTATTGAGCACTTACTAAGTGTTAAATACTCTTACCTGCATTGTCTTATGTTATCTATACCACCTTACTACCAGGTAGATAATATGATTGACCCTCTAATTACAGTTAATGAGTGGAAGAGCCAGCATTTAAACTCAGATACTCTTAGACGCTACACAAAACAAGTCTGATGAATTGCAGTGTATTGAGTGCTTATGATGTGTCAGGCAGTTTTTGAAACAGTTTATGTGTATTCATTTGCTTAATCTTTCCAACCACCAGTGAGGTATATGTACTATTATTATTTTAATACAGAGGAGAATATGGAAGAGCAAAGACAAAATGACTTCTCAAGGCCACCTCCTAATGACAGCTGAGCCAGAAGTCAAAACCAAGCAGGCTATAAGTGGTTATAGTGGGAGGAAGTGGGGTTTTTTTTTTTCTTTTTGGAGGTGAGTGATACGTCAGGAAAGATTCAGAGAAGTGACCCTTATGCTGAATGTCCGGTGTATCCTTTGTATCCTGGTTGTGTTCCTGCCTGGTACACCTATGCTTAATTTATTGAAGAAGCTCAAAGGGTACCCAGAAAATGTTTTAAAATGGAGATAAAGCTGTCTAATATTGTGCCTCAGACTTTCCCAAATAAATATTTTAAATTGCCTGCTTTTTATGGGAGTAGCTTCCCCTATTAGAGCATGTTTTGTTGGAGCAATTAGGAAAAGTTACAGTTCCAAAGTGGGTGAAAATCGATCGATACCTGAATTTGCTTCATTTCTTTTTTATGATCATTTGTTAGGCTGGGATTTCAACTTACTCATCGATAAAATGGGGTTAATAATAACTCTACCATCTTTTCTTGTGAGATCTGAGTACCTTGAGGTCTTAGGCAGCAAGGTGTTGGAAGCTCATTACTTGTAAATTAGCATGTAAAGCATCCTGCTTTGAAAGTTGTTCCTCATGTGCTCAGCTCAGGCAGGAACAGATTTTTAGGGCTGGAGCCTTCTTGAGCCAGAAACAGTTTCTTTCACTCCATACTGCTTACCAGAGTCTTGCATTACAGTTGAATGCATTTCTGCCTGCGACACTAGATTATGTGCTCCTGAAGCCGGACACTGCCCTGCTCATCTTTGCTTCTGATTTTGAGCCTGCACAACAGCACATGCCAATCGAATCAAACTAATGGGATGCCAGGTTAATGGCTTTACTCTCCGAGATAGAAAAGGAACATGTTGCATAGACTTGGAAAGCAAAGGCTTGAAGGCCTCTGGGGAAGAGGTGGGGCAGGAGAATGAGGGAACTGGGTAAGGATCTGCTGACAGCCCAGGAGATAGGGAATGTGGAAACTCAGGTTGAATTAGGAAGATAAGCCAGAAATAAGACAAGGATGAGCTTTCAGGAGCTGGGGGGTGAGCATGGAACTTGAGCTCCATGAGAAATAAGCAAAAGAGAAGATGACTTCTTTTTGATATGTCAAAAATGTGATATTTAAAGCAAAGAGCATACCTTGAAGAGTCAGAAGATCTGAACTCTCGCCTTGGGATTTGCCTGGCTAAGTCATTTAAAGTTGAGGACTCCATTTCTTTACAGTGGGGAAAATGATGTATCTCCTTCCTAAAACGTTTTTATAAGATTTACATAAGGATGCCCATAGAAACATTCTTGTGTTAAATCTAACACACAACACAAATACTGGTGCATGTGCATGTGCGTGTGTGTGTTTGTGTGTGTGTGTGTGTGTGTGTGTGCGCGAGAGAGAGAGAGAGAGCGAGCGTGAGCTTCCTGTAGAAGAAAGAGTGCGAGACTTGGACTAAAGATTTAAGGTCATGTGGTCTCTCTTGTGACCCCACATTAGCTAATTAATCTCTCCAAGCCTTAATTTCCTCATGTGTAAAATGAAGATAGTAATGCCTGCTTACCATATAATGGACCTGCCAGGAAAAGCACATATTCGAGTTGGGACTATACTAGAAAACTTTTGTCAGTGATATTATATGCTTGCTACTCTCTCACTTAGGTGTGTTCCTACCAAATCCATGAGTCGGCACTGATCAAATAATTAGTGGGCTAGGTAAAACAGAGAGATGTGACTTCTTCAGAGAACCACACTCAGTGTTCTGACCTGATAACTTCCAAGTCTGACAGTAGTTTACCTGCACAGACTTCTTTTTATAAAACTCGTAAGACCAAGACAACTTCTCCAGCCTGGATAAGTTGTCTCCTTCTTTCTTACTTTTTCCTTAAAAAAAGGCCTTGGGCTCCCAGCCACTTGCCTTGCCTTTGGTGTCCCCCATCATCTCTTCTCTCTCTCTCAGGGTTCTTCTTCCCTCCTCTGAATGGCTACTGCTCAGGAGATGAGCACAAAGGAAAGATATCCCTGCATTTAAGGCTTTTATTGCTAATTATAAGAGAAAGCAATAGGGCATCACAGAAAGATTACTCTGAGACTTATGCAGGACTCAGAATTTACTTAAGTTCATACTCTTTCTCTGTTACCTTGTTCCTAACTACGTATGATGGAAAAAAATACTCTCTGCTTTTATTTTTAAGGGTTGGGGCTCATCACCTCTTTGACCTGTAATTAGCAAAGGCCTTATGACTTCTTCCACCACGGCGCCTTTCATGCTTGTGGTACCCGTTCCTTAGCAAGTGTGGAGTTTTCATTTTTTAGAGATCTCCAGACTGGGTAATAACAAGTTCAGTTGGCCTCGGCTCTGTCCAGGAGGGACTAATTGCAAAGCAAATCCCAGGCCGTAATAAGGAATTGTTGAAAGAACACCATCTTTAATCCTTTCTTTGGCATCAGCCACTTGCTATTAAAAAGGTAGATTTGAATCAACTAAAGATGAACAGCTTTAGTTCATTTATCTCTCAGCTTAAAAAAATGGATAGAAAGGAAAAGCGTCTTAGGGTAAAACACTGAAGTTATTCAGTTATTTTATAAGGCTTTATGTTTTCTTCGACCATGAAATCAGTCCTAGGGGGCTTTTAAAAGTAGAGAAGTTTTGTTAAATCTCCAAGGATAGAAGAAAAATACTACAACATTATATATAAATGTGACATTAAAACTACCAGGTGGATTTTATGAAAACATCTTTTTTTAAAAAAACCTAACATATACACCAATTTTAATATTGGTGATATTTGCATTTTCTCAGTTTATTAATAATAGGAAAGATTAATATATAATAGAGGCAATGACTCTCAAACTAAGACTCGGGTATATTTTATGTTGCGCAACTACTGTTAAGGCTTCAGAAAAATATATTTTTTTAAAGGTTACTTAAAAAACTGACAACCTGGATAGTACATGCTCCACATACACACAGTCATTTATAACAGAACGGTGAAGAGGGATTAGAACATTGATTATACGCCTATATTTAGAATGAGTTAGGGTGCTTGTAAAAGCTGCCTTTTAAACAATTTTTTACTGGGAGTCAACCAGGAGTTTTTGATGGATTCTCATGCTGGCACTTGACCAGCTACATGAACCTGAGCAAGTCAATACTGTCTCTTGTCAAAAAAGGAATGGGGAGGTACAGTAGACTTGCTCCCATGGGGTTGGGATGAAGACTGGACGTACGTTGCTGTTTGGGCTGCTCTGCATCTCCATCATCCTTTTTGAGGAAGGGCAGATAAATGGTCCTTCTCCCTGCTCCATAACAGCCGTGGTGATGAGTGTGGTACCTATGCTAGGAGACTCCCAGAGACTTCTGTCTGGGACTTTAAATATTCAGGCAGCAATTGACAAGGACAGTTAATGATTTTAAGGTTATGGAAAAGAGATTCCAGGGACAGGACAGCCAGGTGTCCATGGCCTTCCAGTAAGGCTGTTTGGGTGATTTGATCTCCTGGGGACTGTTCTCAGCTATCTAACCTTGCTAAGTTTCTGTCTCTTGTGTTTCTAATGTCTTTCTAACAAATTCCTTTTCTGATTAACAATTTCTATCTTGACAGTATTGTTTTTCTGGTGATTCTCATCATCCAGCAACGTATAGTTTTTGAGCTGTAAAATCCAGAAATTGACAGAATTGGCCTGCTGAGTCTAAGATTCAGATAACTTCAGATAATGCCAAGTGCCCTTATAAGTCTCTCTGCAAGACTGTATATTATTTAAATGAGATGTTGTATATCAAAGCTGTGGGACCTTGAAAGTTCTCTGCATTTATAGCTTGTTATTCCTGGAGGTTCTGGTGAGAGGAAAATCTATGGGATTAATACAGCCATAGGTTGGGATTTAGGATGTCAAAGAAAGGGCACAGGATTTGGAAATGGTTCTGATCCTTGCAGTGGAGAGTCCATACTGAGCCAGAGAATGCAGGACATTGTCTTTTTCCTTGTTAACTATGTGCTATGTGGTAGGTAGAATGCATAGATATTTTGTGACTATACTTATTTTTAGTGTGCCACCTTAAATCTCTTTAGGTCCTCCAGGACACTAAAGCTGATAGTGAGAGTACGACTGTGTGTAGTAGGTAGTTGAGAGAACATTGCAAATGAAGAAGACTAATATTTATTGAGCTTCTATAAAGAAGGAAGTATACTTTAATCTTTTTTTTTTCTCATTTGATGTTACTTCCTTTGTTTTATAGATCCTCATTGAGAAGAAGTCTAATTAAATTGCCCAGTATCAATTAGCTATTATATGGGAGATTGAACATTCACATCCAGGGATTTTCTGTTTCAAAGCCCAGCCTCTTTCCATGCTCTTCATGCTAAGATCAAGGGAAAATTAAAAAAGACAGAGGAAAAGAGAAAGAAATGGAGGTTACCTAGGAAAAGAAACAAACTTTAAGATCCAGAGATAGATTATTGAGAAATCAAGGGACAAGGAATCATGAAATTGCAAGATTGGAATAGGCCTTAAAGGAATAAAGTTCATCACCCTCCCCAACTGATGATCTGTTCATTGAAGTGGTCACTTAGTCTCTTCCTGCAACAGTGATGAGGAGCATCTTAGTTCATTAGATTGTCTGTTCCATCTGTGGACAGCTCTGGCAATTAGGGAGTTATTCTCCATGAACCCCAGGATTTCCTTTGGCTCTAGGTTTACCTGACTACCAATAATAACCTTTTAGTATCTAGGTTTACCTGACTACCAATAATAACCTTTTAGTAAAAACGATAATTAGTACTTTGAATTGACAAAACTAAGCAGCAAAGTGGTCACGAACCAGATTTCTAAAATCAAATTGCTTTGATTTGAATCCCACTTCCTCTGCTTACCAGCGGTGACCTTGGACAAATCACGCACCCTCTCTAAGCCCTGGTTTCCTCATCCATAAATGGGGGCCGCCTCACACTGTTATTATGAAGATCAAATGAGGTGAAGCATTTGGCACATAGTGAGCCTTTTAATATGGTTTTGTAAGGTTAGTGACTTATTATTTTCCACAAGTCCGTGGAGTAGAAATTGTTATTTCCAGTTTCCAGATTTTGGAAACTGTTGGAGCATCCTGAGAGTCACAAAAAAAGCAAGTGGAAACCCTGACGTTCAAGGGCAAATGATTTAACTTTTGTTCTTTCCATCTAACACATCCCACCACTCCCCTACTCTGAATGGAGAAAAGCTACTGCAGGCCAACTGGAGTAACCGAGACAAAAAACATCCTGCAGATGTGACATTCGTGGGCTAAATTCAACACGTCTGTACCTCAAATTGCTGTACCTTCCTCTTTTTCATGAAGAAGAATTTCCTTTTGAAACTATTTCAGTCACTTGTATTCATCAGCACGTGGATTAGGTGTCATTTCAAGTATTTGTTTTGAATAGCTAATATAAAAAGTCTCTTTTGGGAGAACTTTGTTTTTCAGTATATGTAACATGAGATGTAGTTAAACTTGTTTCCAAGTATCTCCCAGACTCTAACATAATCAGGCCACATTATATATTTTACAAAAGATGAGATATACTTTATATTAGCTGAATGTTAATCTCTGGCCTATGAACATTTTTACACAAGTCCATGCCAAATAGAGGCACAAATTTCCATCTTGAATGCGTTCTGTTTTTCTATTATCACTTGGTATCATCATATTCCGAGAGCCTGGCACCAGAGTTCAAAACTCGGTTCTACTGCAAGCTGATTTACCTTGAGTAAGCCATTTCTACCCTGAGATTACCTATCTGCAAATTTGTTGTACTATTTCTTATAATAGTTCTTACTAAGGTTGTTTTAGGACAGATTTTCTCAGCCTAGACACTAATGACACTTGGTAGTGGTGGTGATGGTGGACAAGGGTCTGTCCTGTGCGCTTTAAGATATTTAAAATCTCTGGTCTGTACCCACTAGATGTCAGCAGCTCCCCTTTCCCCCACACCAGTTGTGATAACCAAAAATGTCCAATGTCACCTGGGAGGGGGCACAATCAACCACAGCTGAGAAACACTGTTCAAAAGTGGAACACTGTTCTATATATAAAAGCCCATTGCAAGCTGAAAAGCTGTAAGATAACTACTAGACCTCTTATTAAATATCTACATCAGGTGAAGCTCTGTGCTAAGTGCTGTGGAGAAAAGGGACAATAACCACATGTAAGTTACTATCCCTGCTTCTGAGCAGCCATGGAGGGGGCAGATGACACAAGGTAGAATTTGATCAATCTGCAAGGTTCAGATAATATATCAAAAGCAAGGTGGCATTTGGCATTTCAATTACAGGTACAGGGAACAGTAGAGATGGAAAGGGCTTCAAGAGGAAACTAGTGCTTCATTTCTAGTCTTTGGATAAGTTGCCAGTCAAATAATGGAAATGAGGGAAGTAGGCCTTAAATTCATGTAGCAAACTGGAAATTGAAAGGCCCACCTAAAGGAGGGAGTTGCTATTCAAAGGAAGCCTGTTGTTGAGAGCAAGAATGTTAGTTTGGTGTTGCCAGATGTTCCAGTTTTTCAAAAGATATTGAAAATGCAGATTTTCATAAAATGTGAAATTTCCCGAATTTTAAACCTTGGCTCAATTTAAAACTACAGTAGCATTGCGGTGGTCAAACAAAGCCCGATGCAGGTCAAGTTAGGTTGCCCGTCTGCAGTCTCTGGTCCAGGTCATCTTTTTAGAGGCACCCTTCTCCCATTCCTTCTCTTAAAACACTATTAGAGGAAATGTTAAACTGGTATGTTCCTTCTTACTGTATACGATTCATTTCCACCCATGTTTTACTTTCTCCATTCGCATCTTAGCTGTCAAGATAAAGTTTAGATCTAAAATTTTGACCTAGTTTAAATAAAACGTTTTTGGAAAACATGAGCATCCTTCACTTAAATATTCTCCAGGGTCCTCAGCTAAAAGTGAAACCTGGAATGGCTGCCAGTAAATGCCTTTTGTAGCCTTGGAAATTCAAAGTGATTTATCACTTGGTGGTAATAACTGGAGGTCTCTATATACAAAAAAGAAGTTAAAGGTAAGGAGGCCAAAAATAACAAGTATAACCATATGGCTTTTTTCAAGAGGTGTCCATATGACTATTGAGCTGAAAAGGACTCTTGCCAGCTTGACTGTCAGTTTTATTTTCTTCTTTTTTTTTTTTGTGGAGCTTTACATAATAGTCTTTTAGCTTTAACATTGTAGGGGAGGATTTCCTCCTCTTTTTACTCCTAGGTTTTGAAAAACAACTATGGGGTGGGGAAGAAATGTATTTATAGGCAGGAGAGCTAGATTCATAGTTGACCATAGGATTATTGGTTTTTACCTCAGCAGCAAAGCTATGTGAAAACCCCTATTTATATTCTTCAAAGTCTCCAGAGATAGTTTAGCTTTTTATGATGGTGTCCAAGTTCCATGTCTGACCATCTCGCTCAGTGCACCACCTTGTTCTCAAGGATGAAGCATGAAATACTTCATCACATTCCTTGAAGAAATCAAGATATATATTAGTTCTTACAATTTCTACTTGTGAAGCAAAGTAAATGGCATACTTTGGCCTGATTTATTCTTATAGAATTCTTATTTGTCCTTAGTAATTATAAGTTATTCTATAATTATGCTGAAAAAGAACAAGAAGTTGACTATTTTATAGGCTCTGGAGCTCATATGTTCCTCTTTGATCATATGGAGATATTTTCCCCAAGTTTCAAGCTCTCTAGATTTCTCCATTGGCATGTTGATATCCACGTGATTTTTGTCACTTTGCAATACGGGATGATTTGAGAGGAGAAAACACACACTCACACGACATAGAAGGCTAAAAATTAGGGCTCTAGATTCATCTGAATCGTATGAATTCTTAGATTTTTTTTCCTGACGAATACTGAATTCTCATACATCTATTTAATAATTTAACAATGTCTACTCACCTTAACTGAACAAACAACATATACTTCTAAAAATAATTTCTTTGGGATATACTTTGGAAAACAGAATTGGAGAGCTTAGAAGTTACACATTTTCAGGTTATAATGAAAACAAATAGGAAATAATACAACCCCTACCACTTTGTATGACAGACTGAATTTAAATTACCCTAAGAGTCTCCTCAAACTAGATGCATTTCCAGTCTGATTGGTTTGACATTTGTCTGAGACCTTTGTAATATAAGCTTGTGCAATTAAAAACAAAAATGAATTTCTATCCTTGCAAGTTCAAAATATCTCAAAGCATTTTTTTTTCCCTTCTTAAATCATTTTGACTATTAGTATTTGTGGTGGTATGGCTTCCTCCTATGAAAAATGCTATGATACAACAGCTGTAGTTGTGCTGCCTGAATGCATGCCAGACTTCTGTTCAGAATGAGCCGCAGGGACTGCTTGTTAGCTCCCTAGCTGCCTGGGTTAGAGGGTAATGTAAAATTAATGCACAAAGAAAGGCATGCTATCTGACGCTATTTGGGGATGCAGGTGGTCTGAAGTGGTGTGCAGAAATTAAACTAACATGCCAATCTTTCTGTGTTCGTGGAAAAGTGGGATTCATGATTCTAACTCTGTTGGTTTTAATTTAAAAAACTGGGGAGGGCATTGGTTTTACTCCTTTCCTTATCTAGCTCTATTTCTGAACTTAAAACATGTATAGAGCTTGAGATTTTGAGACCTTTAAGTGTTTGGAATTTAGAGTGTGCTTCATTGAGGAGTAGCGGAAGAGCTTGTTAATAGGATTCTCCCATAGACTACAAATATCTAAGAAAATACGGTTTTTTCTTGATAAGTAGCATGCAAGTTAGATGGATTAGATGGATGAATATTTTCAATGAATTCCAAGCTAAGGATAATGTAACGTGGGTCCTTCATTCATGATGTAGTCCTAATTCTTAAAATACTTTTCCTTTTCATATACTCCTTTTTCCTGGTCATTTGGCAATCAGTGATCAGTATCTCTATTCTCATTTGAGCCAAGGCAGTTCATTTCAGCATTAAGTATCCCATGGTGTCCAGTACATAACTCTGCAGCACCATTTCTCATGTTCTAGAATAACTGGTTTGCTGATCTGCTTCGTCTCTGGGAGCCTTACTCTGTAACCATCCATCTTACCGTGTTTATAACACAACATCCAGCATGGAATTTGGCACACAATGGGTGCTTAATAAATGTTTGTTCAAACAAAAGTTCTGTCAGTGTGACTGTCAACATGGAAAAGAAAGAAGGACTAAATAACAAGCCAGATGTTTTTTTGCACTTCCATGAACATTATCTTATTTACTCCATAAAACAGTCTTGCACAATAGGTGTCATTATTTCTGTTTTATCTATTATCACCTCCACCTCCACATCAATCTCAGAGCTGGTTTGGAGGAAGAGTCTGGATTTGAGCCCAAGTTTTTATCCTCCGCTTATTGTTTTTACTGCTATACCACAGGAAGAAACTCCCTAGTACAGAAATATTTCTAGAGAAATTTCTAAAGAGACCTTTTTCTTTCAATTTACTAGAACAATTCTTTTTTGTATTTCAGACCCATCCTTGATAGGATTCCACCAAAAACAAATCCACAGAAACTTGTCTAGCAGAGCTGGAATGGGAAATATAGCATTGGAGTTAACTGGAGTCATAAAGACCTGATTTTCATTCTGGCTTCACTACTTACTAGCAAGCGCTCTTGGGCAAGTAATTTATGCCTCAGTTTTGTCGTATATAACTGGGGAATACCATTAGTACGCATTTTATAGGCTCGTGGAGATCACATGAGATAATGCAGGTAAAGCACTTGCTGTATGTCTGAGACATAATTTCTCAGATGCTACCTGCAGTTGTTATTATTAGCACATAGGTACATTTTCATCAATTCAGCAAATATTTGAGGGTGTACTTTGTGATAGGCACTCTTGAGTCCTAGAAGTTCATCAGTTATGAAAACAAAAATCCGTTTCTGCAGTCCAGCAGGGAAGAGCTAGACATTAGGCACAGTGAACATTGGCAAGTAGATTATATTGTGTGCTTGAGAGTTGCCAGTGCTATTAAAAAAGTAAAGGCAAGTAGGGAGGATCAAGAGAGTTCGTAGAGGTTTGGGGTGGACTTTGAGGTTACCATTAGAGTATTCACCATGGATCTCACTGAGAATGATACCTGAGCACAGACTTGAAGGAGGTGAGAGAGTGTGTTATGTGGATCTCTGAGAGGAGCCTGGCAGAGGACTTAAGGTAGGAGTAAACAGCAATGAGGCCAGGGTGGCAGGAGGACAGTAAGAGGGAGAGATCACTAGGTCCTTAGAGGCCATTGTGAGAGTAATGGGGAGCCATGAAGTGGGGAGTCTTAAGCAATGAAATTATATCACCACCACCACCACCATCATCGCCATGCTGCTGCTCATCTAGAGGGTGGGACCTGGGCAGTGTGTAGCTCCTTGCTCCTCTTTCTTCCATTAGCTTAATTACTTTTATACTTTAAATATATGTGTCGGCGGGAGGAGTGTGTTCTGCCCCCCAGGGTAGCTACCCTGCCTACTCCATTGATTGAACTTGGAAGTCCTGTGGCTGTAATGGTTGTATTCCTTGGGAAACAAAGGAAATGATTAGATCTTAAGAGGGAAGGAAAGTAGAATCCTGTGGTAGCACAGCTTGCGCTCTTCTTTGAACATGACTTGATGTCTTCCAGGCTTTCTGTGCTAAACTAGGAAACCTTTGTAGAGGATCCTGGGAGGTGCTGGTTGGTTTAGTGTTTTTAAAATGTTTGTGTCTTTTTGCAGTGAGGATGATCCATTATGGGGTAGAAGGAAGAGCTTAAGTGTAGTAATTTGTCAACTCATGACCTATGCTTAACTGCTTTCCTCCCAGATAACAGCCTCAGACACACTCTCGGCACACTCAGGGATGGATAACGTTTCTGTGCTATGTCTCCAATGAGAATCAGTGATTCTTAAACCTGGTTTTCAACATCCAAGGCACTCTTCCACTGTTCCATTGGTGTCTTGTTGCTCTCAACCAAGTTAATATGTAATCTATTTTTTATTTTTTGATGCATGCATGGGAATATGGACATTAGGGAATAGTAGATCAGATGAGAGCGGGTCATGATGCAGAATTTAACACAAGATGACATGCCATTGGAATTCAAGGAGCTCCGTTCCGTGCCTGGCTTGGTCACAGTAGCTTCGTAACTGTGACATCTCTAAGTCTGATTTCCTCCTCTCTGAAATGGATTAAGTCACATGTGCCTTTTATGCCTCATGGGATAGAACAAAATAAGATATACAGAAGCCACCAAGTTACAAGTATTATGCTGAATTTTGGGAACAACTTTTCTGGTGAAGATACTGATTAAGAATGGAAAGAGGGTGGGATGGTTATTGTTTAACCTTTCGTAGAGAACATCAACATGTCAAGCATGAGTATTTCTCCACTGCCTCGTTGGCTGGAAGTTGAAGCTTTTGGCGTTCTTTTAAGTTATTTACAAACTATTGCACTCTAGAACCCCACAGAGAAGGGCCTTGACTAGACCATAAGCCTGTGCCTTCCAACCCACACCCTAATAAGATTTGTCTTCTTTCTAGTGGTCCTATTAATATCTTTTCGCCCCTCACATTATCCCATCTTTTTCCCATTATGTTAATTATTTGCGGGTAATTTTGGAGATAATAGAGTTAAAAATGATTTAATAGAGTTAAAACTTTACAGTTGAGGGGCTACTCATTAGCAGAGATAGTATTTCGTCTCATTGACCCTTGTTACCATTCGATAACAGACTTAATGAAAGAATTTGCTCCAAAGTCTTAAAGAAACTAATAGGGTTTGGAGCCTGATTGATATACTTTTTGCCTTTGGCAATGGAAATCTGGGAAAACTCCAGATGCTAAATAATCTGGGGCCAGCAGTTTAAGTCAATGGGACCTTTTGTTTGAGGCACAGTGAAGAATTGCTACAAGAGAGGGTCACATCAGATACCCTCAGGAGGTCAGCTTTAAGAAATGGAAACATGTGAAACACCTTAGAAAAGTTAGTATTCATGTGCTCCAGGCCTCAGTTTCCTTATCTCTAAAATGAAAGAAATGAAAGAATTGACTGACTCAGTAATAGGGAGCTCGTTATTATTTCTAATACTTTAAAAATACCTACCAAACTATTTAAGTCTAAATTAACTTGTTTTTTCCTTCCAGCAAAAAGTTATCAGTGACTGCTATCGACTGTCAGTTGCTCTGAGCAGGTCAAGTGAAACTGAGTTAGCATACTAAGTTGGTATAATTCCAGGGCAAACCAAAGAAGTTGATATTTTAGTTTTATGTCGAGCACATTTTGACTTTTTAAGAAAACTGCAAACAGTTCTCAATCATTGCCACCTGTTGTAAACTAACCTAAGCCAATTTGGTTATGCACAACTCCTAGGGGTTTTTTGAGAGGGTGGATTTTGATAGCAGCCAAATTATTTGAGGTGAGTGAGGTTTAGCTACTATCCCACAACCTTGACACTGGTTATAACTAAAGCGAGTCTGAGACATGACTCTGCTACACATACAGGCATTGATTAACAGCCATACATCAGCCAGAGGGCACAAAATAGCTCACATAGAATCGCTCTGTATGCTTGATAGTCTCAGCTCTCTCTGAGTTGCTCTGATCACCTCCACCTCGTATGAAAACTGCACTCTTACATGTGACAGCGTTCCGGAGGAGCGTTCTCTTATCATTCAAAATCGGCATCAAGCAACTGGCAATCTTTCAACTGTAACTGGACTTGGGGCTGTTTAGGGAACAAGCAATCGAGACTGTACTCTTGTTCATGCAAGGGTAGAGATGTCTCTCAAATATTTTGGCCTGTTCTTATAACTTGAATATATCTTTAATCTTACCAGCGAGAGCCATTTCTAACATTTGTAATGCCTGTTCATAAGCCAATTATTTCATTTCCCCCACCTCCTCCATCCACCTCTTGACATTCACTTTGCTATTGGCAAAGGGTCTGGTGTTGATTAACGTTTGCAGTGCCTCTTTGTAGCATGGGCCTCATGACTAGAACACGAGCTGCCTACTCCAGTGGAGGGCCTTCCCAAATATAATGCCAACTGTATTTGAGTTGTAGTTTAACCTAATTAACTCACACATGATATCACATTACATATACTGAATTATTGCTAAGTTAATTAGACATCTTAACACTGCCTTGGGAACCCCATGGGAAACCACTGTTACTAATGATTCTCTGTAGGAGCGAGACTTTGAGATGGCTTGTCAGGATTCCTTTGTTCAAAAAACACTGCATAACTTCTACATACTCAGAACCATCCCTTGTCACAGAGTGGGAAAGTCATACGTGTCAAGTATTCTGTGCACATTGTACTTATTCTTTCATTTACCCTGGGAAGTAGAGACTCAGCTCCATTTCACAGAAAGAAAACTGAGGCCGAGAAAGATGCAGCGGAGCCTTTATCTAAACGCCTGTCTCTGCAGATAGGGCTAGCCTGTCACCCCTGCATTGCTTTCTTATTGCTGCATAACAAATTACCACAAACTTTGTGACTTAAAACAATACCGATTTACTATATTATGGTTTCTTTAGAGCAGAACTCCAGGCATGGCACGACTGGGTTCTCTGCTGTATGTCTCACTGGACTGAAATCAAGATGTTAGCTGTGGGTTTGTGGGTCACCTTCCAAGCTCACTGGTTACAGGTAGGATTCATTTCCTAGTGGTCGTAGGGCCAAGGTCTTTGTTCTCCTTGGAGCTAGCGGCTGGGGATCACTCCCAGTTCCTACAGGCTGCTCAGTACCTGGCCACTTGGCTTCTACAGGCGGTTCAGAGCATGTGTTGTTTCCTTTCAGCCCAGCCTAGTTTGTCTCTCTGACTTCCAGAGAAAAACTCTCCTCCACTTGTAAAGGGTTCATGCGATTAGGTTAGGCGCACTGGCTAACCCCCAGTCCAGCTCCCCAGCCACTTTTTTTTTTTTTTAAGTCAGCTGTACCATTTACATAACCTAATGACAGTAAAATCTCAATCCCAGAGATTATGCAGAGCATGTACCCTCAGGGACTGGAAACCTTGGGGCCATTTTATTAGGATTCTGCTTTCCAAATCTTGCTTAGAAATTCTGATCTAGAAGGAGGAGAGAGAAAGGAGCTGGAGCTCTCCCCTGGGTTAGTGCCCTAGTGCAGAGGTCCCCAACCGCTGGACTGGTACCAGTCTGTGGCCCGTTAAGAACCAGGCCACACAGCAGGAGATGAGCAGCGGGCAAGCCAGCGAAGCTTCATCTATATTTGCAGCCACTCCTCAGCTCCACCTCAGATCATCAGGCATTAGATTCTCACAGTAGCACCGGTTCCTGGTGTCAAAAAGGTTGGAGACCGCTGCCCTAATGGGAGCTTCCTATTTATGAGGGATGGAAGGGACCAACCTGAGGTTGCAGTGCCTCGATATGAGGTCTCAAGGTAATAAAATCTTCACCATTTTGCCTAGAACAGACCCTAAAAACCCACATACAGTAACAGACCTTGCAATATGGTCTAGGCAAGAAACAAATGAGCTTTAGTTGGGGAAGAGGTCTTATTTTACTACTTATATCAGATAGGTTTTGTTTTGTTCCACAAGGTTAATACTGTAAGTCCTCATTTAACGTTGTCAATAGGTTCTTCGACTTTAAGTGAAATGACATACAGTAAAACCAGTTTTCCCATAAGCTAACTAATATGAACAAGAGTTGAGTTCCCATGGCATCTCATCAACATTATAACAAAACAGTGTTGAACGGAACATTAGAGGACCCGCTGTACTGTGGTTAACAAAGGGTACCATCCTGCATATGATCAGTGCTTTGTGTCTCGTATGATGCTCACCGCGCCTATAGTATGACCTTTGCATGGTAAACTTTATTGAATTGAGGACTGTTGGAGAACGTACGACTACTTCGTTATTCAGTGTGTTCCAAATTAAAAACCTACCTTTAAAAAAAACAAACAAACTCCTAAAATGATAAGGTTTTTCAATTAAATAGTGCCTGACAGTTTACAAAATGTTTTCACAGAAACCATTTTTTTCCTGATTTTATTTTTGAGATGCAAGATACAGTAAAGTACATGAATCTTAAATGTACAGCTTGATGAAATTTTACATATGTATATCCTGTGTAACCCACCCACCTAAGTCAAGATAACAGCCATTACCAATACTCTTGAAGGCTCCCTTGTGACCCTTCCCAAAGGTACCTCTATTCACAGAGAAAAAGGAGACAGAGGAAGGAGGTTTTATGATTTGTTATTCATGCAGCCAGGAAAACCCAGCTTTCTATTTCCTACTTGAGCCCTCTTCTTCCAGAAGATGCTGTTGTCTTGAACGAGCGGGTTTCCAAGCAGACCATTTTTTTAAAGGTGACACTAGGTACAAGAATGCCTTCTTGCACAAGATTCTGAAGCACCCATTGGTGCTTATATATCCTGTCAGTTTTGTTCCCAAATCAATCAAATCAAACTCATTTCAGTACTTATTGAGTACTGTCACACTTCACCCTTAACAGAGACTTTGAAGCAAGTAGGGAAAAATTGTCACTATTTTTGTTATAATGGATGGTACAGTATGTAAAGAATAAGGTGTTTTGTGCTTCAAACTCTTTTCTTTCAGGGATAGTAAATGAAAAGCTTTGATATTGCCCTTTGGCTGCCTCCCTAGAACTTGTGTGAAAAGCACTGATATCTCCAAGAGGCACCTGCGCTTCCTTTGTCCTTCTTTTGTAGGGAAGCGATGTGCCCCTGACTGAGGCCAGGAAAGACGTTAAAACAACAGAATGATAGCGCAGAATCGCCTTTTTAAGTATATCTATGAATTTATTAAATAGCTTTATTGAGATATAATTCACATACCATTTAATTCAGTCATTTAAAGGGTGCAGTTTGGTGGTTTTTAGTAGATTCATAAATATTGCCAACCATCATCGCAGTCAATTTTAGAACTTTTCCATCACCTCAGAAAGAAAGTGTACTGTACTGTTCCACTGTCACCTGCCTACCCTCCTCCTTCAGCCTGAAGGAGGCAGCTAGTCATTCTGTCCCTATAGAATTTCCTGTTCTGAACATTTCGTAGGAATAGAACCAGATGTGATCTTTTGTGACTGGATTCTTTCATGTAACTTAATATTTTCAAGATTTATCATGTCGTAGCATGCATCAGTATGTGATTTCTTTTTATGACTGAATAGTATGCCATTGTATAGATATACCACATTTTATTCATTCTTCAATCAATGGACATTTGGGTGGTTTCCACCTGTGGCTTCTATGAATAATGCTGCTATAAGGATTTGTGTACAAGTTTTTGTGTAGACATGTGTTTCCATTTCCCTTGTGACTGGAATTGCCGAGTTAATATGGTAACTGTTTAATCGTTTGAGGAACTACCAGACTGTTTTACACAGTGGCTGCACCATTTTACATTCCGTCCAGCACTGTATGAACTTCTGATTTTTCCACCTCCTCACCAGTATTTCTTATTATCTGAGTTTTTATCTAGCTATCATAGTAGATGTGAAGTGGTATCTCATTGTAGCCTTTGATTTACATTTCCCCAATAATTAATGATTTGAACAGCTTTTCATGTGCTTATTGACATTTGCATATCTTCCTTGGAGTAATGTCTATTCAGATCCTCTGCCTATTTTAAAATTATTTCTCCTATTGAGCTGTAAGTATCCTTTATATATTCTAGATACCAATTTCTTCTTATATACATGATTTACAAATATTTTCTCCCATTCTGTGGGCTGTCTTTTCACTTTCTTGATGATGTCCTTTGAAGCACAGAAGTTTTAAATTTTGATGAAGTCCTACATACATATTTTTTTCTTTTGTCAGTCATGTTTTTAGTGTCATGTCTAAGAATCTTTTGCTAAATCTAAGGTCGTGAAGATTTATCTGTTTTCTTAAAATTTTATAGTTTTAGCTCTTACACTTAGGGTTTTGATCCATTTTTTTTAAGTTAATTTTTGTATAGGGTATGAGATAAGGATCCAGCTTCATTCTTTTGCATGTGACTATCCAGCTGTCCCAGCACCATTTCTTGAAAAGACCCTTCTTTCACCATTGAATGGTCTTGGCACCCTTTTCTAAAATCAGTTGGCCGTATGAGATTGGTGCAAGTTCTTAAAAGTTCTGTTATATAAAAAGTTATCATTGGGGAGGTGGGTGAATAGTACACAGGAACTCATTATACTATATTTGCAACTTCAAAAGAAAAACATTTTATAAAAAATATTCTTGGGGCATAGGCAAAATTCAGGAGATTTGGGCTCATTTAGTAGTTTCCTCCTGATCATGAAAACACCAGTGGGGGAAAAAAAATGACTTCCTGTATTTTATTCTGGTATGGCCTCTTTTCCAGGTAAAAGAATATTGCATTTTGGCTGCAAGAGAGAGAAAGGACCCTTCGTAAAGTTTGGAATGATTTGAGTCCAAAGAACTAGATCATGCTATGCTCTAAGTGCTGGCACAGTTTTAAAACAAAAGCATAAATTGTTCTTATGTCCTGCTCCCATTCTTCCCGTTAGAGCATTTGTATTTGTAAAGTGTGGCAGTTGAATTTGAACCTGACTGGATACTTGATGATTTCAGGAATTATTGGTGTGATAATGGTATTGTTATTTTTTTTTTTTTTAAACAGAATTTTTACCTCTTAGAGTTTTATAGAAACTATTTGTGGGTGATATTATAGGGTGGGAAACTGGACATATGAATAAACAAGATAGACTGTTGAGTTGGTAATGGTTAAAGCTAAATAATGGTTTGTGGAGATTTGTTATACTGTTTTACTTTGTTTTATCCGTTTCCATGATAATATTTGGGGTGGGTTCGTTCATTTCTAATACAGCAGTGGAGGCATTTTCGTTCGGAGCTACATTTGCATTACGCAGAAGTGGGTCTTCTGAATTTGGATGCCCTTTTCTAACTGGTGTGAAGGTGCATGTAGGAGCAATTACTGGTATACACACTTTTCAGAGGGAAACAGTATACAGAGGCTTTCTGTACCCATCTGAAGCCCTAATCATCTGCTACTTACAGTGCCCTTTTGGCTTTGTACGTTATAGATGCTAATCTGCAATGCCCTTTGTTTCATAGTTATGTCGTTTATTCCTCTGATGCTTTTTAAACCCATGATTCTGTAAATCTTGGCAATTTTTAAATGGAAGTTTATAGATAAAAGGTACATTTATGGGGTTATATATATCCCATAACTAGAGAAATCAGAAATAGCCTATAGAGAATTTAGTCACTTGGGGGTTGAACTCTATTTTTTTTCCTAATCACTGATTCCTCTATTTGTACAAGAGACTTTCACATGCTTTATTCTTTATTGCCCTCTTTCCAACGGCTAGGGACCCCAGTAAGTGTAGTATATGAGTCTTTATCCAAGAAAAGATTCTTGCATAGAATTGTTACAGCTCTGTATTCAGATGACTAAAGCTTTCAGAACAATGTTGAATTGAAAAATCTGTACAAAAGAGGACACCATCTGGAAATTATTCTATGCTTTATTCTTGGTTTTGCTATATAATAAAACGTGAGCATTCCAACTTCTTTTGTAATTTTCAAACTTTGTGATGTAAATGGTGCCAGGCTCTGAAAAGGCTTGTAACAATTTTGCTGACTTTTTTGTTATTGTTTTTACTTATTTTCAATGAGATTATTTGTGTTGTTTTAGAGGAAAGGAATAGTTTCAAGCAGTTCTAGATTATTTTACTATTTTGAATAATGATAAGCAAGTATAAGAATGAATATTGACCTCTATGTGAATAATTTATAGGAAAATTTTCACCTTTTTCCAGAACACCCACTTCAGTGTTTTGTCATATTTGGCCCCATGTCTGCTCATATGCAACACGGTTCAAGGTCATATAGCACCACACGTAGGGTTTTTAACCCTTATCTTCATGCCATTGCGCAAATTATTGGCCTGTTTGCTAGCTCATAGGAGGAGCATATGAGCTAGTTAGCACCTAACTATGTAAAAAGTCCTTTAAATAAATACACTGTATTTGCTTACCCACCTAACTGCATAGTAATGACAGCTAGTAGCTAGTTCACTATCAAAATCCAGATAGGAGTTCTAGAAAAATATCATTCTAGAGATAACTTTCTGTATTGTAAGAACCATTAATTGGCAGAATTAAGGGAAAAATTATCCTTTAAATATTTTTAATAATTTTTTTAAATTACAAAAACAACATGTGCAATGCAGGAAAAAGTCTGGAAACAAAAACACTGGTGGTGATGATGCTGGTGGTAGTGGCGATAGTGATGATTATAGCTTTATTCATTGCGCTTGTTTTAATTCTGGCTACTTATCAATTTCCATGTATCATTTATAATACAGCAATCTCATGGACAAGAGGCTTACTATTCCCACTTTTCAGATGAGAAAAATTGTGCAAGAATGGCCAAGTAACTAGCCCAAATTTGCATCGTTAGTGAGTGGAGAACCAGAATTTGAACTTTATGTCCCTGAGGAGCCTTAACTTCTATCCCATATGTCTATACCCACTATATTACTAATACCACCACTCATGGACAGTCTCGGCAAATGCCTCCCCACTCATTTCTCTTTGCCATTATCAAATATTATCATATTATAAAATAAATATTATTTTGTATTCTGCTTTATAATTATTCTGAAATGCCTGAAAGTCTAGACAAGAAAAGTTTGGTATTGGGTCTCCTGTCAAGAATGGCATTGAGAAATCAGTATGCAGTCAGAGACAGGGGATAAAAATATGATCACCCAAGGATTTGAAGTGACAGAGCTAGGGAAGAATCTCTCAATGATTAGTACATAGTCAAAGAATGTCACCTAGATATTCACCCTGAATTAGAAAACTAATAACCTATCCGGACATTCTTTTCCTCTCCTGAAAGACGAGTGGGTCAAATTAGATGCCCTGAAAAATCGTGTCCAGTTTTGACATTGTGGTTCTCAGTGCAGCTCACTTAATTCCTTGTCCTGGCTTTTTTTTTTTCCTACCACACTGTATTACTGATGACCAAATACAGTAGTCTGAAGTGCTTAAATCTTTAGAATTAGTGCTGTTCTTTAGTTTCAGATGTAGGTCAGACATTAAGGGGGCTGGCTGGCATTTTAGTATTTTCCTAAATATAAAGGTCACTTCCACCTAATTGATCCCACATGTGTAGCGTGCTGGTTAGATCTCTCTCTCTCTCTCTCTGGACACTTCGGGATTTCATTAGGTAATGGCAACATTGCATTCTTCAGCCTGCCTGTGAGATTACATGGACAGACCTGTGTGCAGAAGGGAAGTAGCAAACCCCCTCCTAGTAAACCACTGGGCTTCACTAATCTTATTTTGCTCTCCCAGAAAATAGTAGGTGAGGATGAGGACCCTGCCTACTCAGTTTTCATGTAGTTATAAAAATCTGAGGAATGTGAGCAACCATGTTTTTGTTTTTGTTCTGGGTGTATGCTTGCTTTTATAAATTATTATTGCTTTCGAATGGGCAGATGATCTAGGACCTGGGAAGAATTGAATCCGCATTAAGTGCTACTCTTAGGGCCAAGTAAAAACCTGCCTCAGCATTGCTTCATTGGATTTATGAACTGTGCAACTCCCTGGGACTTAGGATCAGAAGATGGGAGTTTGAGTTTGAGCTCAGCTCATTTGGGGCAAGCCACAACGTCTCAGAACTAATGTGCATTGAGTTGCTAAAATGGGCCTAATTGCATTGGTATCCGCTACACAGACTGTGTGAACTGTTGTCTTTTATTTTTAAGACTCTACATGCTATGGGTTCCTGCACATACTTAAGGTGTGCGCGAGATTCCACGTTATGGGTGGTTTCTCCTCTCAGCTGCCCTTTTCTTTTTCATTCATCTTTCAGTGGTGAAAAACTGTAAGAAATGATTCATGTTGACCTGTGTCTATGGGGACCATGAGGACCTCAAGTGACTTGTTTTTGTTTTTGTTTTGTTTTGTTTTGTTTTTTGAAGCGGTTTGAGAAAGAGACAAATGTAGTTAATAACAATAACAATGTTATTCCCGAAAGGAAAGAAAGTTCCAGCTTGCTATGACTTGTTTTGGAATTTGAACAGTCCTGAGAGGGCTGACTGCTCTGTAACAGAGTTTCTTTTAGACTCAAGTTTAAAGAGACTGGGAGTGGAAGGGAGGGCATTAGGAAAAGAAGCAATTAAGTTAAAGTTTCAAAATTGATGAAGTGAA
>NW_006441955.1:14412504-14438980 GCF_000325575.1 Pteropus alecto
AGCTCTCCAGTTTATTTATTTTTTCCATGTAAGTCAGAAACCTTTTCTTTTCCTTAGGGGTGTCTGGAACCCTGCAATTTGAGAGCCCCAGCTCTTGAGAAGACCATTTCTTCATTCCTCCATCCTCCAACAACCTCTGGTTTGGGTTTACATTGCTGGGTGGTAGACTGTGAGCCTCAATTTATTACCAGATTCTTTGACAAAACCTCCAGGGGAAAGGACAGCCACACCCGTCATTTAGCCAGAACGTCATGAGTGGATTACTTAGTGGAACTTTTCTAGACGCTCAGTAAACCTTTGGTGTAGCAAGTAATTTGGAGTCAGTAGAGCCTGCCTGATTTTTCTTGTTGGATAGATGGGAAGAACAACATAGGGAGTTAGAGATGGCTTTTGTTTTTTAAGGACATCTTTAAAACAAGTCAGAAAAATAACTTGATTCTTATTAAATGGCATAAAATGGTGAGTGCAGGGCAGTGGAGCAGAGTGGGGATGGATGCAGATCTTGCATTCATGGAATGGGATGCTGTTTCCCTGTCTACTTTTCCATTTCTGCTGAAATTGTTATAGATCAAGGATACCCAGGAATCCTTGAGTGCAGCCCATGTGACAGCTAGACAGCACTCCTTGCTGGCATTTCTAAAGTGTACTACTTACTTTTTATTACGGAAACATTGTGAAGCCCCACTGGATTCCTCTTGATTTGAGCCTTTACAGCAAATCCGTAGTCCCTCTTCCCGTCTAGGTGACAGAGTAGGCCTTTCTTCAGGAAGGTTCTTCGTCCTGTGTTTTGCGTGGTAACAGTACGAACATACCTTCACACAGTGTAGTTGTAAAATTGTCTTGTGTGAAGGTATCTATCTATCCAGCGTTTAAAGCCTGGAGGAACTGAATTTTGACCTGCTGTGATTCAGTCTCATGGATTCCCTGGGTCATAGAGACTTTCGATTCTTTCTTAAAAAAAAAAAAAAAAAAAAAATTTACGTTTCTTCTGTTCTCCTGATCACCATGGTTTAAAACCAATTTCCTTCTCTCTGTTTAAAGTAAAGCAGATTTTACTATTACTTGTAATATTGGAATGAGTTTACAAACTTATAAAAAGACTATATTTTCTTTTTTGAAATGGGGGTTCGGCAAGTACTGGTTACCACATGGTCTGTGACCTAACTCCTTACAAAAATCAAAATGGGTTTCTAAGACCTTTCTTTAATTAGGGTCCAGTTTTGAGCTGTGTTTCTGAGTTGTCACTTTGTATTGCTAATTGGCCGGGTGCTGTGGAATCTCACTGTCTCTGCTTTTGCTAGTGCTGACTTATCACATCCATTCTCTATGTTAATGGATGTTGCTCGATGCAGAATGAATTCTGGAAAGGAGCGGGAGATGAGTTTCTGAAAGATTATCTCCATGTATAATGCGAGCCGCCCTACTTTAAAATTCTACAATGCTTAATAAGGCTGGTATTTAAAATCAAATCTCTTACATGGTCTAATTATGTAGATAGATATTATTATCTCAATGTCCTAATGTGAGTTAAGTTTGAAGGCCTTTTTTCTTTCCTATTTCTGAAGGGAGGTCCAGTTAATTTACTGCAAATGAAATAAAAAGTATTTTGGAGGAATAGGTTGACATTTAGCATTCTGGTTTGAAATCCCTCTGACTGTTAAATATTTAATGGGCTGCAAAGCATCCTTAAAAATTAAATATGAATGAGTTTTAGAAAACCTTGCAGTGGTATAAAAAATTGAGACCCACCCACCCCCTTTCAACTGTGAGTGTCTGCCTAGGGAATCTTAATTATTTTAATGACGATGACATTATATATTTGATCAGCATGGGGACTTCCTAAATAATGAAGTTAACATAAATAGGATCCTTCTGAATAACATCACAACAGAGATTTATTTTGAATGAATTATTAGTTTTGTCTCTGGAGGCAAAACTCTACCCCTTTTTTATTTTTTGTTTAAAGTTAAGAGCAAAGTCAAATGACCAGAGAAAATTCCTTTGTTGAAAAAAAAATTTTCCTAGGTTTATTCCTTTGCTAAGGCTAATGCTTTATTTACTCTTGTGGACTAATGAGATTTAGAGTACTATAAACATTTTTGTGGGATCTCTGAAAAGATGATCATTATTACTATCATTATTTAAAAATAACTTTATTGACATTGAGCTTTGTAATTACATATAATTTTCTTTTTAAAAAAATCTTCTAATGATTGATGGTATTCCTCTATTTTCATGGCATGGGAATTAAATAGAAGACTCTTGGATTTATTTTACAATGCTGACAGCTGACATTTAAAAAAAATACGTTTTCTTACCATACTTTCCTACCTTTCATTGGGTTATGTTCTATTCTAGTTGCATGCTGTCCCAAGTATCAGTATAAACTGGGGGAAAAAATGGGATTTGAATTTATGAGTCTATAGTCTTGGTGCTTACTTTCGTAAAAGAGTATATAAGTTACATACGTTTTCAAAAAAATTATTTTTAATTAAATTCCATGAATTTTTCTTGAGAAACCCCTTTCTAAAAGAAATGGCTTAATGTCTGTATCCTGTTTGAAAGAATGGAGTAACTTTCGGGAACTATGCTGTAAATTTTTTCTGCCTTTGCAGTGATTGTGGAGAATATTGTTTCTCTCTCTTTCCTGTTTCCTTCATTTTGACTAGGTAAAACTAACACACTAAAAATGGAACCTATCATTGCTGGTCCTGTAATTACCCAGCTTTCAAACTTCTTTGGCATTTTTGATGTATCTCTCAATACCCCAGAACCAGTCAGCCGCTGAGAGCTCAAAAATGTCCCTTGTATCCTTGTCCCTTTCAGTTCTAGAACCATCAACTTATTCTAGCCCTCTCATCTCTGTCTGTCTGTCTGTCTGTCTCTCTCTCTCTCTCTCGTTAATTACAGCAGCAACAACAAAAGTTATCATTTTTTTTTTGAGTGCCTACTATGCGTTGGCTACTCTGTTACCACATTTTTACTGTATTAGAAATGAATCATCTCAGTACTAAGAATTGTTCTCCTATTATGCAGAAAATTGGGTGCAGAGGTAGGAAGCCTTAGGGGTAAGGTAATAGGCCCTGGGCTATGCGGTTAGTTAATGACAGAGCTGGGATTTGAATTCACAATAGCTTTTGACCCTGATGTCCATGTTCAACACTATATTCTATTTCAACTTGCTAATAATGGGTCTTACTTCTATCACTGCCCAATTATTCTACTACATGTACTCAGCAGATCAGTTCATTCTCCTGTTCTAAACGTTACTTCAAAGGCTTATTACTTCATTATTACTTCTAAGTCTTCACAGCATTGCTTCTAGGTCCTCCATGATTTTGCCCAAATCTACTTTTCTATCCTTGTTATTGTTTGTGATTGATAAGGATCGACCGACTAGAAAGAGAACAAAAAAGAGATGTCTTTGAGACTGACATTGATAGGATTCTATAATTAGGATCATTTGGTGTCTCCTGAAATAGCACAGTACCTGGCAATAAAAGAGTCAAGTGTCCTTTGTGGTCAGCATCTAATAGCACAGAACTGTTCTTTTCAAACTTAAAATTATGCTCAACATATTGCCCTGTAGTTTAATTGGAAGAACACTGGGTGCTTCAGTGCTGATGCCTGGCACCTTAGCAATTTAGCATTACCCGGGGCCATTGAGACCATGAGTCTCAATAATCCTTCCTAGAGGTTTTAGAATAGCAACCTTTAAATGAAAAGTGAAAACCTTGTTTTAAGAAATGACATTTGAGAAGAAAATCAAAGCCATCGACAAGATCTTAGAAATCTCTGTGTATATACCTCGAAAAAAAAGTTAATTGGAGAAGGACCAAGCTTAAAAGTAGTGAAGGTGTAATGTGAGACATTCATTTAGCCTCATTTACCTGGTCAAGGTAAAAAGTGATGCAGGGTTTTTTCTACCATTATTAATGGGTTGACTCTCCCCTTGAGCAGTTAATTGGAAATCCAGGGTAAGCTCACATTTCTGTCAAGGATTCCCTCCTCCTTTTTTAAGGAAGAAAGAATGAAATAAAAATAATACTTCTTCCCTAGGAATTTGTTGGGTTTTGTTTTGTTTTGTTTTGTTTTGTTTATGGCTGAGGAAATCTTATTGGCAATTAATTGTATATCACATTTAGCTATCTAGTTCTCTAATTCAGAGCAAGTCTGTTCATTGCATGGAGTGTTTCTCTGCTGGGTTTGTTCCTTTAACTTGGAATTAAAGCATTGTGGACATAATGAAAAGCACCCTGATTTAATGCCTGCCCCAAACGCCTTTGAAAGGAAACACTGCAGAGGTCCAAAAATCAGGCAGACCCCAGGGAATCCAGTTCAGTGTAGTCTAATGCAGTTCTACTGACATTAAGCAAAAATGTTCACCTGCCTGCATTTTTTAGTGTTTATGGATTCTTCCAATTATTAATTAGGGTTGAAAAGATTGAGAAGGGAGGAATCCAGGCAAACATGCGATTTGTTAGGAATCGAATCTTAGGAATCTTGATGCTTAGCAAATACCGCTGCTTCTACTGTCTCTTTGCTTTTCATTTGTTAGTGACTTGGGGTGAATGTGAATATATATGCAGGGTGTAAAAATGCACATACATATGTGTGCATGGATACATGTATGCATGAGAAAGAAAGAGAACTGGAACAATTACAAAAAAAGACTGCCTTAAGGAATTTTTGGGGGGAAGGTAAACAAGGTCAATAAGAACATAAACTCTGGCAGAACTCATATCTACAAACTGAAATGTGTTTAGAGTGATTCTCAGATTGTTAATTTGCTTATTACCCTTGATGTCTCTTTGTTGGTTAGAGAAGTGTTTGCTACACCAGCACAGACTGAGTGCGTTCACACACTGACTAGTTAGGTTGGTGATACTCTGGGCCAGAGAATCTTCCATGTCATGGTTTAGGTTAATGCCAAACTTTTATACCGATACCTAAATCCCGACAGCTTCTGTGGAACAAATTAGAAGGTAGCATCACACCATATATCAAAAAATAGCACACCTACTATGTGCTGGCAAGATAAATAAGAATCTTTGAGAAATCCGGAAGATATCAGGGGTGAGGGGGATAGATGTGTAAATAAATAGTTGCAGTGCATTTTTAGTGTTAGGATAGTGGGATGCTCTCATGCATAGATATCAGGAAGGACTTTCCAAGGAGATGAAAATTAAGGGAGCCCTAATGATGAACTTAACAGGTAAATGAGAGGCAAAGTGTATTCTAGGTAGGGGAAACTACCTCTTTGAATGATTCCCTGGGCTATAAATTCCCAGTGGGGTATGTTTCTTTCATGGTAGATGTACAGCTTTTACCCTTCTCATAAATTCATTAAATGAATGGTTCTGGGCCCTGGGAACACTGTGGGGACAAAACAAAGTTCCTGTGCTCATGTGACATATGCACCAATATGGGGAGACAGACAGTGAAGAGTAAAATAACAGGGCATGTCAGATGTGACAAGAGCTACTGGTGTTGCTGTTTTGCATAAAATTAAATTTGAGCAGAACCCTGGAGGTAGGGAGAGAACAAGTCCATCCAGAGCTTTTGTGTTTCAAAAAGAGGGAAAAAGGAGTGCAAAGGCCCCGTGGCTGGAAAGTCTCATCACATCTGAATAGCAACCTGGAGGCCAGTGTGTTTGGAACAGATTGAAGTGAGATGAGCGCAGTAGGGAGATTGAAGGGTGTGCATGACATAGTAGTCTTGGAGCAAGACTTTGAACTTTTACTCTGAATTGGTTTGGAAGCTACTGGAGAGTTTGGAAAGTGACAAGATTGTGCCCTTGGCCTTAGAGTCAGCCTCTGAGTTCACATCTCAGCCCTGTCACTTACAAACTCTGATTTCTCCTCTATAAAAAGAAGCTTATTATTCTTAACCTTAAAGGTTATATAATGAGGAAGAGTAAAGTAATAGTAGTATTACTACTAGGAGGAGGAATAGATGACGGGTAAAGGATTTGTTTCTATCGGTATCTTTTGGAGAGAGAGAGAGAGAGGCAGGGTGTGAATAAGCGATGACTGTGGCAGAGTGAGGGCAGCTGAGTATGAGAGGTAGAGTTCTGAACAGAGCTTCAAAGTGAAGCCTCGCAGAGGCTGGACGGTGGTTGCCACAGATGAGGAATAATGCAAATTCTCGGGTAGCCAAGGTTCAACTGTGAGTATTAAAAACAGCTGGGCCTTTCGGAGACTGAGCAGTCCAGTCCACCTGCAGTCAGTTTTGAAGCTGTGTATTAATAAATGAAGAAACGCTAAACAGTTACCAACACTGTTATATTTTAAATATTTCAATTTAAAAATTAACTCAGCACAAAAGTGCAGCATAATTGTGCCATTCGGGGACCCATTTCAGCAGTTATTTTTAAAGACCGTATTTAGAGAATACTACATATATGCATGGTATGTTCTATTAATGGAATACCAGTGCAAAGTTCATAACAGATATCTTTTTCTTTCCAATCTGTCCTTTTATCTCTGTGACTAGGTATAAACTCTCATAAAGAGAGAAGATCAAAAGTATAAGTTCGGAACTCTCGATGAATATGAATTTCAGACCAAAACAACCAATGGCCAACTAACTAACTCTCCTTCTGTCTTCCCTGCTCTGCACATCAGGCCTTAGTGTTCCCTGATGGGTGCTGAGATTGAGGGTCTAGGTAACTTTGTATTGTGTTTGGATCCCATGTCCCTTCCTCATGCTGGCCACTACCTACAACTTATGCACATTTGTTTATACTGCCCTCATTCCCCCTGCACCGTTAGCTCTTAAGGATAGAACTGTTTTAGTGCTGTGTCCTCCAGAGCCTAGCTCAGAGCTGGCCCATAGTCTGTATACAGTAACAGAAAACCAAGCTAGACCACGACTGGAAAGTGAATATTTCCAGAACATTCAGCTGGAGAAGGCTAAAGCTAGGACAAAGGAAGCTCACCAGCTGCTCTAGCAATTTGAGGGACCTAGAGATCTTGATCCCAGATTGGAGCCATGGCCTCCAGGGAAAACTGGAGTTTTGGGAAGAGCAACGGCCACCTTTCTGTGGATGGATGTGTGACCTTGGAGGAAGCTGCTTCATCACAGTGAGCCTTATTTCCTCGTTTGTAAAACAGGGATAGCAATCCACACCTTTCTGGGTGATGGTAAGGCAGAGGCATGACAAATCAGTGTGTGTTCCTGCTTTTCTTCCTCCTGTCCTTTTAGGAAGCCCTACCTACCGAAAGCTTATTTTAGCCCTAATCCTAAACATGGTGGCTGCAAGCGGAGAGCAGCTGTTAGTGCCTGAAGATTTGGAAAATGCCCCTTTTTTTTCCTTCTAAGTGGTCAGCAGAGGTGGACATTTCTCTTTCCCGCTTTTTCTTAACTTTTAAAAAATTTCTTTTAATCAGACCATACGTTAGAGTATACCTAATGGAATTTGGGATTTATACAGAAACTCAGTACAAGGCAATCATTACTGACATGTTAAGGAGATTCACAGTAGAAGTGCTATGAAAGGTTCCCCCGTGCAGGACTTTTCAAACAGCGATCAGTAGGCCACCTCCATCAGGACTACATTGATGATTCTTATACATACTGGCTTTCCCTGCACTAGTGGACTCATTATCTATGGAGGTGGGGGCCCAGGAATCTGCATTTCATAACTAACAAACCAGGATTTGTTTCGTACCTCTCAAGTTTGATAGCCACTACCTTAATGATGTAAATTTGCTTTATGTAACTCATTGAGTACCTACTACATGCTCTCCATATTCCTCACATAGAAAATAACTAAGTCCTTGCTGCTATGACCATGAGGTAGATATTCTTGAGATATAGTTTGCATTCCATTAAGTCACCTACTGAAAGTGTATAATTTAATGGTTTTTAGTGTATTTCCAGAGTTGTGCAACCATCACCATAATCTAATTTTAGAACATTTTCACCATCCCGAAAAGAAAGCTTATATGTGTTAGTAGTCAATGCCCAAGTTAAATATTATACCCATTTTTAGTGAAGTGAAAATGGAGGCTATGGGCATTTAAACAACATGCCTCCAACCCTTAAGTAGTGGAGCTGAGGGCCATCGTCTGACATCCTTGCTTCCAAAAGCCATGCTCTTTCCGCTATACCATGCTCGCTTCCAGGAACTCGAGCCAAATTAAATATTTACTTGGCGGGGAGAATAATTTGATGTTCTGGTTTTATCCTTGTTCAGTAGTTTTAGATAATATAGTTTCTCTTCCCATTCCCACTGGCTTTGTGGGGTAAATAAATAGGGTTTAGTTTTTAGTTCAGTATCCTGTGCAGCCAGATTCTTAAAAATTACATGAGAAATCAGCATGTTGAAACATCTAATAATGGAAGACTGAAAGCTAGGAGAATCCAGTGTTTGGTTCTCTCTCTGGCTGGTTATCTATCATATTCCTTGAGACTTGGTTTTTCTTCCGTCAAATGAGGAAGTTGTACCAAAACTTATTTATCCATTAAGCATTTGTTGGACATTGAATGGTGATTACATTGGATGCTAGATATTCAGAGAAATAATAAGAATTTTAATACAGCTATACTTAATTGGGCAAAAACAATATGCCAGACACAATCCTAGCTTGATCATCCCATTCAATTTTCACAGCCAACCTAGTAGGTGGTGATTATCGCTTTGTTTTGCCTCTGTGGAGTTGGAGGCATGTTGCTTAAATTCCCATGATGAAACTTAGGCCCAGAAGATGTAAATAATTTGCCATGCAGCTGAGGTAGCTGAGGTCTGGATGATCCCAAAGCCCAGACCTTAGTCCCCACACTCCTCTCCAGGTGAGTAGGAGTTGTCCTTGCTCTCTATGAGGTCACTACTAATGATTATAAACAAATAATGTGACAATGTAAAAGTAAATATTTAATGACAGCACTTAAAGGGGATTTAATCTTTTTGCCTCTGTTAGGGCAGGTTTGGGAAGGTGTCTCAGATGAGCCCTTGCATTCTGTTGGAAGTATAGCTGATTGTTGCATTTCCCCCTCTCCTGCAGCCCCTATTTGCTTAGTATGTGCAGGTTGGATTTTTAGGACTCCTTGCCTCTCTCCCAGTACAAACCCTGCTTGTTGAGCAAAACTAGATTGGAAGGGATCAAAACCTCTGCCATGTATTTTGCAACTTCCATTTACTCCTTGGGCTTCCTTGGCGTGTTTATACAGCCTTGAGCTCAAGTAAACTAGAGTTTTGGGGTGTGCTCAGACAGGTGCTCCCCACCCGGTCCTATAAATAATCAAGGGGAAAAGTCACTTTAAGGATCCAGCTTGCATGCGGGTTTCTAAAGAAACTTGAAGAAGCCAGTTTGTTGAGACTGGGAGCCAAGCTTGTAAAGGCACGGGGAGCTAATGTGAAAGCCATTTCCTGGAAATATAGAGTTTTTAATAAGTCTTGTCACTTTGGAAGTCTTCAGAAATGCTGACTTGGCAAAGTTTCTGACACTGGGATGGGGACATGGGTAATCTCAAATGACTTTTTATTCCTGGGAATAATTGTTCTTTTTGAACGAGTTTTAAAAGTTACTGTATGTCGAGCTTTTATCGTGTGTAAGGAATAAGTGCTGTACGTCCATTGAACCCCACAAAAACCCTATGAGGTAGCTATTATTATCACTTCAGTTTTACAAATTAGGAAATGGAGCAAATCTAACCTCTCCAAGGCCACCTAGCTGGTTACAGCAGGATTTTGTTGTGTTTTCTTAATTCCCCTTTCACATTTCTATTTTTTTTAGCCCTAAAAACTTGAAGAAAAATTTGAACCAGTATTTATTTATTCATTAAAATTATATCGTGATTCTGAGCCCAGAGAACCATCATTCATCAAGATGTTAGTTAATTATTGTTGAGACTCATGGCATGTTGTGCTGGAGCCTTTACAGGCCAGGGTTGTTACCATGGCATTTGATATGCGTGACAGGCACCCTGACTGTGAGAGCCTGAAAAACAATACAGTCAAGGAGGACTGGGGAGACGTTCGTGTATTAATATTAGCATCACATTTATTCCATAAAGGCTAACTGCTTTGATTCATGTTTTAAATGTCCACGTTTAAACTCACCATTCTCAAGATTGGTTTCCTCTATTTAAATTTTCATCTTAAAAAATTCATCCCTTCAATACTTGGTCATTCCTTCTGCAGCAAGCTTTACAGCTATGTTTATAACATTTTTTTAAAAACAATTTCAGTCAAATTATATCAGCAAATGTAATTGTCTTGAAACATCTAGCCATATGGCAGAAAGACCTAGCATTAGTGGCTTCTCAAAAGTCGAGCAATTGGTATTTCAATAAAATTCTAGCATAATAGTAGAGTGTAAATTTTAGGATCACTGAGTTTTTATATAATCTAACCTAGTTTTCTATTTCATAGGTGAGGGAAACTAGACTTAAGGGGGCTAAATGACCTCACTAGGCAGAGAGCTAGTGTAGTTTGTACAGAGTTGCAATTCAACATTAACTTTGTGATAAGTTTTGATTTATAGTTTCTGTACTTAATGATTTTACTTAAAGCACCTCTTTTAATAAAAGAATATATCAGAATTGCATTTATAAAAATTCTATTTAGATATGGTATAAATGAACATTTCATTTGAAAAACATCTAAAACAGCCCTACAGTAGCATGTTTTAAAATGTCAAAACCTAGTCTTCAGCTCAGAATGCAGCGTTGCAACTGTGATTTAAACCACAACAGTTGTTTTTCATTAAGTTATTCTTAAATTATTTTAACAAGTATTTCTCAGTCTCATTCCATAATATTGCTCTGTGCAAGTACTATAGGGATTTATGCAAAATCGCATAAGACAGTCCCTCGGAGGGTTTTGTAATTTTACAGAGGAGATAAGACACGTGGGAAACTTCAATTCAAGGTCCTTCTAGTGTCATACTAGAAGTTGATCCAGTTCATTTGGTTCTTAAAGTTGTCACAGACCCTTCGGAAGGTAACTGTTTTCTAAATGGACTTGACTTTTTTTTCATGAGAAGGCTTAGGAACAGTTTTAGGAAAGTGGGTGCATGGTTCTGAGCATGTGGAATATAAACATTTTTAAAGCACCTATTTCATCATGTCACTCCCCAGCTAAAAATCCTTTTAACAGCTCTTTATTTCTTGGCAAATATACATTTATTCATTTACTCATTCAAAAAATATTTACTAAGTGCCTACCATATGCATGAAATTTTAACTTCTCTTCCTGGCTTGAAATAACCTCTACAGTCTAGCTCCATTATTTCTATTCCATTTAGTTCAGTTTTGTTTCCAAGAGCTCCCATTGTGAAACTGACTTTGTATCATAATTATTTGACTTTGGGGTCTCTCTCTAGAATGTAAGCTTTTCCTGAACAATCAATGTCCTTATCTCTGAACACCCCCATTTCCAAGTATACAAGCCAGTGCTTCGTAAGTCCTTTTGGAGATTTTCTTGAGGCCAAGAGACCTAGAAAGTATGGTCCATGTGGGCAGAGATTTTGTGTGTTATGCTCATTGTATCCCCAGCATCTAGAACAGTGCCTAGTTCAAAGTATTTAATATTTAGTGCTAAGTACTATATGCCAGACCCTCTTTGTGAACGCTCTGAAATGCCCTCACCCAAGCTCTTTTTCTCTTTTCCTATTTAAATCTGACCTCAAAGTTGAACCGAAGTCTTGTCTCTTCAGAATTGCCATTCCCTCCCCCCACCCCACTTCCATCTCTGACAGCACCTTGGGCCTGTGCCAAACATACTGAGTTCATACCGAGTCTGTATCGCATCGTTCACTATTACCTCTTACTTTTTAATTTTAAATTTCTTCTCCCAACTAGAGAGCGAGCTTCTTTAAGAACATGGTGCTCTATTTTACATGGTTTCTGATTCCTTCAGAAAAGATATGATCGATTGACTGAGTTATTAATTAAACATCATCACTTAGGTCTGAAAGGTTAAGCATTTCAGGGTTTCCAATTCCCATTCTCAAAAACCTGAGCATTTGTGTGGGTTTGTGCACACAGAGAACACTGCATATTGAAGGCTTATACACTTAAAGTGCCATTCCCCACCCTAAGAATAAATGCACAGCCATTAGATACCCCCCTTTTTTATTTCAAGGTGAAACAAAACAAAACAAAAAGCCTTAATGGAGATCTAGGCTGTGGGGAGTGGGAGAATTAGGAGTTAGGGGAGTGGAAATTTGGCACCATCTGCTAAGCGTTTGGGCAACTCAACTTTCCATTTCTGAGAGATTGCCATGTGCATTGTCATGAATATTACTTATAGTCAAATTACATTGGCTAAAGACTGAATCTTTCCAACATGTGGAACTGATTTACTTTCCTTTTTCCCTTTTACCCCCTTTGAAAGCCAAAACAACGACGACCAGGAAAAAAAAAAAATTCAATAACCCTTCCGAAGCTTTATTGCATTTGGGGAAGTGTTTCCGTCTTGTTTTGCTTCTCTTTGTTCTCTGGGTTCATATTTACCCACCGGCTCTCCTGGTTTTGAATCTACAACAGGAAATCAAATGATCAAGACTAGAAACTTTGCTTGCTGAGGTTATTGCTTTAGATTTTTCCCTGCTAAACCAGACTGTGAGCTATTCCTTTTTGCCTGTAATTTCTTTTGAGGAACAGAGTGGACTAAAACAGGCAGCCCTTTGTAAAGGTGACACTTGTCACTGACTTGTGACTCTCCCACATGCTTTTTTACTATTCAGAGCTCATGTTGGTTTGAAGGGTGTTAAGTTAAATGCCATCAGACTAAGGAATTAATGATTTGATTCTTTTGTGAACTTGAAGTATCCACTCAGCTGTGTGTGTATATACTTAGAGCCAAAAGAGTACAGGGAAGGAAAAACAGGTTGAAGGGGGAAACATTTTTTATCTTAAAGAGACACAATATCCCTCCTTTTTTTTTTTTTTTTTTTCGTAGCCAACCAAAATAATGATCTGGATGATTTAATGCCTAGATTAATGGATACACAAATGCTTACTTAAGCTTACTATGTACGCTGTACTGTGCTAAGGAATTGTAGCACGGACTAGTTGTCAAAGAATTTACAACAAAGTTAGAACATAGCAATCCAAAAGAGTGGAAGGAAATTAAGAATAAACAGTAGTTGGTTTTTAATGAATAATCAGACAAAAGATTTTTTTTCTCTTTAATATTTTTACATTTTCTACAGTGAACACAGCAAAGACAGTGTTTGCTGCAGGGGTTCAGAGAAAGCAGAGCTTAGCACTGGTGGGAGGTTGTTAAGAATGAAGTGAGACTGGAGTTGGTAAATATCTATACAGGTATTTTTACTCTCCACATACCTTCGACTATCATAGAATAACTATCATTAAGAGAATGTTCTTAAAAGATTAACAATAATAGAATAGAAAAATAATAAAATAACTATCAAGGCTGTTGAATAACTTTCATAATGGTGTGTGAAATACACTTATAATATTTTTATTACTCTCTATATAAACTCATCTTCACATTTATGGGGTTAAGTGAGTTAATATATGTAAAATACCCAGTGCCAGACAAATAGTAAGCACTATATAAGCAATACCTATCATCATTTTTTATATATAGCAAGCTTAAAAGAAAACAAGGAAGTCCTTAGGCCAGGACATGTGTACCCAGAGTACCATTTGCACAAGGTCGTCTATTGTCTTCTGATTAGTTTTGTTTTAAATTCCCAATCTAGGCCTCTTCCTCTGCCATGATTTTCAGTACCTAAGTATTTCCTTTTGTCATGAAACTGGAATAGTCCTGTTTCTTGCAAGTCACTGTAGTGTTCGAGATATAATTTTTATAGTGAGGATCATGCATGAGCCCTTGAACTTATGTTTTCCTCTGAGAGCTCTAAAGGTAGGGATCTAGTAAAATGCTTCTTTGTAGAGTTTAGTTGTAACTCTGAATGTATCCCCCCCTTTTTTTTTTGAGCGTGACAACTCAAAAACGTCATTATCTGTTATAAAGGAAACGCATGCTCTATTTTGAGATGAGGGGTGGGGAGGAAAGAAAATATATTTTGGATTTGTTATTCACAGGCATACCATGTTACAATTTTGATCACTTTCTAGATCTTACATATTTTGTCTGTTAAGATAATGTTTACACAGAGGATGATATACAAACTTTGGAGGAAAGCAAATTTTGTATCCGGACATGACCACTTATTGATGGTCAACTTCGAGTAAATTAAACCTCTCAACCTCAAGGTAACTATGATGAAATATTTTTGTGGATATTAAATGAGATAATGTGTTGTAAAGTGCCTGAATCCATTCTGGGCCCTTGGTAATAAACATGGTAACATTATGGTAATGTACCCCCCCATACATACACATAATTAAAACATTTGTTTTAATGTTTGCTACTTTAAAAATATTAACAATAACAAAAATATACTTTTAATAGCCGGACAATATAGTTTTGATTGAACGAAGAGTAATTTCATCAGCCTCCTATTGTTGGACCATTTAGGTTATTACTGAGTTTTCTTTTTAGTGGTAACCTTTTCAGTACTCTTGGTAAACTATTTTCTTGAGCCACCCATATCCAGAATGAGCAAGTTCAGAGATATTTCAGAAGCACAGATTTATAGCAGCAGATTTGTGATGAGCCTCCTTAAAGAATGTCATTTTTCTGGACATTCCATATGTTTCACAGTGTGAGGTTAAATAGTCTGATAAGAATCAGACAGTGTCTAATCTGGACAGGAGGGATCTCTTAAAACCTAGTAAAAGGATTATTCATAGGGTATGCTTAGGGCAGAATAAAGTCATGCATATGTTTTCTTTCTGAAACACTTAAATTAAGTTGCCTTTCATTCCCGGTCCAGGATTGTTGGAGTTTGTCTTAATGACAGCCAGCACTTTCTCTTTGAATGGTTAATACTGGTCAGCTTCTTGAGATAACAGTGGTGATCTATATTTTCCTCCCCTTTGGCCACAATTCCTAGATCATAGGAAGAGAGCCAGAGCAGAATTAAGCTATTAATGAACTGTCAGCCAAATTGGCTTGGGACAGAGACCTGTAAGTATCAAGAGAATAAGCTTTTGAATAAAATTCATTCCTGCATTTTCTTAGCAAAGATCAGAGAGGGAGACCAACAAAATCTCATTAGGCTTTATAGAGGTATTTATTTCTTCACAGTGGTATTGTGCTGTACCATTCATTTAAATATCTAGTTAAAATTTGGCAGAGCTGTTGGAAGAGTGAAGATGGGGCCAACTGCTTGGACTGACCATCTTATTAAACACTCGTATAATTGTTCCTGTTTCAGCAAAGTGGAATTCTCTTGCCATCTGTTAAGCAGGCTCAATTAAATAGAATTTGGAGGGAAGGAGATGCTGGGTAGGGAGGGTGGTTCAGTGGAGTGAGGTGTGGGGACAGGAAAGGACTATGGTGCAGCCCTTAGGAGGTGAAGGGAAGCAGGCTACACACCACACAGGCACATGTGCACACATATGTGCACACGTATACAACAAGATGCCTTTTCTTGAAGTAGAGGTAAGGGGAACTGAATTTGACTGTGACATGACTTTTCAATTTCTAACTTCATTTGAGTTGAGCCTCCCTTTTTGGGGAGGAGGGGGGCAGGCAATGCTTGGGGAATAAAAGAGCCAAATATGCAAAGGGAAGATTTGATTAAATTGTGTTCTATAAATTTAGAGCATCCAGGTTGGATGAAACTCCAGTGAAAAGACACTTTTTTCTTGCTGAAATTGCTGGGAAGCTGAAGAACTAAGTAATGTTATCTACTTAGAATATGAGGGAGCAATTAATATGTAGCCTCAGGGAAAGCTCAGAAGACCTTATCTGTGAATTCCTATGTAACTCTGGTTGGTATGGTACAATTTCATCTGGATTACAGGTGGGTTATCCCTTTTTCTTTGAGTATTTATGATAGCCCAGTTAATAGATTTCTTGTCCTTTTTTTAAATGCATAAATAATTTTAAGAACATACAAAAACATTTGGCTATGATGTATCTTAAATAGATTGCCTAGAATGTATGTTTAAAGTAAATTTATTGAAGCATCGCATACCTACAGAAAAACGCACAATCATAAGTGTACAGCTTGAATTCTCACAGAAGTGAACACATCCCTGTAGTCAGCACCCAGATCAAGAAATAGAACATTTCAGCATCCGAAAAGCAGTCTTCATGCCCTATTCTGTTCACTTTCCCACAAAGGGTAACCAGTATCCTGACTTCTAACAGGACAGATTAGTTTTGCCTAGTGTTATATTTGATATAAATGAAATTGCACACTTTGCGTTCTAGGGTCTGGCTTTCACTCAGTATTATGTTTGTGAGAGTCATCTTGTTGATGCATCTTGCAATTCTGTGTTCATTCTCATCCCCGAATATGCCATTGTGTGAATACAGGACAAATTATCTGTCTATTCTATTGCTGATAATCATTTGGATGTTTTCCAGGTTGGGGCTGTTATTAGTAGTGCTGCTATAATAGTCTCATGCTTTTCTTTTGATAAACATGAACACGCTTTTGCTCAGTATATACCAAGGATGGGAACTGCTGGGTTATAGGATTATACATGTAATTAATTTTAGAAGATACTGCCAGTTTTCCAAAGTGTGTGTATTAATGAGAGAAAGGTCAGTTTGTCTTTAGATCAGAGTACTCAGTTCTCACGAGCATAAGGATAAAGGCATCTTGTTGTCTTCTTTGGATGGTGGAAATAAATTTAATAAAGAGGATTCGGTGAAATATTTCTAGTTAAAATAATGTTTTAAAACTCCACCCATTTTAATGACCCTTTCACTGTGCAGTGAAACATATTTTTACTTTTAGTATTCGATAAGAGTGAGAAAGAATAATGAGTAAAGGTAGGTAATATCTTTGCCATCTCTTCAAGAGATTTGTACACTGAGGAGAATTCAGACTCCCTCTAGGTAGTGCTCAAATTAGGAGTTCAAATTTCTGGAATTCCTTTGGTCCTCCAGGGAACTGGGATAAGGGAAAGTGACAACTCGGTAACAGAATGCAGGATACCTACCCCACCCACCCATTCCCTAACCCTGTTACTGTGAGTAAATCACCCATGAGCATTGAACAATGTGACCTTTTGGGATTGCTCATCATTTTCATGTTTTAGGAAAACTTTTCCATTTCCATTTTTCAAGTCCTGTAGCAATCAAGAACTTCTTTACCCTGAGGTCATCAAAATGTCAGCTAGATATGTCACTTGAGATTCCTGGCTCAAATTAAAAACAAAACCCTTTATTCCTTTTCACAGTTTCACATAGCAATAGAAAGTAATAAATAAAACCTTTGTCTGGGATTCTTAATTACTCCTGACATTGGTCATATGTATAAGGTTATGCCAACACATTATATCTTGCTCAAAATTAAATGGATAAAAAAAAGATTCTCGTTTTTTTCTGCATGCAGGCATTCGGATTCCTAGATTATCCTGTACAAAAATGTGAGGTGAATAAACTTAATAGCAGTGCCTGTTTATAACTCAAGACCTAAGTTCAGACCTCAGCATTTGAATTCTGACTTCTGAGCTGTAGTTTTTAATCTGTAAAATTGGTTTCAGATCCCTGCTTTGCCTACCACATAGGGTTGTTGTGGGGATCAAATGTGATCATTTGTGTGAAATTGTAAACTATAGAAGTTCTAAACCTAATAAGCCTTCGAGAGCTGGGCTTAGCAAGCCCTGTGTTTTAAGAAAGACGGTTGCTATCCATTGACAGGGTGTAGTGGGAACTCACTGTGTACCTTGAGATCATGCACACACATAAACCTGAACTTTTCACCTTGTATCAGACATGGCTGGCTGACCTGTTTAGTCATGAATTACTTACCTAGGTTCTACTGGCCTCTCACTAACAACACCCCACCTCCCGCCCTGCCCCCAGCGGGAAGGAGAGGGGCAAAAAATTCTTTGCTTTGGTGATAGCTCCATACTATTAGCAGGTCATCTTTCTGGGGGAGGAGTTAGAGGGTTGTATAAAATAGGTAGTCTACAGAATCATTACTACTCATATCTAAGACTTTCTTGCTTTTTAAATTTCCTTTTACCCACCCACATTTATTAAGTATAGGGAATATGGAAATGCCTACAAACTATAAAAGGATCTACATAGAAGTATTAGCAAATTATTATTAACAATTGTTAAGATAATAAGTAAAACAGGGACCAAAACAACCTTGAGAGCACTTCCCAGCATATATTCCTTATTGTTAATGAGGAACTCACCTTTTTTAAACACTGGAATATCACTTAGAAATGAAATAAGAAATTGACCACACTCATCAATATTTGGAGACACTACATGAATTGTGAATAATGTTAATTTTTAATAAAAGCATTTTTTGGTACTGAGAAGGTTTTGAAAATCAAATTGTATAAAAGTTTACAGTATGATCTGGGAGTATGGGTGGCAGTGACATTGACCCATGCTCTAAAAGCATTATAACAGTGATCTAAGGTGTTCACCAGAACACTGGAAACTTAGAGTTGCAGGAGTGGAGGTCTACAGGTTCATAATCCCTTTCCCAAAATAAGATGTTTCAGCATTCAGAATCCTAATGCCCCTTGATGATAAAATACCCTCTGTGAGATCTAGAGCAGAATCCTGTAATCAGATAGCTTATTACATCTGCATCAGAATGAATGAGTACTCACATTAAGTGGTTTAATAAAGACTATAAAATCAGTTTAAGTTAGGTTTACTACCAGATAAGTTCAGGTCATGTCATGTTTTGCTAAATATGTGTTATTTGAAACTTTCAATTTTCAGAGCCTTTTGAATTTTGGAATTAGGGATTCTTGATCTGCGTTATGTTTGAGTGTTAACTCCTAACAGGAGTGTTTTTTATATGTGTCAAGCTAACCAGGTAGCAAATTCTCATGAGACTAAACAGAGTTAGGAACACTGTACCTGGAGTTACACTGCCTGGGTTCAAATTCTAGCCTTGCCAAGTGATTTTGAGTAACTTATTTAACTTCTCAGCATCTTAATTTTTCATCTTTGGACTGCAGTAATTTTCTCCTAATGAAGTTTGCATATGCAGTACAATGTGAACATTGTACTAAGCACTCAAAAAATATTCATCAGTTTCCTCATTTGTTTAATGGAGATAATAATACTGCCTGTCACAAAGGTGTTTTATGAGACTTAAATAAGTAAATAGATATAATGTACTTAGAGCAGTGTCTATCCCTTAGTAAGCATTCAATAAATAGTAGCCAATGTCATTATCATTATCACCATTACAAAAAAATCTGTACCTTTCCCATCAGCAGAGTCATTTTTAGGAAAGAAAAAAAAATCTGTTGAATGAATGAGTGGCACATTAGAAAATTATAATAATTCATAATTAGCATTTTGTAGACTGTGATCCCATCCCATCTCAATTCTTCCCGTTTGTTTCTTCCATGCTCCCCACCCCCGCCCCCATCCCAGCACCTCGATCTTCATTTGCACTGCACTCAATGAACTTGGCACTTGTCTTCCTCATTACAACCATGCAGGTGTGTTAGGCTGTCTCAGATGCTGACAAACTTTGGCAGTAGGATAGAAAGGAAAAAGGGAAATTTTGGCTGATGTCTCCATATCTGACTCCTGATTCATCTGGAGAGTTCCAGAGGTAAAAGCTTCAGGATAAATGATGAAGTTGATGCTGTGTGTGTGTCTAACAGAAACATATCTTGGATTCCAGTTTTCTTGTCATATTGTATGTTAATCTCTTGTGATTGCTTAATAATGACAGGGCTTGATAAAGTCCGAAATCTGCAGAGATGTTTTAAATGCAAGCAATGTATGGAGGAGTGGGTACTAGCTAGGCAGAGACCGGTGGAAGAATGTGTGCCTGTGTGTCACAGTTTGGACTGATGTCTTGGCATGGCTGTCATATTTCCTGGCATGTAAGAACTTGATCTCTTAAGGCCACACGTATTTGGCAAGTCCTGTTATGTTATTCTCTCGAAGGGGTGCTTGGGTAATGAAGGTGATGGATAATATTGGGTAGGTATTGGTTGGACACGGGGACAGGAGAGAATATGGAAAGAATCCTTTTTAAAGAGTTTTGTTACGTTGGATTTTAGTGTCTGTAAACAATTACAGCATTCAAGGAGTTCAAGATTTAAATGAGAAACACAACTTTGTCAAATTATACCAGTCGGATAAAATGGCATGGGCTCCGGAAATCTATAATTAAAGGTATTTTTGAAAATGAAAAATGTACTGTAACATCTGGTTTATTTCACTACAGAAGTGTTTGGGTATTGCTTATGCAAGCGTGATTGACTTTGACTGATATTTGGATTTTTCTGTGTAAAATAGCTATTTTAATTAAATTTTTTTTTCTGCTTGATTCTATTTATGTTGTAAACAAATTATTCACACACACAGAAAACAACTGTCTTCTGTAGAAAACCTAATGTGTTCATTTTCTTTCTGTTGCAGCGGATATTCAGCTCCTTTGTTTACACTGAGAAAATCTCAAATGGAGAAAGTGAAGTACAGCAGGTAAGAGGTTATTTGGTACTTGACATTCTCTGTCTCTGTCTCACTTTTGGAAGTGGCTTCATTACTCTTTCCGAGCAATCTCCATGTGAAGTTTCCTGTTCTTATGATTCCATATATATCTTAAGCATAATGGTGACAACCTCACACTTAAGTTCTTACAGACAGTTGAAATAATAGTTATATGGGCAGTTTTCTGTTGTACGTGTAATACTGTGGAAATATTAAATTCCTTTTTGTTTTGGAAATTCCCAACGTACTCAAATTTTAAAATGTTAGAAATTATTTCATCTGATATAGGAAAAAGTGCCTGGGTTTTGCAGTCAGACAAGCCACAGGTCAAATTCTGATATTCCTACTAACTCTGTGACCCCCGGTAATTGAGCCTTTTTGAGCTGCAGGTCTTCCGTGTCAAAGGGAATATAATAGCTGCCTTATGAGATTGTGAGAATTAAATGAAGTAATGTCAAATTAACTGAGCATAAATGAAATTCTTACGTGGAAGGTTCTAGTATAAAAGCTGCTCAGTGGATACTGGGTCCTTTTGTCCTTTCATTTTTCTTTGCTCCTCTTGGATTCTTCCTTTGCTTCTTTCCTCCCATCTTCCCTCAATGTTCTGTGGGGTCAAAAAGTTCTGAAGCCAAATTCTATTCACTTTATTTATAGCTGGCTTCACATGGACTGCTTCCTAAAGTACAACATAGTATTGGTGAACTTGGTCATAAATAATTGATCCGCGCTTGAAAAGAAGGGTGGTAAAGAAGATTCTGGGTTTTAATTTCAGCTAATCCACCAACTTCATTACTCTCTGTGACCATCACCTAGTAATTTGAAGCTAGGTTGGAAACTTAAGTAATAAACAGGACCAAGCTAAAAACCAGACTGTAGCAGATTACTTCCACAGAATAAAAAGATAGCTATCGTAAAACACATAATAATTTAAATTCTTTGAAATGCTGCCTTTATTTTATTCATGGAAAATGACTTGATCTGAACTTCAGAAGTGCCTTATAAAGGAAAAAGCTTTGCAAGTGTCAGTGGAGTAAAGTTATATATAGGTTAGTTAGAAGAAATGACTGAGGTTTAGTCTTGATGTTCGGCATTTCCTGTTTATAGACATTAAAAATTTTTTACCGGTTTCTGCAGGTTAAATTTAGAAGATGTAAACAGATATGTACTCTTTTTCTTAGCTTTAGATGTTTTTAAAAACTAATGACCTGAAATTATAATACTTATGAAGTGGTTTGCTATATCAAGTCTTACCTTCATAATTCCTGTGCTGTTTTTATTTCAGCAAACTAGAAAGTGCTCGAGGATCATGAAATGTAAAAGGGTTTTAGCGGGGGAGGATTTCTACACAAAGTATGTTCGAGGAAATGTTTTGGGAGACCAGTGGCCACTTGATAACGTTTGAAAGAAACTGACCCAGGGATATCAGTTTTGCTGCGTATTCCCTTAAGTAACAGATACAGGTTCTTCCTTCAGCTGTTTTCACACATAGAGGTTGTTTTTGTTTTCTTGGACGGATGTTGTTGCTTTATTTAACTGTGAACAAGTTTGGAAGGGATCAATAGCAATTTTTAAAAATTATAGCCGCTGATTGAGCACCTATGGAAAACTGGTGCTAGGCAGTTTCGGTATATTATCACATTGAGTTTTCTAAATAACCTTGAAGGAAAGATATTACTTATTACCGATTAAGAAACTGAAGATCCCAAGGATAAGTTACCTGCAGTCTCATGACTATTATGTAAGCTAATTTTCAAAATAAGTTTGGCACAAAGTTATATTATCTATATTATTTTTATTTTAACAGTTTACTTTAAAAATTTGTCTTTTCATTCAAAATAGGGGTCTCTGCTAAACTCTGTCTGTATCTGAATAATTCAGGTGAAGGAGAATTACCACATAGTTCTGTGTCTCCTCTCTCTGATCGTCAAGTTCTTCCTTATATTGACCCAGAATGTACTTTTAACTCCGCTCCCATCTCTCTGGTCTACCTCCTGGAAGAACCCTGAACAAATAGATCTTATGCCTCTTTTTAACTTAGTATTGGGAGATAAACTATCATGTCATTATTATCATTTAGCCTAAATTTAAAAATACACAGGTCCTAAATGCTTTTCATTCTTCTTCAGTCCTCCGGTCACTCTAACAATGACAATAATAAAAGCTCATATTTGCATATGTACTGAATACTTTGCTATTACTTCACTATCATGATACTACTGTGGGTTGACTTGAACAGGAGTTACCTCATTTTATAGTGAAGAAACTGAGACCCCTGATATTTTTTTGACTTGATTAATAACTGCCCAGGATCTCTGAACCCTGATATCCTGGACAGTACCCGGATGAAATCTTTTGGAAATGTTTACCTCTTACATTTTCTATTGTATAAAACTCTTCCCATCACAGTCATTCACACTTTCACATGTAATATCTCCTTTGAACTTCAGAGAGCCACTCCATAAGGTGGGGAGAACTAGTTAATTCAGATGGAGAACTCCTCTCCAGAGCAGAATTGCTGAGTACCACCAGAGTGTTCAGTGTGACTGGATGATGCCAAACTGCTCCCACAGTGGTTGTCATGGGTAACCTTTCTACAGATAGTACATTAGAAATTTGCTGGTCTGTACCCTCTTCCATATTGCTGTTAACTGATATTTTAATCTTTTGTCAGTCTAGGGTATCTGAAATGGTATCTAATGAGCTTCATTTGCTTTACTCTGACTATTAATGAGGTTGAAATGACTTTTTACATGTTTATGATACATTTTTGTGGTTTCTCGTTCTGTCAGATGTCTACTAATGTCCTTTGTCTATTTTTTAAATTGCCTGTTTATGTTAGAAGTTTAAAAGCTCTATACATGTTCTAAATCAGTGCTATCCAAACGAACTTTCTGTGATGATGGAGATGTTCCCTACCCATGCTAATTAAGCAGCCAGTAGCCACATGTGGCTACGGAACACCTGAAATGTGGCTAGATCTACTGAGTAATAAAATTTTAAATTTTATTTAATTTCAGTTTTAATTAAAATAGCTGCATGTGACCAGTGTTACCATATTAGATTCTCTTGCACATTTATGTTTTAGAAATATATTCTCCCAATTTGTGGCTTTTTACTTTATGCTGTCTGTAAAGGATTAAAGTTTTAATTTTAATAATCAGTTTTTTAAATTATTCTTTTCCTTTTTGGTTTCTGCTTTTTAGGTTTTGTTGAAAAATTATTTTCTACCCCAAAGATATAAAGTTCTTCTCCTATATTGTCTTCTAAAGTTTTGTTGAAAAATTATTTTCTACCCCAAAGATATAAAGTTCTCCTATATTGTCTTCTAAAGCTTTCACTTTTCTTATTTAAGACTTTTTTCCAGCTGAAATTGATTTCGGTGTTGGATGTGAAGTAGGTACCTAATTTATTTTTTCTCCCTGTAAGTATCACCATTCTAGCACTGTCTGTTGGACAGTTTCCTTTTTTCCCTAATGTGTTCTCTGTGTGTTTTCGGTCATTAGTCAAGTTTCCTGTGTATACAAGTTTGATTTGGTTCTGCTGGTGAATTTAAATATCATAGCGCCAGTATCACATAGTAGAGTGACACCATCCTCCCATTTTTCTTCAGAGCATCTGTGGTGTTTTGCTCTTACATATGAATTTTAGAATCAGCTTGTCTAATTCTGAATGAAAATATAACTGGGATTTTAATTGGCATTTCAACAAATCTATAGATTAATTTGGGGAGAATATCTTTGCTAACATGGTATATCTCCATTGACTTAGGAATTCTACAATGTCTTTTAGCATAGTTTTGTAATATGTTCACAAAAGACTTGAATATCCAAGCATGTGGGATTCATTTCTAGATATATTTGTTTATATTATAAATAATATCTTTAAAAATTATATTTTTCTAACTGTTGCAATTTGAGTTTTATGGGTTTTATATCTAATTACCTTCTTAAACTATCATATTAGTCCTAATTATTTACCTATAGATTCCTTTGGGTTTCCTGTATACATAATCATATATGCAAATAAGACAGTTTTGATTCTCTCTTTCTATTTCTTAACCTTTTATTTCTTTTCTGTGACTTGCTATACTGGCCTCCAGAAAAGTATTACATAGGTATGGTAACAGTGGCCACCCATGATGTGTATTATGTTTATTGTTTAGTTTTAGGTATATTCTGATTTTGCTTATCATTTCTTCTTTTATCTGTTATTTAGAAGTATGTTTTAAAATTTCCAAATATCTGTAGAATCTTTCTAGTTACCTAACTATCCTCCCTCTGTCCTCTTTCATTATTCTGAGCTCTTTGGGTTACAGTTTTATGCAGTGTCTCCTATGAGATTCCTCATCCTGGCCAACCCCTGAAGTTTATCCTTTATGCCTGGTGCCCTGTACTATCATCAGAGTGGAAGCTCAAGATCTCCAGATTATGCCCACATTCTCAGGGTGAGAGTAGGGTTTGGCACTGGCTTATTTTTCATATTTCTGGCTCTCATCTTGTATAGCAACTCCGTCTCCTAAACAGTGGTTTTGGTTTTTATTCTGGACACTAGCCTCTTAACAATTAGAAGAACAGTTACACCTGCTTGTAATATTTGTTTGATAAGCCAAAAACAAACTAGTTATTTAAAGTAGATTATTGTCCTATGTGCTCTTAATTTTAGCTCACAATCTTTAGTCGAAAAAGAACCACTTCTTTTGCATGGTTTTGTATGTTTTGTAGTATCTGGAATCCTGACTTGAGTTTTCTCCTTTGGGGTAATGAAAACTAGAGCCCCATGTGTTCTTGCCCTCCTCCTTACTAATCAGATTTTATTGAGAGTTGGATCTGACTTGTGCATACTATATAACTTGGCATTAAATCTAACATGTTGTTAATATCTTTTGGTTAGGCGAGCAAAGTAATTAAAACTAATAAAAAACATTTTGTGATTCTTGACTCTTACCACAAAACTCTCCATGGTATAGACTTTTCTTTGCTTTTTCTCATTTCTTTTAAATTAACCTTCAGTGTGTGGTTCTAAATTGCCTAACAATGTGTTTTAAATCTTTAATTAGTTCAGTATATGTAGTTTTGCTGCCAGGAAACTATGGCAACAGCCTCAGGAAAATAAAAATCCCATGAACACGTTCTTGTATGGAACACCTCCCATATACTCCGTTTTTGAATACTTTAGGAAATTAAGTTGTGTGAGCATATTAGGGCATTATATACAATTGAACCTGAATCAAGAAAAATAAATTTTTGATCAAGAGCCTCAGAAGATAGCAAAACATAGTCCATAAAACACAAAGCAGTGGAAAGAAAACAAAAGGAGAAAGAGCCTCTTGGGGCACTTGATGGGATCCCTAAAGGAATCAGTCACCTTGGACATATTGTTTCAAGAGCATTTAACTTTTTCTTAAACGCTCTAGTAATTTTTATTCAAAGGAATGGCAAGCATGTTTTCATAATTAATGCAGTATTTCATAAACTATTGACTGTTGGCAGCAGCTAATTTTAGAAGACATCAGAATTCTTTTGAAATGGGAGAGCTGGTAAGAGAACTGCTTACATACGAGATGTACCTGACATGGAGCCAAGGGCGTTCCTTCTAGCAATTCTCCACCTTATGTGGTATCAGTTTGTATCTCCTCAGGACCATATCCATCAGCACGTAAACATGCTGTTCTATTTTAAACACACAAATAAAAACTTCTTAGCCCCATTTTCTTCTCCAACTACTGCCTTGTGTTTTCTTTCCCTTTGAAAGAGACCATCACAAGAGTTGTCTATATACTCATTAGATCCAGTTCTCCCATTCTCTCTAAAACCTTCTCCAGCCTCACCAGTCCCACAAAACTGCTCTCTTCAAGGTCACCAGTGATCTCCACTTTGCTAAATCCAGGGTCCTTACAGTATTTGGTTAACATTAGTATTGAATAGTTAATCTCTTCTATCTTTGATAAACTTTCCTGACTTGGGCCGGAAGGACCCCACA
>NW_006441955.1:14439031-14450112 GCF_000325575.1 Pteropus alecto
AGGGCTTTTGCTGGCTCTGTTCCAACATATATCTCCTTGGGCCCTGGTCACCAATGAGGCTTTCCTCACATATCACCTTCTGAAAGAGGTGACCACCATATTTAAAACTGCAGCCCACCCTGTCCCCTAAACTCCTGATTTTCCTTTACTTTGTTCTACTTTCTTTTTCTTTCATCCCTTATCACTTTTTGATTTTAGTGTATTGGCTTTATAAAATTAGTTTGGAAATATTCCCCACTCCTTCATTTTCTGAAGGAGTATAAGATTGGTATTATTTCTTCCTTGGGTGTTTTGTATAATTCACCAGAGCACCATCTGGTCCTGGAGTTTTCCTGGGGGCAGATTTTTTTTTCTTTCTTTTTTTTTTTTTTTCATTTTCTTTTTTTCTTTTTTCAGTTTTTCTGTTTCATTTTATGGCAATTTTGGTAAGTTGATCTTTTTGAGAAATTTGTCCTTTTTATCTAAGTTGTCAAATTTGTTACCATAATAAAGGTTTTTATAAAAATTTTATCTTTTTGATATCTGTAGGCCAGAATAAAAACAATAGAGAAAAATCAATGAAATGAATTGCTGATGCTTTCTAAAAAATATCAATAAAATGGATAAACTAGACCGATAGAGAATGACGGAGAGTGAGTGAATAGGAGAGCAAATTGGTGATAAAAATTTTAAAACTCAACTTGACTTCATTGGTTTTCTCTTGTTTTTTATTTTACTGATTTATGTTCTTTATGATTTCCTTTTTTGTATTTTAGGTTAATTTTGCTCTTTTTCTTGCTTTTTAATTGGAATTTTAGAGCATCAATTTTTTAACTTCTTTTGGAACTACAAGAGTTTAAAAGCTATAAACTTTTCTGTAAACTCTGCTTTAGTTACACCTCACAAAATTTGATATCATATTTTCATTATCATTTAGTTTTTAAATATTTTCTAATTTCTCTTGTGATTTCTTCTTTGACCTGTGGATTACTTTGAAGTGTGTTGTCCAGTTTCCAAAACATTTGGGGTTTTCTTAAATATCTTATTGTTATTGATTTCTAGTTTAATTTCATCATGGTCAGAGACCCATACTCTGTATGATTTAAATCCTTCTTAATTTATTAAAACTTGAGTTTTATGACCCAGCATATGATCTGTCTTGGTGACTATATCATGTGAACTTTGAAAAGAATGTGTATTCTGCAGTTTTTATTTGTTCTGTTTTTTATATATCCTTTAAGCTAATTTATGCTGATGAATAGTTCACATCATTTATTTTGGGTCTGATTTTTATTTTGTCTATTTCTATCATTTGCTGAGAGGAGTGTTAATAGCTTTAACTATAATATTAGACTTGTATACTTTTCCCTTTAGTTCTGTCTGTTTTTATCTCATGTAATTTGAGGCTTAATTATTGGGCATGTACATATTTAAGATTGTTAGATCTTACTGATGAGTTATTTGTGATGTTATCAAATGCCATTCTTTATCTCTGATGATAATGCTCTTGAAATCTGTTTTACCTGATATTAATATAGTCACTCCAGCCTTTATATGCATACTATTTGCGTGGTGTGTCTTTTCATAAGCATTTATTTTCAATGTCTTTGTTGCTAAAAATGTGTCTCCCGTAGATAGAATATAGTTGAGACTTTCTTTCTTGAGCTATTCTGACAATTTCTGCCTTTTAATTGGGAGTGCTTAGCCAATTAATATTTAGTTTGATTGTTGGAGTTGGGTCAATCATTTTGTTTTCCATATTCTCCTCTGTTTTTAGTTTCTTAGTTCCTCCTTCCCTACTTTCTTTTGGATTTTTGAATATTTTTTAAAATTTTATTTTAATATATTTTGTTTTTCAACTATATTTCTTTACATATTAAGTACGTAATCTAGAAATTATAATGCACACGCTTAACTTATTGCAGTCTACTTAGAGTTAATATTTTATCACTTTTGTAGAATATGGAACCCTCACAACCCCATCACTATTCTTTATGCTAGAGTTATTATATCTGTTACATCTACAAATATTACAAACTGAATAAGAGTCCCATTGCTTTTGTTTTAAATTGTCATATGAAATTACTAAATTAAATTAATTAAAAGAAAAATGAATCCTGTATATTTACCAGTTCCAGTGCTCTTCATTTTTCTGAAGATAATAAACTGATACTGAATGTGAAGAATTCTTTTAATATTTACTCATAGTACAGATTTCCTAGTGACAAATTTTTTGTTTTTCATGAAATTTTACTCAGAAAATGTCTCTTTTGTCTTCTCTTTCTTTAAAAAAATTTTTTTAAGCCCTTAATTTTTCCCCCACTCTCTTAACCCCTCTCCCATCTGGCAACCATCAGTTTGTTCTATGACTTTGTTTCTGTTTTGTTTGTTCATTTATTTGTCTTTTGGATTCCACATGTAAGTCGAATCATATGATATTTTTCTTTCTCTGTCTGACTTATTATTTCTTTAAAGGATGTTTTTGCTTGATATTGAATTCTGAATTGACAGGTTTTTTTTGTTGTTGTTTGTTTTTTTTTAAATCTTTTAGCACTTTAATGGTGTTCCACTGTACTGGACTTTATAGTTTTTGATGAGAAGTCAGTTAAACTTGTTGTTACTTTGTACAGCCTGTCATCACCCCATCACCCCATCACCCCAACCCCATCCCCATCACTTGACTGCTTTCAAGATTTTTCTCTATATCTTTGGTTTTCGGCCATTTGACTATGACGGCCTAGAAATAGGAATCTTCATATTTATCCTGCTTGGTGTTGAGCTTTCTGAATCTGTAAATTATGTCTTTCATCAAATTTGAGGACTTTTTGACCATTGATCCTTCAAATATTTTTCCTACCTCATTCTGTGGTCTCCCTATGAGACTCCAATTATATGTATGATATATCTTTTGATTTTTTTTCTACAAGTTCCTGAGCTGATGCCTTCTCCTTTTCTCTTATTCTTTTAATTTTTTCCTCTTCTGACCTTTCAGATTTTTATTGATCTGTCTTTAACTCTACTCCTATTATCTCTTTTATGCTGTTGACCTTTCCAGGTATATTTAAAATTTTTCCGATATTATATTTTTAAGCTCTAGGATTTCCTTTTGTTTCTTTTTAAGAGTCTATTTTTCTCTACTGAGATTTTTTTTTCTTTCATTCATTGCAGGTGTATTTTCCTTTGTATCCTTGAGCATAGTTATAACAGCTGATTTAGAATTCTGTTCACTAATTCTAACATCTGCAAATGTTTGAAGATGATCTCAGTTGATTATCTTTTCTCTTGAGAATTGCTCACACTTTTTTTTTCTTTATATGTCAAAAAAATGGAGATTTTGAAAACCTCTGGATTCCATTATATTCCTGTGAGTAGTGTTGATTATTTTGTTAGTTTGTCTTAGAAGGCAATTAACTTGATTAGATCAAACTGCTAATTTGTACCTGCATCAATAAGTCAAATCTCAGTTCATTTGTTTATTTAGATGTAGTTTACCCCACACTTGTATAAGTCAGGGATCTAAGGATTTTTCTGCCCCAAAGGTGTTTTAAAACACTCTAACATTTAAAATACATTCTGCTAGAAGTCTAGTTTTTCTTAATATTGTTGATACTGACAGTTCTATCTGGAAAATTTAAAATTTAATGTTTCATTTCACCCAATACCATTTTTACTGGAACATCATAAAAGAGAAACTTATTGGTCTTATAAGAAATTGGTACTTCTTATGTGCTAATACTCCAAATTATTTTTTTATCTGAATACAAACTCAAGGCCCCCAATCATGAGGAATTCGGACCAGTTCAAAGCAATGAATTAGGATCCATCTGAAAAGCAAGATACAGATCTTGTACAAAATTGTATCCCTTTATTCATAGGAGAAGAAAGATACTCTGCAGCAGAACAATTTACTTGTGGCCTCCAAACATCAAATAGCTCTTTCTTCAAAGAGGTTATAAATAGAGAAGCAATCTTTGAAAGGTGGTACTTTATGTGCTAAAATGTAAAGAATCAATCCTAACTATCATCATGTTTTAGAATTTTAAAGCTAGGAGGGATCTTAGAGATCATGGGTACAATGCCAGAAAGGTTAAACTTTCCAACAGTCCTTTTTTGGACAACTCCTCTAGTTTGAGATAGAGAATTAAAGAGCTTCATCTTTTGATTTAAAAATCTTGAGTTCCAGGCAAGATTCTGTCATTTACTATTTGTTGACTTTTGGCATGATATTTAATGTAGTGTCTACATCAATTTTATCTATAAAATGTGAAATCGTCTATTTTGCAAGATTGTTTAAAAGATTACGTGATTGGCTCAGGGCAGACTTTCAGCATTTTGTGTTCTGCTTTCAGAATACAAAGGGGAATAGAGTATAACTGTAAGGGTACACTAGTAAGAAGATTGCTATTCTTAGTCTGTTAATCTTCTTAGGTAACGCCTAGAAGGAAAGATCTGTAAACTTTTTAGAATGAGAATTTCCAAGAGAGAGTGATCACAGAAAGACCCTAGAAAGGCTAGTGGGACTTTCAAATAGAAGTCATGCTAGTTGAGAAATATGAGACTGGACATGGGATTTATACTGGCTTTGTATCTGTATTATTTCTGTATTTGTATTACTTCTGTTGTCAAACTGTGCACTGCACCACAGGCAGAAAAGGGACAGTGGTTGGACAAGAAGAGGAGGTGTGGAAGAGATGAGCACATAGGAATCTTGTTTTTGAATTCTGGCTTGCTGTGTCAGGAACTAGGTAGGCATTTAGTAAATCTTTGTTAAAAAAAATGGAGATACTCTTGTATCTCAATATTCATTTTTCAGTATCTGGATTTGTTTTGGGGTTGCCTTGCCAAGTATAATCTAATGTGGTAGTAGCCTGAAGGCTCCCATTTTGTTTACAGTTACCTAGTGAAGTATGTTGAAGGCTCATACTTGTCCAGACTAGAGGAATCCCGGAGGTGGTGTGGATGGATTCCATTCTTTCTTTGCCCCCAACCTTTCCCCTATCTGTCCCCAGGGGATGTGTTTAGGCTGAGTCTTGGTTTAGTTCACCCCCTTACTTAAATCTACACTTGGCTCTTTATTTATTGTAAGTATTCATTAAATGTTTATTGAATGGGTAAATAAAAGGTACTAAATCTGTAGGAAGGCAGAAGAAAGGTTGAGAAGTATTGAAGCTGCCCAGATGGAGAATTTGTAATGAATCATCCAAGGATCAGAGCAAATAAATGACTGGTCTCTTAAACCAGAGCTCCACAAGTTTAGCTGGTTAGTGTTTAAGTTTCCTTGATTGGAAATCAATCTAGATCTGTTTCATCTCTTACTCTTCTTGATCTGACTCTCCAGAAGAGAAGTTAAATTTTATTGTAGAAAACCTTCTTCCTGGACTACCTGTCAAATCTTAGAATACTTCTTTAATAAGATGGGATGGTGTTCTATCATTTTAGAAAAATGGTATGAGAGGGGATGTGATAGTTATAATATTTATGTGGTTCTTTATCTATTTTCTTAGTGTTTCCATGTATATTTTCTCATTTTATCCTCATAATAATATTATAAACTGTGCAGATATTATTAACTCATTTTCCATATGAGAAAACTATATCGGAGATCATTAGAAGGCTTAAAGCCTCACAGAAGTGCTAAAGTGACTGAGACAGAATTTTCAATCCTCGTTTTGTGCTTTTTAAAATATTGTTTATAATAACCAGCATTATTTATTGAATACATTTTATTAATTACAGACTGTCCCTAAACCTTTTAGCCACATGGCTTATTCCCTTACATCTTTCAGTCTTGGCTCAATGTTAACTCTCAGTGAAACCTTCCTCGAACACCCATTTGTAAATTTTTTTAATTGTACCCTTCATTATGTCTTACCTCCTTCTCTGCTTTTTTTTTTTTTATCTCCTTATATTTGATCACCTAAGACTTATATATGTATCTACTTTTTTCATTGTATTTTTTTTCTAATAGCTCTATGAGGGCAGAAATATTTGTCTGCTTCATTTATTGACATGTCCCCAGTAACATGAAAAAGTATCTCTAAGTAGTATATGGTAGGTACTAAGTATTTGCTGCATAAATAATTTCAAAAACAACTCTACGAGATTTCCTGACAAGTAAAACTACGCACAAAGAAAGATCTCGTCAAAGTCACCCAACTAAGAGTTTAGAAAACTTGATTTTGAATTCAAGTATATTTAGATTCAATGCTCTCATATATTCTCAAAATTTTGTTTCCTAAGGTATTGAGCAGGGGATAGAGTGAGTGTTGCAATCTATTACATAACATAAGGGGCCAGGCTTTGTTCTTTTTCTCTCTATTCCCTTCAGCAATTTACCTTACTTGGCTAATACATTGGAGTTAAGTATGAAGTATGTGTGTGTTTGTCTGTGTGTGTGTTTTTAATGGCGTATCACTTTAAAAAGAAAGATTTATAAGCCATTAACACTACATCAGGATACTTTCCAACAAAAATCATGCAGGATTGACTTTGAATTTGTTTTAAAAGAAATGCAAAAATATTGTGTTTAGGGGATACTCCTTAAACTTTGGAAGGATTAAGAAAATATTAAATAAATGTTTTCATAGCAGAGAGAAAATTTTTAGTATTTGTTACCTCTTCCAAAACTAAAAATTAGGTTCCCTTATACCTCTGATGTGTGGTAGGCAGTTGATGAATTCAGCAAACATTTGTTGAGGAATTTCTATATACTTGGCATTGTAGAAAGAGAAACAATGCTTATTTCAAGGACATAGTTAAATCACAGGAGATATGTGTTCGTGTATTTGGTATATCTGGCTAATAATCTCTTACAGGTGATGCCCTGAGGGACAGAAATGCCCTCTTTGGGTATTGATAAGAGGCAGAATAGTGGTCTAAATGGATGATGGATGATTCCATTTGGTGTGGTAGTATTTTCGGTTACATTCAAATTATATATGTTTTTCTAAAATTTTAATAAATAGAGGATGGGTACAATAACTGATATGTACCTAGATTATATTGTATTTTGTAAAAGATGATTGACTTGACATGATAGTTCATGTTCATTCAACAAATACTGCTTCTCATGAGTTACAACATTAAATTTTTACCACAACTCTTTGTTACAGATACAATTCCTCTTCCTGTTTCAGAGATGAGGAAATTGAGACTCAAATATATTAAGTAATTTTAGAAGGCTCAGATGCCTTCGTTTAAAAAATCTTTAAATATATTTTTAATTATAGTTGACATACAATATTATATTAGTTTCAGTTGTACAACATAGTGATTCAACATTCATATATCTTATGAAGTGATCATCACAATAAGTCTAAAAATATCCATCAACTTAGTTATTACAGTATTATTGACTCTATTCCCTGTACTGTATCATGACTTATTTTATGACTGGAAGTTTGTACTTCTTAATCCCCTTTCCCATTTTTGCCCATCTCCCCACCCCCTACCCTCTGGCAACCATCAGTTTGTTCTGTGTCTATGAGTTTTTTTCTGTTGTTTTGTTTGTTTTTGTTTTTTAGATTCCACATATAAGTGAAATCATATGGTATTTGTCTTTCTCTGACTTATTTCACTTAATAATACTGTCTAGGTCCGTCCATGTTATCATGAATGGCAAGATTTCATTCTTTTTTATGGTTGAATAATATTCCATTTTATGTTTATATCTCACATCTTCTTTATCCATTTATCTATTGATGAACACTTAGGTTGCTTCCATACCGTAGCTATTGTAAACTATGCTGCAGTGAACATAGAGATGCGTATATCTTTTCAAATTATCGTTTGGGTTTTTTAAAAATAAATACCCAGAAATAGAATTGCTGGATCATATGGCACTTCTATTTTTAATTTTTTGAAGAATTTCCATACTGCTTTTCATAGTGGCTGCACTAGCTTACAATTCCACCAACAGAGTATAAGGGTTCCCTTTTCACATGGTCACCAAAACTTGTTATTTGTTGTCTTTTTGGTAATAACAGGTGTGAGGTGATATATCATTGTGGTTTTGATTAGCATTTCCTTGATGACTAATGATTGTGTCTGTTGACTATCTGTGTGTCTTTGGAGAAATATCTATTCAAATCCTCTGCCCATTTTTTAATTGGATCGTTTGAGGGTTTTTTTGATGTTGAGTTGTATGAGCTCTTTATATATTTTGGATATTAACCCCTTATCAGATATATCATTTGCAATATCTTCTTCCATTCGGTAGGTTGCCTTTTCTTCTTGTTGATGGTTTCCATCACTGTGAAAAAGCTTTATATTTATGTAGTCTTATTTATTTATTTTTGTTTTTGTTGCCTTTGCTCAGGGAGACATTTCCAAAAAATATTGCTAAGACCAAGTCAAAGAGTTTACTGCTTATGTTTTCTTCTAGGAATTTTATGGTTTTACATCTTACATGTAAGTCTTTAATCCATTCCCAAAGTCATTCTTGAATTAGGTGATAGGACCAGGATTTTAATTAATATGGTCTAACTCTAAAACCCATGTTCTTAACCACTGTGCTACGTTACTTTCTTTCTTTTACTTTCCACTGCCAATTTTTCTATATGTTTTCAATTTTTTAAATGAAGGTGGTTTATTTTCTCCTGAGAGTATTACACATCAACCAAAGTAATATAAATAATATGTCTAAACATTGTTAAGTACTATGATGAAAACTTAGCTTCTAAATGAAGAGAAGATGGAATTTAAATGCTCAGTTGACATGGGTAAAACAATACTGAGGGGACTGCCTTTTGTACTGTTAGAGACAAGCCTTTAAGCTCTAGTAAATTTTTATACTAGTTTCAGGTGTACAGCACAGTGCCTAATGAGGAAAGGCATTCTAATATTAATAGATTATCCTGTAGGATTATAAACAAGATAATAAAAATTAATGAAGTCCTTGATTTATTTAGAGAGAAGATTCTTTTGTCTTTATCACAATTCATCATTATTTCATTATTAACATAACCTTAAGGCCGTTGTTTGCAATTTGTGTCATTGTGGCATTTCTATGGGGCTATTGATTTTTTTGTTGTTTTGTTTCCCGTAAATGAACATCCCCTAAATAAGAACTTTTAGCTAATGGAGCGAATGAGAAATTGCAACTGCTGGGTTAGCATGTAGGATTAAACTATAACATAGTAAGCTTAAGCTTCCTTTCTGTCACACAGGAGTAGAACATGATAACTCTTTGGCATTCTTAATGTAGAACTGTGGTTGGTATAGCTTTTGCTGAAGAGTGTAACAAACCCTTGGCTCCCTCTCAGAACTCTCAGATTCTCTTCCAATGTGAGGCTTTGACAATAATTAGCATAGAGAACTACTCAGCCACTTTCTTGGGGGAAAAGCAAGATGGACCAGAAGAGAGAAAGCAAGCTGACAGCTACCTATCTCACTATTTAATAAATAGCAATTTGGAATTTGAAGTATTTAACTATCTTGTTTATATGCATATCAACGCTTCACGAATTTGTGTGTCATCCTTGTGCAGAGACCATGCTGATCTTCTTTGTATCGTTCCCATTTTAGTATATGTGCTACCAAAGCCAGCACCTTGTTTATATTTTCAAGGAAAAGCATATGCAGCGTATGTTCTGCACGCTTGTATGTAGTAGTTAGAAGTTAATGTATGTGTATATGCATGCATGAAAGCTTTAATTCTTGCACTAAATATAGACCAGCTGACTTCAGGGGTATGTATTGTACACTATTAGCCAACGTATGTGCCTGCTGTTTAGATAAGCTGAGATAACTTTGCTTACATACATACACACCCCTCCTGTATACTCACACGTTTTATATAATGTACTCCCTTTGAATACAAAAATATAGTATATGTGTATTGTTTTCATATGTAAATTGTATTCTACATACATAGTTATAGTATTTATAACACTGTTCATTTTTACATTTGTATATGTACACCTATATCAGTGATAGAAAATGGAAATCTATGTCTCCCATCACAGCTATACACTAATACTTTTAGGCTTGGAAATTCCAGTTATAAGTTTTTTGTGGTGTTGTTTTGTCAAAAACCCGGAATAATCCATTTCTTCATTCCCTAAGTCTCACACTTTGTGTTCCCACTGTTTGTAAGTGAACAAATGAGGGTGCTGGTACTGTTTTTCCATCAGCAAAGCCAGGGGAGAAGTGGGTGTTGCAGGCAGGCACAGCTGGAAAGACAAGGCAGCAGCCAGCAGAGGGGCGGGTATGGCCTTTGGGGCAGGGCAGGAAAAGACATGTAAGCTCCTACCATGATGTGCATCGCTCCCTGCTCCAGCTGGAACTTAAGCTTTTCACATAACTCTGCAATCCATATGTGTGCAAATGCCTTCTTTCAGTGAAGCAGACCCTTGAAAAGTGTGGGCCTGAGCTTTTTACTCTAACACTCAAAGCTTCATTTAACTAGTAGGGAATAGATTGAACCGTCATTCCAAAAGCCAGGAAGACTTCATCATGAGAAATGAATATTCCACTTAAAATGGAAACAAGCTTATTTTACACACATTTCCAATATCTCAAGGTTGGACAGTATTCAGAAATGCTGATGAAAAGGTAGCAGCCAAGATTTCCCCACATCCCTGCACCCCCCACCCCCAACTCCATCCTCCACCCAAAACTGCTGCTCCTACTAGAAAAATAAAATAACTTCAAATCATCTGCGCTGGCAGAATGCATAAACAGAAACTCAACTCAGACTATATTTTAAAATCTGGTGAGAAACTTAAGAGCAGGGACCAACTCATCCCTAATATATGCCTTGGTGCAATAGGAAATACTCGTGAAAATGATGTGAAGAAAGTAATTGCTGCTAATATCAAGAACTCCTGAATTGGCAAAATGCTTTGAAAATCTGGACCCATGAAATAACACATGGTATGATAAAATTGGAAGCTTACCAAGAATTACAATTTATTTTAATATTAGACTCTGGGCGTGTGGGGATCACGTTGAAATAGCTGTTCATGGGCATTCACACTGGTTGTTGCTTACGCAGTCTTTAGTCCTTTCACATGCTGCGAAATACATGCTGGTTCTTCTGCGAAGTCATCAAGAATTGTCCCTGTCACATCCCCTGACACCTTTGTCAGGCACCACCCTCT
>NW_006441955.1:14450155-14487418 GCF_000325575.1 Pteropus alecto
CCTGGTTCTTCTATTTGCAATCCTCCCTGTCATCAGATAGGGGATAAGAAGACCTTGCTAAATCCAACTGTGAGTTAGAGGATGATATCAGATGCAGCTTGGCAAGGGAACACACAGAATAGTTCAGAAGAGGATATAATAAAATTGTTGTGGTTGAGGCAAATATCCTCATTCCTCTGGTTTGGAACCCACATGGGAATCATTACTTTTTGTTGTTGTTTCTAACAAGTCTTAATAGCAGCGTATTTCCTGCTTGTATCGAACATTTGCACCTCATCTAATTGATCTGTGTGAGTGTTGTTGTTTTTTCTCATTCTTAAAAAACCCAAAAACCTCTTACCTTGTATTAGTACTTAGAGCTTATATGTCTGCATTATAAAGGCCCCTGGATCTCAGGCGCTGCTTTGCCTACTACTCAAGAATCTTGAAACTAAAACCAAGAAGTGCCTTTTCTACCTACTGAGTTAAGCGCATTGTTTGAAGACGACAGGGAATGACATGCTCCTACTTCCTACAGTTGTCATGCCATATTCCAGACTCAGATGATTATGGATATTCGGGGCCAGTCTTTAACAGCTGAGGATATCAAGTGTTTATAAAATGCTTTCTCTCATACTATTATTTTCCCTTAGTTTTAAAGGGTATCTATGTTGTGGAAACTTGTTACTCCAAATATGGACTACACTGTGCATTGGGCTTTGTCTTGAGCTGACTTAACTTTTTGCAGTGCAGAACTAGGATTGACATACTTACTGTTATTGAGCTCTGTTGCCATTGGAAGAACTGTGCATCAGTGGCACAGTACGTATTATCTTCCATTGGAACGCTAAGTCAGGTTAACATATTAAGAAAGGAGAAATGGAAACATCTAGTATTTTTTTTTTCTTTTTTTTTTTTTTCATTGTATCTCAAGATTGTTTCCCCAGGAATTGGATTTAATAAGTTCTTGTCCAGGTTGAGGATAAGGAAGTGGTTAGTGGCAGCAGAATTTTGTTTCCATACCAAGTGTCATCTTTCCACTTCATTGCTGAGCTAATTGATACTTGCTGGGAAGTATTTGATCGATACGCTGTCAGAAGGCCTGCAAAGAACCCTAAAACGGTCTAGTCAGTTGGCCTCTAACTGGAGGCTTCGCCAGGTTTCGTCCTTCATTTATACAGAAAACATTTCCCGAGTCCCTGCAGGGTGCCAGGCTCTGGCCCAGGCTGCAAGCTTGGTTCCAGATGAGGTATTATTTGCTTTGGGTGTGGGGAAAATAGTCTTAGCTAGAGTGAAATTGCATGTTCCCAGAGCTCTCCCACTGATCTTGTTCCTCTAGTAGCCCCCGGTACTTGGAATGCTTCTAAGTTACACTTGGTATTTATAGATTGTATACAGATACTTGTACTCTAAGAGCTTTACATGATAAGAGTAAAGGGATTAGGTTTCCTTTTCCACAGTTGTGTCCTTCATAGGCCACCAGAGGATTCCTAAGTTCATGAACCCAGAGTATTTTTCCCCCTTTCTTCCTTGATTAATATCTTATACAGATGTACCTTGAAAGTTGTGAATTAAATGTTAGATTATTCTGTATGCTGTGGCTCCTGCTCCTCCCCTGCTCCCGATTCTCTCAAACTCTTGATCCTTTGTAAGGTTAAGAGGTTGGACTTTTTCTTTGTGAGCAACAGGCCGTAAACTTTAAGGCCTGAGCACTTGCTTATTTTGGTTTAAAGGAACCTCAGCTCAGGGGTTCCCATTACAGAGTGAAGTGAGAAGTGGGTTGAATCCTGCCCTTCCCTTTGTTTCTTGTTATGATCTGGTTGTTAAGGTTAGAGTGGGGTGAAAAACAGGGCAAGAGCCCAATGAGCCCTTGAGTTGATAACCTTGGCTTTCAAGAGGTTTGGGTGTGTGTTTCCACGACTCTCCTGGAATACCTAATATAAACTACTGCCCAAACCAAACCCCATTATAACCTTTAAAGCAAACCTTGCTTGTTGCTTAAAGAGAGAAGCTGCCTGCCCTCTCAGCCATTTCCCTGGGCTCAGCCTCCCCAGGTTCTCTGGCATGTCAGCACTTGCCTTTTGTTTTTTCCATTGCACTCCTCCCCAACTCAGCCACAGGGGCCTCACCTCTCACAGGATTGGGGTATGTGACCCTGGAGCCCAGACAGCCTTACACATAAATCTTCCTGGTCCACCTGCAGTTCATCTGTCAGCAGCTTCCCCGCTTCTCCGCTGGATGTGCTATTCCCACACATCTGTCAGACAACCCTGAAGCCTCTGCAAAGCCATTGGAAGTTCAGACTGGCCCTGTTTTATTCTCTTGGTCTTCATCTATCTTGTCCTGTATCATTGCCTGCCATGCCCAGGCTCTCCTGTCCTGATTTCATGAAGCCAAAACTAGTAGTAGATGAATAGCCACATCACAGCTCCGGCCGATTGTTATCAGGATACCTTTTCTGAACTGGTAGGGGTTTGTTGTTTGTTTGTTTGTTTGTTTGGACAAGACTTATTCCAGAGCAGCTGAGAGTACTCTGGAGGCAGGTCAAAACAGGAAACTAGACAAGAATTTCTGATTGGCTTGAAACAGATACGAGCCATTATTTTCTTAGGTTATCTGTACTTTGCTAGAACTGGAAGGAGATTTTTTCCAATATGGCAAATAATAATGTATTGTACGAGGGCAAATGAACACAGTAATGAATACTTTCAAGTCTCTTCTAGATGCTAGGCACTACATTAAATAAAAATGCATAGTGCAGTGGTTCAAGAGCATGGATCTGATCTAATTATTTTACTAGCTGAGTGACCTTGAGCAAGGTGGTAATCTTTCGGAACCATTTTTGAAAATAGCATATAGTGATTAGCAAGAGTTGTGAGGATTAAAAGGCATTATATAAAGTTGCACTTTCAGAGTGCCTGGAACATTAGTAAGCAGTCGATAAATACTAATTATTGTCATGTTATTGGTTTCTTGAGGAAAATAGCAGCCTTAAATGAAGAAAGATCAATACGAAGCAGGATATGAGTGGCTCAGATGGTGAGTCTTAAGCAATTTTGGAAAACAAAGGTCTGAGAAGCTTTCAAAGAGGCAAAAGTTGGGCTGGTACTGGGAAGAACAAGTAGAACTTAAATAATTTGATCTGGGAGAGTTCACATTTTTCTGCAGTTTGGGGGAGCTTATTTATTGCAGGAAGAGAATAGAGAAGGATTAGAAGTGGCCTCTTTGTTTTCTATACTCACTCAGCATGAGTTTGGGCATACTACTGAGCCTTGATTTCATGATTATAAAAACAGGACAGGGAATACCTGCTCTGCCTACTCCCAGGGGTGGAAGGCACACACGAGGCAAGTCATGTAAAAATACTTTGAAAATGGTAAAATGCAGCACTAGTAAAGTCATTATTGGATCCTTAAGATTAGAAAGAGGATCCCAAAAGATCACGTGCTACCTGAGACTCACTATAGGACAGACATGACAGTGTTTTGGAAGAGGTGCTGACACAGCCCTAACAAGGGTCATAGCTCAATGTTAACATGACCATTCTGATGCCTCTCCAATAGCCAAAAATATGTTTTTTGGGCTTTCTATCCAGAGTACCTCAGTCAGTAGTACATAAAGTCCTTCCAACAATAACACCCACCACAATAATAGTAAACAGCAATAATAACAGTAAAACACCAGCCACTACCATTTATTTGGCACTTACCATATGTTAGACACTCTGCTAAATACTTTACAAACTTTATTTCTCTTAGTTCTCAAACAACATCGTGAAATGACTATTATTGCCAGTTTATAGGTAATTAAGTTGAAGCTTAGAGAAATAATTTGCCTGGTTCCCTAGGTAGTAAGTGACAGAGCTGGATTTAACTCAAATTTATTTGACTCCAAAGTTTCGGCCTCCTTATGCCGTTTTGCTGTTACTATAAGAAAAAAGCGTCCCCCGCCTCCTGACCTTTTGCCAAGTTTCCTATAGCACGATTAAGCATGAGGACAAGTTAAATGAATAAAATGGTTAATGTTCAAGTAGTCCCTCTCCTTTTTACTTATAGCTCTATACTTGGAAAATTTAGAGCCAGCCCCACGTTATTGTCCCTATCACCACCACATGCACTTTCTAGTCTAGACACTAGGGTGTAACAATAAGAAATGCCTGTATTATCCTATGCTTTATTTATTCATTGTTTCATTTGACCATCACAATAAGCCCTTGAAAAGGGATGTTATTCCTATTTTACTCATGAGGAAACTTAGGCTCAGGAAAGTGAAGGACCTTGCTCAAATTCCCAGCTAATAATTGGGAGAACTGTTTGAAATATTACCATTATTAACTAATAAAAACAATAGCAAGAGTAGAGCCTTTCTCACCTCCCATATATAGTGTGCAACATGAAACAATGAGAATGTTTTCTACTTGAACTTTGGAATGCAACGATGTGGTATTCAGAGATGTTAAATATTTATGCTTGCACACACTTAAAATTATTTCTATGTAACATACATTTAAATAATCAAATCTTGAAACTTGCTAGAAAGCAAAAGGTTTATTCCTTAGCAGTAAGGCTGGAATCGAAGGACAAGGGATCAGCTATTAAATTCTTATCACGGCACAAAGGTTTTTGAATGTCAAATGTTAAATTCTACATTCAGTAGGAATTTTGCTATGAATCTTGGGTCCCCTAGGGTACCTTTCCTGTCTGTGCCTGTCAGCTTTATTGTTTTATATTTTAAATAAAGCTTTCCCTAACATTCAAAACTCCTTCCGGCCCTTCCTTTTAGGAAGGAGACATAAAATGTGTACTATGCCTTTGTATTTTTGTTTTCTTTTACCTTTTTCTAACAGTTCGCCCACCCCACCCCCAATCATCAGAAGTATAAAGCTAAGGTAAAAAGAGCTTTAAAGGAAAGGGGGGCTTTGGGGAAGTATGCAAATGACAGAATTGTCTATGGGAAAATTAAGGGAAGCGAAATTCAGCAAGAAAAGAAATTCATTGATGTTGTGATGAAACGTTGTCACTGGAGATGATGACAAATTAGAATCCGTTCCCATGGGGACCGGCACACTACCTACTGATCATTTGACCCATGGCTGGATGTTGGCTAGCCGAAGAATTGACCCAAAAGATGACAAGATGGTTTTAGTCCCGTTGTCTCATCAGCATTCAGGAACCCCTTAGGGGATGAAGGGGAGAGGATAAAGCAGGATAAAAGATGAAAGCTGAGCTGTGGAAAGAAAAATGTTTTTAATTACACTGAGGAGGATTGTGAGTCCACCTGTAGCTTTTTGTTGAGAACGTCCTTTGTTTTCTCCTGTCTGCAGGGATCATTGCAGGATACAGACCCAGAATCTGTCTGGCCTTTTAGAGGGGTCCGTGCTGGTAGCTGGTCCCCTTCAGTTTAACGGATACATTCAGGATTTAATCTCTCTGCGGGCTATCTTTAATAGATTCTGTTATGCTTGCCGAGCAACCTGGATTTGGTTGACAAGCTAAAAGAGATTGCTTTTAGAGAGAAAAAAAAAAATACCCCGCAGTGGAGCGTGAGTTGAAGTTTCCCGAGTGAGTTGCTATCACATGCCTTGTCTGAAGGGCACCGGGAGGTCATCTCAGGCAGTGGGGTCAAGGGCGGCCAGAGCGGCCCCTGGGAGTCAGGAGACCCTTAAGCTCCACATGCCTCAGTTTCTTCACTTGTAGAATGGGAATTGCAGTTTAACCTTAACCCTCCAATGGCAGATAAATTCAGGTGAAAATCCAGAGGAAAATTAAATTTTGAAATTCACTTCCTGAAGAAAGAAAGGCACAGTATATCCACTCTGTTCTCTTTCCAGGTTATGAACAAATGAACAAACACCAAGGAGTAATTAATACAATTTAAGTTAATTTGATGCACCTTTTATCACAGTGGTCAGGTAGTAATAATAAGTAGGCATTGTTTTTGGAGAATACGTTATTTTACATTTTACTCTGTCCCTTTTTTGTACTAGTGGTAGAATTCAGCAGTTTTAAATTTCCTCAACATCTTGATTTTCATTGGAATTATGAAGAATTCTAAATGAAATCATTAATTTTTAAAAATCTAATTCTTATTACAAAGTAATGAGACTATGTATGGCTTATGGTGTTCTGCCAAGAATTTCACAGCATTTATTAAATGGGTTTGTAAGGGGTGGGGGGATTGTCTGAGTGTTACAGAGAAGCAGTGTTGCATCAAGGTTGAAAGCTTAGGCTCTGAAGTTAGAGTACTTGGTTTGGATCCCAGCTCTACAACTTACTAGCTTTGTGACCTTAAGCAAGCTATTTAAGCTTCAGTATCTGCTTCTGGAAAATGGAGATGTGTACATTAAATTGATATATGTGCAGAAGATTGAGTTAGCAGCCCTCAACCAACGTTGGCAATTACTATGTTTTTGTAAATATGGCAAGATGGGGTGTCACAGCATGAAAGCTGAAGAGTTTCTGACAGAGGTGTGTGAATCCATGGGGAGAGAGCTTGTGTTTGAGACCTTTTGTTAATTGTCATGGATGTTGGGCTCTGCATTCAAGGTGCTGCCTCCACTGATAAGAAAGCAGGTTAACCACCACCAAACAGAAGGCCGAAGGCACACATCCCATGGATCTGCCACCCACTTCTGGCAGTGCCTGTCTCCCATCAGCTCGTCACCCCGCAACATGCCTCTACAGGAAACACTTAGTTCTACGGCTAGCCCAGTGGCGAGGGCTCTGTACCTTGGCCGATTATGTTAACAGAAGTTCCATTCATCAGATTCTGTGATTTGTCATATTTTTTATTTTAAGCCACCATTGCAGCTTCTTTTAAGTTTGGTTTATCTGAGGTACCATAGCCGAGCAGATATACGCAGGCTTTATAGATAAGACAATCTGAATTTGAATAAGCAAGTACGTTCTTTTCACTTATTTTGTCACTTTAGACAACAAAATAACCTCATTGCTATACGATGACAATACTAATATTTGTATAGGGTCCTTATGTCTAGTATATAGTAAGTACCACTATACAGTAGCTATTATAATTTTCTGAAGAACCCTGAAATCTCTTTGCAACAGTTTGTAATCCACATTCTCTAATCTTGATAATTCTGATGATTTAGATGCAGTGCGTGGATCTAAGCAGCTTTATTTAGCTTTGCTTCAATGTATTTATCTTATAATGGATTCCATCCTATCTTGGGTATGCCAGTTACTTGTTGCTGCATAACAAAGCACCCCAAATTTAGTGGGATAAACAACTCTATGTCTATGGAGTTTATGGGTGAGGAATTTGGCCAGGCATGGCGAGGATGGCTTATCTCTGCTCCATGATATCTGGGGCTTCATCAGGGAAGACTGAGGGTAGGAATGATCTGGAGCCTTCTTGACTCATACCTGGAGCCTGGGCTGATTGACTTGAAGGCTTGCTTAACTGGAGCTGCCAATTAAGCTCTTAACTGTGGTTTCTGTGCGTCTTGGACCTCTTTACAACATGGTAGCTGAGAGCATTCCAAGAGACAGGTGGAAGCTACAGGGCCCTTTATGACCTAGCCTTAGAAGTTACATAACATTGCTTTCACAAACTTTGCTGGTAGAAACAATCATAAGCCCACCCAGATTCAAGCAGTGGGGGTAGAAGAAACATAAGACCCACGTCTCAATGGGGAAGAATGTTAAAGAATGGCAGCAAATTTTTATAAAATTACTGGTATTATGGCTCCTATCTAGGGGCATGTTAGGACTTCTGATTTCTACCTGTAGCAAAGCAGGCCATACATACAGTCTCTACTGCAACTACTTACCTCTGCTGTTGTATAATGAAAGTAGCCATAAACGATATGTAAACAAATGACTGTATCAATAAAACTTTATTTATGAACACTACAATTTTAATTTCATACACTGATGTATCACAAAATACCTTAAGAAAAGACATTTAACGTGAGTCATTTGTATCTTCTACAAAAACAGTGAGCCCGATTAGAATATCATTAGCTAGATCTGACTTTTTTTAAGTTAGAATTCTCCAAATGCATAGAAGAAACACCTGGGTTTCTCTCGAGTTGTTTGTGTGTATATATTTCTATGTATGTGAGATAAGAAATGATTGCAAATTCCTTGTTCACTTTAGAAACGAATTTCTGAGAATATTATTTGCAACTTCAGTCCTTTCAAGTATGTCTTTATCCTGTTATAGAACACTTGTTCCCAAGGGCAATGAAAGACTACACTCTTGATACTTGTAGGTGAAAAATCAATGATATTTATTTTACTTCAAAACCTAGAACTTGGTCTTGATGGAGTTTCCAGAAGTACATATTGTTATATATTTGTAAAATAAGCATTCCATGTTTTTAAAGAGGTTGTTGATCCTTAAACCAAAAGGTTAAAGATGCTCAGCGTTCAAATTTTTTGTCCTTTATTCATTAAACATTTTTTTGTCTGCCTGCAATACCAAGCAGTGTGCTACGTGCTAAAAATAAAGAGATGAACAAAAACTTACATATAGTACCTGCCCTTACAGAACATACAGTCAAGGGGAGTGGTAACCAGATGTTAAATAGATAATAGCATTAAAGTGTAATACGTGTTATGAGGGGGGAATGCAGAGCACTGAGAATATACATTAGGTTTTCATCTGGAACCTGTTACTCTCTCATCCTCAACTGCCCACTGAATGTGAGAGTCTAGGGAAAAAGGATTGTTGCATTAGTGCAAACTGACGTTTAAAAAACATGTCAGTACATCTACTGATAATAACTGAATAGTCCTATCTCTGTATTTGGGCTACATCTTAAAGAACTATAGGTGTATATGATGCCTCTTTCACATAACTTTAGGAAAGGAAAACCAAAGAACAAAGTAGAAATTTATAAATATTGAAATTTAGATTTTTTTTTCCTTTTTAAGGTACCATTTTGGATGGGTGGAAAACTAACCTAGAAGAACAGTTTGAGACTAATTGGCTGAATTATGAATTGAGATAATTATCTTTGATTTTTCACTACAGTAGGTTTTCTCAAATGTGGTACTATTGACGTTTTGGGTTGTATAATTCGTGGTTATGGAGCTGTCCTGTGGATTGTAGGGCGTTGGGAGCATTTTGGCTTCCACCTACTAGATGCCAATAGCACTCTCCACCAAATCGTAACAACCAAAATTACCTCCAGATTTTGCCAAGCATCTCCTGGGCGGGGAGGGCAAAATCACCAGTGATCTAAATTAAGATGGGAAATTCAACATGTCTATACATTTTATTGCAAAGAGCGTAACAAGAGAAACATACTTTTCTAATAAGAACTCAGGGAGTAGAATTACAGGTGGACTTAATTTTTGACACACACATTCCTCCTTTGAAAATGCTGACATGAATTTGGACAACCCATTTTCAAATTAAACATTACACTAATATTCTTCTGTTATGTCCAGAAATTATTCTAAACTTTATAGTTTGTACAATATTTAACAAGGTCGAGAGCCTCAGACATTTAATTGAAACTCTGAAAGTTCCCGAATATCACTGAAACAGAATCAAATTTTAAAATTGGCTTGAAAATAACAAATGAAGACATTTTGATTTGGCTCTGTGTTCTTAGCCTGTAAGCTATGAGATTGTGCGAGCTGCATGACCCAAAGGATATGATTAGTTCTCCTCTAGTGTGCTGATAATGAATAGCTCTACAAAACCAATTAGCTATAATTCTATCAGTCATTTCATTTGGGTAACATTCTGTTTAAGAGAAAGAAAAACAACACTGTTTTCCTCGGAGATCTGTAATTAAGCTGTGATATTTGATGGGAACAATGGAGGAAAAGCGGTATGCTTATCAATTTACATTTGTTATTCCCATATGAAAGTAAATTATGATGAAGTGTTCCGTTCACAACAGTTAATAAAGACATTTGTCCATCTTAAAGGTGTAACAGACCAAACACATATATCTCTAATTACATACCTTGTTTTATGTGGATGTCTACATTGTGCAACTCTAGGGATTTGCCCTTCGCATGGAAGGCTGTGAATGGTGTTCCCTGAAGTTGTGTAGCTGGAGACACTCAATGTCATTTCCCTTCCTTTGCATGTGTTTTACCCATGCAAATCTATGTGAATCCGTAACTATGAGTAGTGAGATTTTATTCTTCCAGTCATTATTGTTTCTCTGTAACATAGTAATTGCCACTGTCATACTGACAATCTTATCAGTAGACTTTGTTTTTCTGTATCTAGCAAGGCATTTTATGGATCAGTACTATTGTATTTGAATTTGAGCACATGAGAAGTTCTTAATATATCATCATCTGTATAAGACAGAAGATGTTATCTGTGACTTCTGGGCATTTTACAATTTTTTAAATCTCCATTTGCACAGGAGAATAAGACTTGGATGTGTGTTGTTTGTATTACTTGAAGTTTAATATATGCAGTATGTGACACAAATTAATTAGCTTATTAGAAGTGCAGTTATTGTTTTGGGCTTTCAACTTATTTTACTCACTGTCTTCCCACAGCTAGCCAAAAAAATCCGAGAGAAGTTCAACCGTTACCTGGATGTGGTCAACCGGAACAAGCAAGTTGTAGAAGCATCCTATACGGCTCACCTGACCTCTCCCCTCACTGCAATTCAAGACTGCTGTACAATCCCACCTTCCATGATGGAGTAAGAGTTTAAAATTTCTTGTTATTGTTTAAACCAGGAATTGAATAGCTTTCCATTCATATTCAAAATGCCCATTTCTGTATTGCAGAGTGTATAGTATTCCTATTTAAAATAATCTCTTTTTCATTACATAGACAAATACTTTTTTAAAAAGCATGGCTCAATATTCTATATCCAGAAAATTCCTGGACCCTCCCTGCTCACCTTTTGTCATGCTGGAATTCAAGTTCAAAAAATATCAAATATTTTTTGAGTATAGAATTGACTAAGTCTAGAAAATTTTGAACTTTTTGTCATATGTCAACTAATAAATCCTGAATAAGATAATCTCACTGATTCTGGTAACTTGCCTAATTTAAGAAAGTGCTTTTTGTCTTTGATAGGAGCAGCAAAAATTTCCACTTCTTACTTTAGATACTGTATTTAGAACTACCGAGGGAAATGTGGCTTCAGATAATATTGAAACAAAATTAGTATCTGTGTGGTTGAGGATAGTTTTGTTTATTGGGCTAGTGATATTTATATTTAGACGAGTTAGAGGGTCATGTGATGCTAGAAATTATTTGTAGTGGAAAAAGCACCTAGAAGTACAAAGAACCTTAAGTTTGACTTGGCCTTTAATTAGCTGTGATTTAAATCAAGTTACTTAATGTGTATTTTTATGTGCAGTTTTTTTTTTTATCAGTGGATAACAATCTTCATTATGCCAGTTGGGCTATTTAGAATGAATGAGTAAAAGGTGTTAACATACTTTAAAAATTATATGAGTGTAAAGGTTACCACAATTAGGATGTATCACTCCTCTTTTTGCTCCATAAGTACTCTTGAGGCTATGTCAGGGATGGCCGCAACATAGTTCTTTAGTGATTAGATGATGCTTTGATTCCACAAGCAAGCTTTTACTTGCAGTAGTTTCTTGGTCGGCTATGTAGATAGCAGGGCATTCTTAAGATACATTATTCCTCCATCTGTGTGTTGTTAATGTGATCCTTCTCTCTGGCTTAAACCTATCTGTGGCTTAAAGAAGATCATACTAGTTGTTTGCTAAACTAAATGGAATTTGTATGCAATTTGGAATGAGACTATTTGGATAAGGAGTCCTACCTATAGCACATAATACTCAGATGAGCTTGTTTAGTTGATGTCTTCGAAATACCCTGTCTTCATCTCTAGAGTAAGAGCAATAATGAATACTTCACAGGCTGTCATGAATATTCAGTGAAATCAAATGTGAAAATACGTTGTAAACTTCAATGTTCTGAACAAATATTAGCCATAATAGTTATATACTCTCATACTGGCCATAGCATAAATAATATTTCATTTTTTGTTTATTAGATTTAATCAAAGCCTAATACATAGTTGGCATCAGTAACTTAATGTTTTTAACAAACTTACCTCCTATCTAAAAATAAATTTAGGATCCAGCTGGGTTTTGAACTAAAGGACAAAATTATTTTCAGGGCAGAAAGAAAAAGATAGTATAGTAAGAGAGAAATCCTTAGAGCTAGAATTATGTTTAAAACAGTGGTTCTCAGCCAGGGGTGATTTTTTTATTTTTATTTTCCTGCACAAGGGACACTTGGTAATGCCTGAAAACATTTTCAGTTGCTAAAGTTGGAAGGTGGAGACAGTTACTACTGACATCTAGTAAGTAGTAGTCAGGGATGTTGCTTATACCCTATAATGCACAAGAGAGCCCCCCCAAAACAAAGAATTGTCTACCTCAAAATGTCAGTAGTGCAGAGGTTGAAAAACCTTGTTTCAGAAGGCTGGAGATCTTTATGAATTCCAAAGTCGACCTATTGCTCTAGATGAAACAAAAAGCTTAAATTGATTGGTGTTTACTAGTGAATCTACTCCATCTGTCTCCTCTTTCCCATTACCTGCCTACTTGATGAATCTCTAATAATGGTTCAAGAAGTAACTCAACGATTTGCCTCTCTCCATAGCTTCCTATTACCTCTTATTTTTTCTCTACTTATTTCCCTTTGCCCCTGGAAGAGTTTATTGCTCCCTCATCTTTGTTCCTCTAGAAAGTTTCGTATACCTTTTCATACTGTAGAACTTGTTGATAAGTCTGCCTCCCCTACTGTTCTATGCAGGGATTACACCTCATCCATTTATAACCCCAGCACCTTGCAATTGTGTTTAATTACTATTTTTTGGAATCTGAATTTATTTGAATATGAGGATGAGTGAGAGAATGTCCACTCTCGAGAAATTTAAAAATTATCGGGCGGGGGCCAATACTGAACATAATTAGTAGTTAAGGCAAAATGTGACATAGCAGAGATTCTGTGGTTCCTGAAAGCAGAGACATATACTAGGTGGATGGCATCACAAAAGACTCTGAACTTTAGAAGAATGCATCCTATTTGATCTGGTTATTTGGAGGAATATCACAAGAAAATAACCAGATAACGTTCATAAAGATAAACATGTAAAGAAAATAATTATGCCATTGAGAATAGAGAATATTGTAAAGACCCTAAATTTCTAGCAATAGGGGATTAGTTAAGGAAATTGTATCATATTATAGAAGTAAGATGATAAGGTGCAGCCATGCTGCAGAAGAATATTTGCTCATGTGTGAAAATGGCCATACATACATACATCCATACATACACACATGCACACATTAAACTGTTTTAGAGAAAAGACAGTGATTTCTATTTTTAATATGCGGTGATAAGGGCAGAGGTCTGAGATGGCCATCCAGATATTTTATTTGGCAAAACCTAATAGTCTACCTTTTGTTCAATACAGTAAAACACAACATATAATTTCTGCCCTCCCGGAATTTCTCATTTAGGTCAGTTTAACATCCAAGAGACCTTAATTGTACTAGAGGGGAAAATGCAGGTTAGTATGAGAGGCTTTTCCTCCTTCAGAGGTTAGACTTCTGCATTGAATGTTGAATGGGGACTCGGAGCTACATGCAGTCTTCTCTCCTCACTAGTTCTTGGCAAAGCTGAGAACTGCCATTTAGGATGATTCTTGTAAACCCATGGAAGTTCTGACTACAAAGTTGAGTACTCAGAAGATGTACAGATGAGCAAATGACAGATTCCCTCTGGTGCCATATTAAAGAGGTATTAAACAGATAACACCTGTTTGCAGCAGGAAGTGGCAAGTGATGACTGCCCTTCTCTTAACTGAGTCTTCTTGTCCGTGAATTGAGCTAACTTTCCAGGGACATGTGTGTAGGAATTTTTGGAGTGAACTCTGAGCTGAAGCTTTTCTCACCATTGGCTGAGCAATAACACTTTCTAAAATTACGATACTCTCTCACCTTTTTAATGAAGATTCAAAAGTGGAAAGAGTTATTAGGGTAAACCAGGATAAGAACACTTAGGTGCTTTCATTTCAGTTCCTTATAAAACACATATATCTGCATTTTCTAACTGTGTGGTATTCTACTGAACATATTTTTAGTTCTCTCTTTCCTATATTCTAGTTGCTCCAAAAAATGTCTACAGTTTGAATCTTAGGGAGTTCGTGTTGGAGTTAAGTGTGAAAAGGAAGATTTCCAGTCTTGGTACATGACTAAAAATAATTTTTTTAAAACACCAGGCAGATTTGGTTTTGTATCATATCTCTTTCACTTATAAGTTGACCTCGGGAAGTCACTTGATGCTAAGCCTCAGTTTCCTTATCAGTGAGATAGGAATAATGACGGTACTTACCTGACAGTCATTGTAGAGAGATGTTTGTAGGTCATAAATTTTTTGTTTGTTAAGTATGTATTTCAGTACTATCCTCTATGTCAAGGGATACTGTTTTTTCTCTTATGGCAATAACATAGTTTATTTTTTTAAATAAATTACCTAAATTAAAAAGCGAATTAATTTAAATGAAAATAAGTGAACGTGACCAAAATTTTGAAGATGATATATATGGCAGTGAATGAAGTTTATGAAAATTGGACTCAAGATTGTTGCTAAAGTCCTTCTAAACTGTAAGATTTTATAGTTCTATAAAGTAAATGCTCTATCTCACCACATGCATATGTATCAATACATCCATTGGAATAAATATAAGCAATTGGACTTAAGATAAAGGATCTCCAGTCCTAGATCTGGATCATTTCAATTTTTAAATACATGGGCTCTGTAAACATTATTTAAAAGTCAGTACTAGCCCTGTGGCACTCTAGCTACTTGTCACTCTTATTTTAAGTGCCTGTAGCCTGTTGACCTTGCTTCTTTTCTTGATGTATTAAAGAAAAGTTAGTACTAGGACAATATTTTTATAAGTAATTTTAACCAATGGCTAATTTTCAGCTTTTGTTTTAGGCCTAGAATATCATTTTTACTGATTTATAGTCAAAAACTGGTTTTTATCACTAAGGCTTAATAATGCATATTTAAAAAAAAAAAAATAACAAAATGCCCAGAGCTGAAGAGAGGGGGGCTTTAAAGCATCCTATTATAGAACATTCTGCAGAATATACCCCCGAAGGCTATACTGTGATGACAACAGAGAGAACCTGCAAAGCAGCATAAAATCAATTTTTCAGATGATTTTGATACTTTCCTTCTCAGACCGGTCAACTCTTAAAATTCTTACTCAGGAGCCCTAGAAGTTAATTATTTTGTATGGGGCCCTGCATAGCCATTAGGCACTCTGTCATTGTTTGTTGAAGGGATGATCTGAAGAATTCTCTAAGATGGAAAAAAAAAAAAGATAGATTAAGGCTTCGTCTAAGACACTCATTTTCAGTGGTATCACTTAAAATAACAGAATTTTGAGAATGAGTTCATTTACTCATGTAATTTAATTAACAGCTCCCTCTGTGTTGTACTGGGTCAGCTGATGAGGGTGCATGAGATCCTGGGTTCCCCCACAAGAAACGCACAGACACGCAAACACATAATTATACTCACAGATTATATCTGGCCTACAGATGTGTTTATCTTGACCCCACGAGGTGTTTTAAAGGTTTTAAAATTGGTAAGGTTTAAAATCTGTTGCCAACATTTAAATTTTGGGAGATTACACATGTTAAAAATCCAAATTTCTGTCTTCTCTGAAGTCAGAAGATCTGGCAATACTGGGTCTGCATTCACACTGGGCAATAGCTTTTGTGACGAGCAGCACCCCTTAGTAGACAGGGCGTGTATTCTCTCATTCACCACAGTCCCCACTAGTCTATACTGTATTGTGCCCAACCCATTTCCATGACTTTCATCACCTCCTTGTCCCACATTAGCATGTGAATTTGCAACTCACGATGTAAAAAGACTATATAATGTTAATAAATTGGACTTGAGAAAATGTCAATGTGCAATCTCATTCTCTCATTTAAAGAATATATGTCTTTTATGCATAAGACTAAGAACGTCTATCCCAGAAACCTGGCTTGCCACAGAGATGGGGTTCTGCTGTGTGCATCTAAAGCTATTGCTTAGTCGATAGGCCCTGTTAACCCTTGGCTTTTACATAAACCAGTCAGTAATTTTCTCTTCCACACCTCTTCATTCACTTCTCTCCTCCCTTCCCCAATCCCTTCTATAGATGTTACTGCCTGGTGGTGTTCTTATTTTTTATTTTTGATGTCATTTAAGAATAAGAAAACAATGGAGAGGAACAAAACAGAGAGGAAATACTGGAAAGATGAACTTAGATTTTTATTCTCTTTTGTGTCTCCAAGTGGGATTCAGTGCTGTTAACCTCACACAGTTAATGCTTGTAAATTGGCTGATCATTGTAGGAACTGGCATGAAAGCATGTAGACAAGGTTTGTGATGAGCAAAGTTATACTCTGATGGAGCTAACATAAGTAAGCAACTTGTCTCCAAGGCTGTCTGAAGCCAGACACCTGGGGCTGGCTCTACAGAGGCTTCTCTAATATTCATCAGGGGAGCCTTTAAAAGCCTCACTGACTCCAAAAAATAAAGAAACTCTTGGAACTACTGTCAAATTGGATCCCTGCTATTTTACAAATTGCTCTTTAAGTTGGGGCATCGACTGAGATTGATATAGTCACTGGGGAATTCACATAGGACTCGTCTCATTTTCTGAGAACCCAAATGTAATGCATCCCCAGCTGGTGCCTGTTAGAACTATATGATTTAGGAGCCAGGTCTTATCAGTCAACCTGATGGGGGGTATTATACTGTAGGCAAAGCAACTAGCATGCATTCTGATGAAGAACACAAGCTTCTGATTACAATTCTCATGAATAGCCACTGTTATAACCCTCTCTATTACTCAGAGTTCTCCAGAGAAACAGAACCAATAGGGTGAGGGATTGATTTTCAGGTATTGGCTCACATGATTGTGAAGATGCAAGTTCAAAATATGCAGGGTAGCCCAGCAGGCTGGAGATTTAGGGAAGAGCTTCAGTCTGCTGGCAGAATTCCTTGCTTGGCAGAAGTCAGTCTTTGTTATGTTAGGTCCTTCATCTAATTGGATGAGGTCCACCCACAAGGCCACTGATTTAAACGTTGATCTCATCCCCCAAAATCCTTCACAGAAACGTCCAGGATAGTGTTTTACCAGATATTTGGGCACCGTGGCCCAATGAAATTGACACATAAAATTAACCATCACACCTTCTCCAAGAAAGGACAGAAAATTAGGCTACAAAAACCTACCATTGAAATTAAACTTGTTAACCCTCACATTTAGACTGGAGGATGCTAGACTCTCGTTCCTTGGAGCTTTCAGAGCTAGTGGTATCCTCTCCCTGATTTTAAACTATATTACAAAGCTATAGTAACCAAAACAGTATAGTATTGACATAAAAACAGACACATAGATCAACAGAACAGAATAGAGCCCAGAAATAAACCCACACATATATGGTCAATGAATTTACAACAAAAGAACCAAGAATATATGATGAGGAAGGCACAAATAAATGGAAAAGTGGACTACCATCTTACGCTACATACAAAAATAAACTCAAAATGGATTAAAGATGTGAATATATGACCTGAAACCGTAAGACTCCTAGAAGAAAACATAAGTGGTAAGCTCCATGACATCAGTCTTGACCATGATTTTTTCATATGACTCCAAAAGCAAAAATTAATAAGGGGGGCTACCTCAAACTAAAACTCTTCTACACAGCAAAGGAAATCATCAACAAAATGAAAAGGCAACCTACTGAATGGGAGAAAATATTTGCAAATCCTGCATCTGACAAGGGGCGAATATCCAAAATATAAAGGAACTCACACAACTCAGTAGCAATTAAACAAAAATCCAAAAAAAAAAAAAAAAGGACAGAGGATCTAAATAAACATTTTCTGAAGATACACAGATGGCCAACAGGTACATGAAAGATACTCAACATTACTAATCATCAGGGAAATGCGAATTAATGCCACAATGAGATACCATCTTATACCTATTAGAATGGCTGTTATCAAAAAGACACGAATAACAAGCGTTGGAGAGGATGCGGAGAAAAGGGAACCTTTGTACACTGTTGGTAGGGATGTAAATTGATAGAGTCACTGTGGAAAACAGTGTGGATGTTCTTCAGAAAATGAATTACCATATGATCCAGCAGTTCCACTTTTGGGTATTTATCTAAAGGAAACAAAAACACAAATTTGAAAATATATCTGTACCCTCATGTTCATTGCAGCATTATTTACAATAGCCAAGTAATGGAAACAACCTAAATATTTATCAGTGGATGAATGGATAAAGAAGTTGTGGTATGTATATATACAGTGGAATGTTATTCAGACATAAAAAGGAATGAAATGTTGCCATTTGCCACAACATGATTGGACTTTGAGGGCATTACACTAAGTGAAATAAATCAGAGAAAGAGAAATACCATGGGATCTCACTTAAATGTGGAATCTTTTTTTAAAAAAAGCAAAAACAAAAACCATGTTGGGGGTGACGAGCAGCAAAATAGGTAAAGGGAGTCAAAAGGTACAGAATGACAGTTGCAAAATAAGTCATGGGGATGTAATGTACAGCATGGCGACTATAGTTAATGATACTATATTGCATATCTGAGAGTTGCTAAGAGATTGGATCTTAAAAGTCCTTATCACAAGAGAAAAAACTTTGTAACTATGTATGGTGACAGATGTTCCCTAGACTTACTGTAGTGAACATTTTGCAATAACATATAAATATCAAATCATTATGTCTACACCGGAAGCTAATAAGATGTTATGCATCCATTATACCTCAATGAAAAATGAAGTTAAGCTCATGTTAATGGGCTACCTGGAGAGGAATCTTGGCATTTCATAATTCTTTTTCCGTGTAAATTGATTGTATATTTTGTGTCATGATTTAGATGTTACGCAAATGTCTGTTCACATTTTAAGTTCTTTATGATTGTCATCATAGGAGCCAGATATAAGTTACTTAGAGGGTTATTTAGTTATTTATTTATTTGATAGTTAACATTCCGACCCATAATGTTCAAATTGCTGTGCTAAGCTCTCTTTAAGTGTTTAGCTTCAAGTCATGCTCTCGTGGTTTCGTTTGTTTAATTCGAACCCATACATGATCTTTCATTTTAAGAGGAGGCAAGCTTCTTTTTAATTTTTTAATTTTCTTTTTTCAATCAGTCTCTACCATGGTAGAAAGAAAAACCGTAAGCAGTAAAGACAGTTTTCCTTTGAGTTCAAGTGATGCAGATTTTATCATAGTAATATAGTAGTACTAAGACTGGATGGGCCTCTCCTCTGCCACTTTGCTGTGGGAAGTTCACTTAACCTCTTTAGTCCTCAGTTTCCTCAACTGTAAAATGAGCAGTTTAAACTATACTCCAGAGATCCGACTCTCAAGATTCATTAATTTTCATCAACCTTCTTAGGTTTATTTTTAACTGGAGCCATTTGCCATTATAGACAACTTCTCCTACTGCCCAAATTTGGGCATTCTGGAGTTCATTATGGAATTTGTTTTCATTTGTTTTGAAAGTTCCTGAGGTGAGGGAGTGGGGAGAGATAGTATGCAGCTAGGCCTGCAGAGATTAAATCACTCATTTATTTATTCATTCTTTTAAAAAATAATTATGTATGGAATGGTCTATGAGAGAAGCATTTCAGCTGAGTGTTGTAATAGGAAAAAGATTTGAAAATATGAGGATACGGAGGAAGTAGTTTCCAGGAGAGATGGGTCAATGTAAAACTCCATGGCTGAAAATGGCCAGGAGCACTGAAGCATACATTGGAAGTCTAGAGCAAGTGAAGGAAGAGGCAGCTGAGAAGTTGAATTAATATCAAATCATAGAGACCCTCAAATGCGACTTTGAACTTTCTTCAGGAGACTTCAGGCTCTGTAAATGAAGTAAAAGACAATGTCTTCTTCCAGATCTTTACTGTCTGACACACAGTAGACACCCAATAAATATTGGTTGACTGAATGACAGAATTTAAGATTTCTGAGAAAAGAAATGAAACAATGAGACATGAGCTTGAAGGAGGTTTTACTTGTCAACCATATAACAACTAAAACACCTCATCTGATTTCAGTTTTGTAGACAAGAAGAGAGGGCCCTGAACTTAGCTGTTGGCACCCACCATGTTGGGTGTTGGAAGAGGGAGGAATTAAAGGTGGCTGAAGTTGGTTCTGAGTAGCTCTGAGAGTGGTTAATACCAGCTTCTAGGGCATACTTTCACTTCGTGTGTCCTCTCAACCTTCTTCTCAGTTACACTTGACTTTAAGGACCCTGTCAGATTTAACTTTGTGTTTAATACCTTGCTTGAACACATCCTCAAAAAGTATTTGCTGGAAGAATTATTTCATGGTAGCAAACCTAATTTTGTCTTTAGATTTTGAGGACGGGTAGTGATGATGTCAGAATTATTGATCTACTTTACCTATAGAGAGAAATTCAAGAATTTTTATGCCTATTCACAATAGCCATTGTTTTCATTGTTTTCATCTGAGTATTATTTCATTGTTATAAGCCCAATAGGAAACTGAAGTTAGTACCAATTTAGTTATCTCAGTTATTAGATTTTGTCTTTACTAATAATGGATATGAATAATATTAATTGTATGCAGGGTGAATTTAAAAACACAAATTTCCAAATACCTGTGTATATAGTAGTCTGCAAGGGATACATTCCAAGACCCTGCAGTGGGTGCCTGAAACCAAAGATAGTACTGAACCCTAACTATATACAGACAGCATAAATACACACACACACACACACACGTACATACATACACATACACACATAATTTCTGTCTTTTCCTATACATATATACTTATGATAGTTTAATTTATAAATAAGGCACACTAAGAGGTTAACAATAATTAATAATAGAGTAGAACAGTTATAACAATATAATAGTTACATGAATGAATGTAGTCACTCATTTCAGGGGATCCCTTGCTGAAGTAATGTATAGGCCCAATGTTTTCTGGTACAACACATTGCCATCAGTCAGAACACGTTTTCTATTCATCTCTTCCACCCACAAATTTAATGTTGTTTTGTTTTTTTTTTTTATCTTAACTAATCACTTATTCTGCACTGTAGTTGTAACTTTTGCACTTTGAGGTATGACAGCAGAACTAACACAGATTTTTTCCCCCTCTTCACAATTTCGCAGATAGAACATTCATTCTTACCATAGATCTTAACGACCTCTCAGCATGCAATGTTTTTCTTTCCTTATTAAGTCAAGAGCTTTCACTTTTTCACTCAAAGGAAGCACTTTTCGGCTTCTCTTTGGCATATCCAGATTGCCATCATCACTACTCTTGTGCTTTGGGCCATTATTAAGTAAAATAAGGGCTACCTGAACACAAGCACTGTGATACTGAGACAGTTGATCTGATAACTAACATGGCTACTAAGTGACTAATAAGCGGGAGCGTATACAGCGTGGATATGCTGGACAAAGAGATGATTTACAGTACCAGGCGGGAAAAAGAGAGGAAGGCACATGATTTTATCCTGGTACTCAGAACAGCATGGAATTTAAAACTTATGAATTATTTATTGAGTTGGAATTTTCCATTTAGTATTTTCAGACTTTGGTTGACCACAGGTAACAGAAACCATGGAAAGTGGAATTATGGATAAGGGGGGACCACTGTACCATTGTGTATCATTTTAACTCAACTCGTCTGTGTCATGTTCAAGGCAGTTAATGCACAAGACATTGTGCTAGATACTGTCTGATAGACAAGGATGAATAAAACACTCTACCTTCAGGAGCTCACAGGATATGTGTAGAGTGAGCTAAGGCAGACTATGTCAAGCATCATGGAAGAAGTCCAAAGAGTCTTTTAGAGGAGAAAGATTATGAGCAGAGGCTTCTAAGCACTCTGGCTTGGTGGAAAAGTAGCAGTTGAGGCCCTGAAAAGTGGAACTTCTGCAGACAGATGTGGAGGAAGGATGCTTCCGGCCAGAAAAACAGCAAGCATCCATAAAACATTGAGTGTGGTGAGGTGGAAGACAACTGGAGTGGTAGATAAGAGATGTACTGTGGTGAGCTCACAGTCCTTGACTGACTTGACACACCTCTTGGTAAGCAGTAGGTTTAAAGCAAGGTCTGTGATTTGGGCAGGCTAATTTGTTGGCAACTGAAGGATAAATTGTGTTGGAAAGGCATGTTGCTTGTCAAGTTGGGCCATCCTAATAACCCAAGGGAAAAGTAACGACACCTCAAGAGAGGATTATAAGAAAGCGAAGGACATCCAGGGTGGTGATGGGTTACGTAGAATCTGCCAACTAGTTTTTACTGGAGTTTTGGATGGGAAGGAAGATTTTAAAAGATGAGTCTGAATTTTAAATTGAGTATCTCAGGATAGGAATCTGTTAACTAAAGAGCGAAAATCAGAGCAAAAGAAGATTTTTAAGAGGAAGATGATGAATTCGGTAAAAATATGCTGATTTTAATTTTGAATTGCATGTGGAGCATTCTTGGGAGGTGTTTGGCAAGCAGTTAATACTATTGCTATAGCATCATTTTATTTTCATCCCACAAATATTTTCGCCCCCATAACCATGTTATATACATGGTAGATCAGGAGAAAGGGCAAAGTTGAAATGTATAATTTTAACATGGTAATGTACAAATGATTTTGTATAAAATCATATTTTAAGACATAGCTGACCTACATGTGGGCAACTCCTATTTTTTCTTAGCCCTATTTTAAGATAGAGCACATGAAAAAATATTGCGTAAAATGTTTAACCCTGTATACATTTTACTTTTTATTATTACTGTTCTTATGAAAAATAAAGCACTGTGACTTAGCCAGATGCTTTTGCACTTATGACTCTTGTCATTTTCTTCTTTCGGTGTCGTAAGGTCAAATAACATGACAAGCTTGGTCCTTGACAACTGAATTTAATTTTATTGCAGGTCCTGTTCATTCCCCAGGAAGGCGTGTTTTGTGTTTTCGCCCTTAAAGTACTGTGTGCTGAACCTTAGTCTTTCAAGTCATTCTCCCTGCCTTATCTCAAACTTGCATCTTCAGTCCCTTTAAAAATTATAATTACCTGCAGGGAGGCAAAATGTTACAGATACAGCCTTCATGGCTATTGATGCCAGAAGGACTTGAGTTAAGCTCAAAATTCAACAAAGATTTTACAGAACGCTTTACATTTCAGAAGGCTTATTCAGTTACATTATTTAACTTATGTAAAAGAGTTACATATGTTTATACTTCAGTAAAATAATTTCTTAGGCTTTTCCGTAAACATTATCTTACTCAGACTGGATTCTTCATCTGATCCTCTAAACAGCCGTGCTGGAGTCAATACCGTCCTCTCCTCACTTCCACCGCCCATGAGGAAGTAGCTCAGAGGGATTGTGTCAGGGCTCAAGGCTGCTGGGCTTGGAACCTAGGTTTCCTGATTCCAAATCATTTTTTATTTTAATGATAAAATTTTTTGACCAGTGGAAAAATTGGAATGGCTTACCTGCCTCTTGAACTGCTGAACTATGTATTTCTACTTAGAATTTCACTTGAGGCTATGGTATGGCCCTCTGAAGCATCTAAATTGACCTGCCACTCAACTTAGAATATTGAATTTCAGCAGTGGCCTTTTATGGATTTTAGCGAGAAGTCTTGTGATTTCCTCCCTTCCTTCCTCCCTCTGTCCCTACCTTCCTACTTCCCTTCCTTCCTAAAAAATCTGGCCTCTAAAAGATACTGCTAGCCTTAAGAAATAGACCAGAAACTTCCCCTTAGCGTTTTAAATGTTTTCTTGTGCAAAAATATCAAAAGTGTTTTCAAAGAAGGCCAAGATTTTAAAAGCATTCTGTCTATAATGTCTTTCGGGAGGATGTATCTCATAGTTTTATTTACTTTTTAATATTGGGTCAGTAATTCTTTTCGAGGACACATTAGCAATAAGTATCCCATGTTTCTTTTATGGAACAGGGAGATTCGGACAGGTCTCTTCCCTCTGCATACGTGCGTGAGAGATTGAACTAGTTCATCTTCAAGGTCATCTGCTAACTCTGATGTTATTAGTGCTTCTCCTTGGTGTTTGTGTTATACCACTCACAGTTTTCTGCTATTTACTAACTACTCAGTATATGTGCAGGAAGAAATCACATGAATTTACAGTCTTTAGTGTCTAGTCTTGGAAAGTCTCAGCCTCTCATATTTTCTGCATTTATTCATTCAGCAGACATTTACTGAACTTTTACACTTTACAGGGCTATGCCTTGGGGATAAACAGAGGAGAGGATATCTCTCTTCATATCAGCTAACAAGGGAGAAATGTATATAAGTAAATAACTGTAAAGTGTGTTAAGTCTTTATTAGAGGTCCATTGGCAGGATGGCCAAGGGCTACAGAAGAGCACAAAGGAAGCCTGTGGATCCCACCAGGCCTCTGTCCACCTGCCTGTTCTCGCCTTTATTTTCCTAGATACCCTTCTTTCTTATTCTTTATGCACCCCTGCCCCAACCTGGTGATGAGGAAGATAAGGATAAATGTTTAACGTGGTTGTGAATCTACTCGCAGTTCCCCTGGATATCACCTGTGTGATCTCCCAAGCTTGTGAGAGAAAGCGGACTAAATCAATAATGCTGCCACTTGGAATCTAGACGTGAGACACAAGATCACAGCAGGGCCTCCCCTCAGTGATCTGTTGGGGATGGAGAAATGGTGAAGGAGAAATATGGCTGGTTTACATGATACTTAGATTTTAATGGAGAGAGATGCTTTATTACTCTGAAAGCCTTACCTTCCAAGGGCATTTGAAAGCAGCCCTTGTTTCTACTCTGGTTGAGTTGCTGAACCCTGAAGGTTTAATCCTCCTTACTGATAAGAACAAAAAGAATGTGGCTTATCTCTCCAATCTCTGTGGAGATGGAAGGAAAAACCATTTCTTGGAACATGATTACGTGTTATTTGACAGCTTTTCAGTTTGCCCATTAATTTAGGTGTTTGAATAAGTAAACACAGTTGGCGGGGTTTGGGGGGCGGGGATTCAAATATCATTTACTTTATGAATGTGATAGTTCCTTTTTGAAGTGATTCCACTCTTACCCCTTCCTCCACCATTCAAACAGAGTTTAAATATTTGCCAGTACAGATGTTTGATTTTTATCTTAGCTCTTTCTTTGTTTAACTTTATTCTCATGGGTGGTTAAGTGGAAGATAAGGGGGTTCTTGTTTAATTCTTTTCAACTGGTGTTGCTCAAATATTTGGAGAACAGACACTTCCCAGAAAGAATGAGCAGGAACCTGGTTGAATGGAGGTGAAGTGATATGTCTCCCTGTCATATCATTGTAACCCAGACACTGTCGGGCTGCTACTAGAACTGGAAGGTCTGGTAGGCTTGAGTGTTTCTCAGGTCCAGATCATCTTTTACGAGCTCCTGTGGCTACTGGTTAGGGGGCATTGCCTCCTTTGCGTCCCAGAAACGTGTGCTATTTTTAAAATGGAACCTGGTAGTTCAGCGTTGGAAGCAAGATGCTGCCTTGTGTTGGAAACTGTCAGAAGCCTCACAGTATATGCTCCACATCAGCTTCTGATCTGGTACCAGGTTTGATTCCAGAAAAAAATGGTGGGTTTTTGTTTTTTTTCTTTTTAACTTTTGCACCTATCGCTGCATTTTAGCAGTGATCAAAAACAAGGAAACAAGTAAAAAATATTCACTACTGCATCAGCTGTCACCATATTGGCATTGTTTATGGACTCAACTATCAGTTTAAGCCTTGTGCTTCTGGGATATCCACAGGGATTTGCTTTTTAAAATATTACCTTAAAATGTGTCTGAATAATACCACATTTCCCTGCCGCCCTTGGAACTGTGGGGGTGGTTTTTGTGTGCTATATGATAAATCAGGCAGCCTTCACTGGAAATGTTGAGGGAAAACCAGGCTTCTGAGTGATTTGCCTGGCAAATCACCATCCATAGAAAATTTAAACAAAGACCAAGAAAGAGAGTGAGGAAGTAAACCCCAACTGGTGTATGTGTCTCTCTTCTTTATGTCTTTTTCTTTCTAAACTGGGACTCTACTGAAAAGTTGATTTACACTGTGAATCGAGGCTGAATGAAATCCAATTGGAACTCACTTGAACACTGTTTTGATGTAAGATTCAAAGCTTCTGCAAATTTATTTTATCTTCTACATTTGCTGATCTCCTGCTTGTAAATCCTGTTGAAGGAGAATAAAAATGACTGCAGCCTGATGGGAATTAAATGTCTGAAGTTCAAAGCAGTTTGCACATCAGAGCAAACGTCAATCAAATGAACATCATGCAAGCCAGGCAGGGAGTGAATTTCTCCATGGGGAAGAGATCAAAGTGGGAGTCACAGTTCTGTTTTCTCCCTCGGGATGCAGTTTCGATCAGTTGTTCATGAAAGTAAATCCAGAAGGAAATTTTTTATTTTTATTTTTTTTAACTTAAGGGGCTGGGAAAGATGGAGTCATTTGTCTTGAAACTGAATTTTTTCTTATGAAAATAAGAATAGAAAGCAATCATAATCCCATATCTTTTTTTAAAAGTGAAGGGTCTACAAGAGATTTAGATATGATTATTCTCTTATTATTGCTTTTTTAAAACACAGATATAATTTGAATTGCCTCTTCATTTTATATGAAAATATATTATTATACCAGTTCTTGACTTTTCCATAAACCTGGAATTATGTAAATGTGACTGGCAGCTAATATACTTCTCAGTGAAAAATCTTTTAGGTAACTCTTAAGAGTAACTGATGTATTTTGATAAAGTAAAGATGAACTTTACATTTCTCACAGTCTCCAAATCAGGGTGAATGGCATGTTTCTTTTTATAAATCATTATCTGAAAGGAAAGGCACACGTTCGTAAAACATGTTGCTGTCTTCAGCAAGGCAGCCAGTTCCTCTAGTGCCCAGAGGTAGTTAATGAAACAAGGAAGGCTAAGCAAATTTTACTTCTATGTTTGGAGTCCATGAACAGTCCAGAGTCCAGAAGAGAAGCAGGCACTAGTGAATATGGAGAGTGGAAGGTGGAGAGATAATCACAGGGTTTTTGCTCTTGTAATTATTTCTCCTAGCTGGCTCACCATCTTGAAACACACTGTTCTGTATGTGTTAAGCACCTGCTTCCCTACCTGTCTGGCACATCAGTAACGTATGCAGAAATAGAATCAGAGTGAGGTTTATTTCTAGGTATTTCATGTTAAGTCAGCTGAGGAGTGTGTGCTCCGTGGCTGAGTTTCAGCACTGGTGAGGGAACTCAAGACAGTTGAAACTACTGCGAGACAGTTATCACTTACTGTAATATGTTCATTATGAATGAGAGCTCGAATATATGTTCACATCTTGGTTCTGCTAATTCCCAGCTGTAAATCTGGGGCTTCTTAATTTAAAATTTTTGTGTCTCAATATTCTGGTCTTAAAATGCAGATAATAACAGTATTTCCCTCAAGGTATGAGATGATTAGATGAGTCAATCCATGTAAATCCATTGAAATATGCTTGATGTATGGTAAATACTTAGTAGCTGTTAACTTTTATCATTACTAATATATCCAATACTAGTTACTATTTATGAAATACTATGTATTAGGCCTTTAGGAACCATTTTCTGATTTAAGTCTTAACATTACCTTATGAAATAGGTACTATTATCACCGTTTTATAGATGAGAAAAACAGAGGCTTAGAAAATGTAAGTTATGTGCAAGAGTTATATAGCAATAAGCAATTTTAACCTAAACTCCAAGCCCATGCTCCTGACAATGACATAATCATGTTTTGCCAGAGTGGCAAAGCCTTGTTCATCATAGATGTTCAATGAAAACGATTGAATAAAATATCCAGAGCCTTCCAGTAACTTAGCTCTCTGCCCTTCCTCATTAGTCCCCAAAGAGAATTTATGTACTAGAATGTGCAGGACCTGAAAGAAATATAAACCCTCAAGTAACTTATAGTCTCATCGGGGGAACTAAGACTTCTCAAAAATATGAAAGGTTTTAGAGACAATTGGGAGTTCAAGTGCTGTGTGTTAGGGTTTAAACAATGAGACTTTCCTAACAAGATCACTTGGCATCTCACCCCTCATGGAGAAGACAAAATAAGTAAGATAATTTGCTCATTATTTATAATCTTATTTGCTGTGTGTTAGGGTTTAAACAATGAGACTTTCCTAACAAGATCACTTGGCATCTCACCCCTCATGGAGAAGACAAGTAAGATAATTTGCTCATTATTTATAATCTTATTTTTAAATTTTTATTGATTAGTATTTTGTTGATATAAACAGAATCTAAAATCAGTCAATCTGTGTCTAATATGATGACACTATATTAAGCCTGATTTCAAAGCAATCTAAAAAATTAGGAAAAGTGACACAAGCATGAGATTATGGTGGGGAATGGCATTAGTCATTTTAGAAAAGGAAGGGCTCATCATAGGCTGAGACTAACAGGAGAAATTTCAGAGAGGAGGATGAGAAGAGCTGGGCTTTGTAGAATTGGTGCATTGGACACTGGAGAGCATCACAGTTGGGATCCAACAGTTGAGGGACTGGTCTGGTTAGAACTATAGTTTGGGAGATAGTAGGGCAAAAAGATAGGGTAGGTTACTGATGACAAGAACTACATTGTGAAACCTTTCACGACTGACAAATGTTTACTGGGCACCTGCTTTTGTTAATGAGTCACTTCTATTATTATTGTTATAAAAATGTTTTCTTTAATATTCTTAGATCTCTAAGATCTTTTCAGTAGAGAAAAATAAAAACTCTCAAAGTAGTTCCCTGGTCTCCCCAGTCCCCAGAAGCAAGCTTTCATTTCACAAAAATATAGGGAATCTATGAGTGCTCAGAAATGGACTTCGGCCTTCTCAAGGAGAGGGGCTCATAGCACAGGTCTTGGCTAGGGAGGTTCCATCAAGGGAGACATCAAGGGACTCTCTCCAGGTTTATATTTTTCCTGGGAGAAATTTTCCCTAACTCTTGAGTTACCCCTTTTATCAAGTTCTTCCATATGTGTCACTTAAATTAAGCAGTGTGGTGTGTGACTCATCCTTGGACAGAGATTTGGGTGATGGGTTCAAGTCTCTCTTAAGTCCCTGTCTTGCTGTTTCACTTTTCTCAGCTCTGAACTGTGTAAGTCTAAAAGGGGTTTGTAATTTGTACACAAAGTTCAGATGTGAGTTGCAAGTATTCCTAAGAATTTCTCTGTTCTCTTGATTGAAATCAGAAGATCCTCTGTCTTTGGTCTCTTTGATGCGTACTGGGAAGTACCTCTGTTTATGTAGAAAGTCATTCTTACTAAAGGATGACTTTCTATCTAAAAGAATCTGTATGGCAGGACTGGAGGGCTTCTGTCAAAGTCAGATTCCTAAGTCTCACCCCAGACTCACTAAATCAGACTCACTAAATCTCCATTCCACCATGCATCCAAGGTGATTGTTTCAGATATAGCCAAACTTTCAGTAATTAGGAACCATTCATCTGAGTCATGGTCCTCACTTGCTAGGACTTCTAGAGCCTTCTGGGGAGCCTAGAACAGACGCGGGCATTGGCAACATGGATGTTAATGGAAGATTGGTTAATATGAGTGGCTGCTATTTATATGAACAATGCTAAGCATTATATATACAGCAAAATCAACAAGACAATGCCTGCCCTCAAGGGGCTCTGGTCTGTGCATGTAGCCTGATCCATAAAAGTCCATGCATAAAATATACACAAAGCCATAAATTAAAAATTATGGCCCATGCTCAGATGATGGGGACACTTGACATAGACTGTGAAGTCATCCACAGTTGGGACAGGCCTTTCTGAGGGAGTGATAAATGAAAAGAGACCCGAAGGATGACTAGGCAAATAATCAGGAGAACCTTCTAGACGTGTACTGTCCCATATGGAGAAGTAGCCACCGTCCAATGACTACTTACATTTCAATTAAGATTAAACAAAATAGTCTACGGCCATTCCACCCTGAGCAAGCCCAATCTCGTCTGACCTCGGAAGATAAGCAGAGTCGGGCCTCGTCAGTACTTAGATGGGAGACCACCTAGGAAGACCAGGTGCTATAGGTGTAAAAAATAAAAAGTAAGGAATCGTAAGCTGACAAGGTCCTTGCAATCTGTGAGGTTGACCAAAGGTTGCCTCGCCTAAAAAAAAAATAAAAAAATAAAAAGATTAAACAAAAATAGAAAAATTAATGTCTCTGTTACATTAGCCACATCTCAAATGCTCCATAGCCACATGTTGCTACCATATTGAACAATGTAAAAAATGATACATTTTCATCGTCTCAAAGAATTCTCTTGGACTTCCCTGGTCTAGAGCAGGGGTAGTGAAACAAGCCTGATCTACCTCCTATTTTTGAAAATAAAGTTTTATTGAAACATAGCCACACTCGTATTTTTTTGTTTTTGTTTTTGTTTTTGTTTTTTTAATGAATTCTACGTTTGGCTGCTTCCACACTATACTGACAGAGTTTAGTATTTGTGACAGACTATATAGCACACAAAGCCTAAATATTATCTGGTCTTATTAAAAAGTATGTAAAGAAGTAGGTTTAATGTGGCATCTAGAGCATGGAGAGCAGGTGGGTCACTTGTATAATGCTGTGGTTGCTTCACAGATGTTCAAGTGCTAAAACAAGAGGAACCCTAATATTATGTTGCTTTTGCCAGTATGCACACAGGCAGCTGCTGATGTATTAATCTCTTTTCTCGCCATCTGTGGCTTTTGAGGCAGCAGTCTTCTCGTCTAGACAAATTGGAGCGGGTCCAAGGAAGGGCGACCATGTTAGTAAAGCTACTGTGTCCTTGGAGGAACAGTTGACAATGTTGATGTAATTCTGTACTGGATTAGAAGCTGGACTAAAGGTCTCTTAAAATTCAGTTACCTCCTTCTTTGAGATGATACATTTCAAAACAGAACTATTTACTTTTGCTTTGGAACCTAACACACACCCCGAGAAAACCTAGCCCCCTTGCTTATACAATCAGTTCAATTTAGATGCTCTTATATCATGAGATGGCGATGAACAGATAATCAAAGTTCATGTGAATAATCAAGTGGATCTTGATTTTTAGAATTGTTTCTCCTAGGTGATAGAGCTGCTCTACCTGTAGTAATGGCATTTTATTAATGGCATTTATCATCTAAGGTGTATGTTTTAACACAAGCATAAAAAAAACTGATTTCAAATTGAATTTTTTTGTGGTAGGAGAACTCTTACAAACATCATGAGTCCTTTCAGTGTTCGAAATCTTAAATAGGTTACTTAGAAGTTCAAAATTTTGTCACTTTTGCTACTTATGGATTAAATTCACTTTAAAAAATACTCATAGTGACTAATGGGTTGGTGCATTTTCCTGTTATTTTCTTGCAGATTATTGTTAGCCCTAGCATATAAATCATCGATTACACTAATATTTATTGATTAACTGTTAGAGTACTAACATTGTTCAAGCTCTAGTACTACCACTGGAAATCAGAAAAAAACACTGGCTTTGTTTACCATCTAGAAGGTGTAAGCTGTGTGTCATAGACCATGAAAATAACTTTGGTACATTATTTATAAGTTTTTTGACAGCTTTGGAAAATAAGTTTTATAATTTTTTTTTCCAGATAAGAAAACAGAGGCTCAGAAAAATTAAACAGCTGTCCAAAGACGTGTATTTAACAGTGAAAGAGTGGAGATCCAAATCCAGATCTCTCTTGCTCCATTGCTGTTCTCTCTCCTTCACTACTGTCTATTTTCGTTCTTGGTCATTGATTTTCCGATACGATAATTTAAAGAATTGTTTCATATGTAATATCAGAGCTCAGGTCTGAATTTTTTAAATTTTAGTCTCAATTTTGTCAAATCTGTTTTCTGCATGGTTTTATTAATAGTACCTGACTCAAATTCATTGGGAGAAAAGTTGGTTTGATAGATGGTTATTTCTTTATCTTTTTAGAATTGAACTTGATTTTTAAAATCTTCTAGATACAAATATTGGTTTTTTCACTCTTCTGAAGTAACCGTTTTTATATTTAAAATCTAACGATTTTCTTGTTTATGAGCTAACTTATTTCATAAACAGTATGAATTATTATTATTTGTTGGTTTATGTTTCTCGATTCAGTAACCACCAAGTAAATATTGTTGCTAATTCTCGCCTATTCTTTCAGATTCGATGGGAATTTTAATACCAATGTATCTAGAACAATTAGTTGTGATCGACTTTCTACTACTGTTAATAGCCGGGCCTTCAATCCAGGACGAGACTTAAATTCAGGTCAGTAATCTTTAGTTTAACGAAGATCAACTCTTTTCCACCAAGTTCAAGTTGAATAAATGTATTCCTTTAGACGTTTTCCTTTTAATTTTTGAAGACATATGTCATATACTTAAAATTGGTTATTTCTTGCTAGAAAGTTGACACTCAAAAAAGGGAAAGCAAGAAGAAAATTGAGCTGCCATGTATCGAGCATTTACTCTAGAGCTATATATATTGCACATGTCAAGTACCTTCCTAGGCTCTTCAATCTATTATCTCATTTGTTAGGAGTTTTACATTTGTTACTTTAAATGTTATTTTAGAGACCCAGTTATCTTTACAATAGGAGTTGTTGAATTTTATTTGTATTCCCTTTTGATAATTTTTATTTGCTTTGGCAGGGGTGGCTGGGTGGTTGGAAGAATGATGAGGAAGCTTTTCTACTAGTAAACAGTATCGTAGTGCTTTACATTAAGGTTGAACTTTCTTCCCTGTCTCGGTTGTGTGCAGTAGAAGTAACTACTCGGGTACCTGTGTGTATATAGCTTATATATAAATAAAACTCCAAAGTAGTATAGTGTCTCTACTTTCTTGCTCTGGAGTCCCAGTTTATATTTCTCACCCTTTTGTCTTGTTTATATATACTTGTCGATTGATGGGACCTAGAACCTAAAGGCTTCACCTATCAGCCTCAATCCTTGGATTTTACCAAGAAAGAATCTGAAGTTTAGACGGGTCCTAAGACTTCTCTGTTGCTGGAGAGATGAAGGATATAATCCTTAAACGTGAAGAACTGTATTTCCCAAATTCTAGATCTTTTGTAGACATGTAAAACCCAAAAGAGAAGCCAGAGGACCAGAGTATTTACTTCTAGAGCTCCACCCAGTCTCAGTCCAGGGGAAGAATTGTAGTCTTTGGGAATTGTGTACACAAACTAGGCAGTCATTTAGGTCTAGAAAGATAGAACTGAAAGCTTTATGTTGCTTAAGGATCATAAAACTATAGCTACTGGCTAAATGGTTCAGCTTAACTCTGCGCCACACATATTGTCTAGAGCAGCGGTCCCCAACCTTTTTGGCACCAGAGACCAGTGCTTCTATGAGAATCTAATGCCTGATGATCTGAGGTGGAGCTGAGGCAATGATGCTAGTGCTGGGGAGTGGCTGCAAATACAGATGAAGCTTCGCTTGCTCACCCGCCGCTCACCTCCTGCTGTGTGCCCCAGGGTTTGGGAATCCTTGGTCTAGACCAATACATAATGGAGTCAGTCATTTTTTTATTGGTCTGAAAATCCGGAGGCCTTCTGGAACATGTGGGGTTTACTGCTAGAAAGGAAGTGAAATGAAAATATTTTTCATAAAAAAATAACCAAAGAAAGTTCAAGAAAGGCATGGAATGGGCAGAGCATATGAATTATAGAGGTGTCCATAGCTGGCACAGAGCACAAAGCTGGAAATTGAGTCTTCTGGTTCCCAAATTTAGTACTTAGCCCTTTGCCTCAAATTTGCACAGTAAAACAAGACATGTTGCTTGATACGAAGACTTAAGGTTGAAATAGCAATCTTTGAACAGGATCAGATTTAAATGTGTCCCAGAAATACCCAATCTAATCTAATCTGATGTGTATTTAAAATTTTTATAATACATGTTAACTTGTGGGCTATCTATCTGAATTAATAAGAAAAAAGTCAGTGCATTTTTCCTTTATATTTATAAGATCTGTTAGGGCTCTCTCATAAATGTTAATAGTTACCTTTTAGTGATGCAACAGTGAGGAATTTTTAGTTCTTCCTATTCTTAATTTTAAAGTAAGCGTGCATTGCTTTTATAATCAAGGAAAGTAAAGGAAAAAGGAATTATAGACTTTTTTTTTTTAATGTACTTTCACTCTGATCTGGTAGATAATTACTTTGTCAACAAGTCTTTGATAGTAGATCCCCAGTCTGATGTTGAGGGTCTTGATGAAGCTACATCACTCTCCTGGCAATGCGATTGGGACAATAAAAAGGGTAGGCTGGGGTAGACCACCGGTGGTGCATGCTTACTTAGGAGCCAGAGCGATAATTCCCTGCCAGGATCACTCACCTCAGGGGGCCAGACCTTAAAGGGTCTGGAAGCTGCTGCAGCCACAGCTACATCCTCATGGCCTTATTTTATATTTGTTCATTGTTTCTAATAATGACCATATTGTTGAGATCTATCTTCATCATTAACAGTCAAGTTATTGTGCCTTTTTCTTAGTGAATACAGAAGCTATTCTGCCAGATAATGGCCTCCTACCTATGAACTAGAATGAATAAGTACAATAAAAATTCATTCAACAAGTATTTATTAAGCATGTTCTATGTGATAAACCCTCTCTCCTGTATTTTATAAGCTGAAAACAAAACAAGCTTATATTCTGGGTACCTGGGAACATAGATCTTAAATAAATGGACAACTAAATATACATGTCAGATGATGATGGATGTTATGGAAGAAAAGTAACACAGAGATGAGTCATAGGGGATACTTTTGGCTGGAGGAGACTCAGTATTTTATATAAGGGGTCATCAATAAGATCTGAATAAGGGGGTTGTAAACCCTAAGGCTAAGTGGAAGAAGTATATGCCAGTCAAAGGCTTTGAGTTGAGAGAATGTTTTGTGTGCCCAGAAACAACAAAGAGGCTACTATAACTGGTTCAGTGAACAAGGATGGAAAATAGAAGATTAAACCAAAGAGATAGTTGGAGGCCAGATGAGCAAGAGCCTCAATTTACTGTCAATTATAAGGACTTTAGCTTTTGTACTGAATGAGATAGAAAGGCATTAGGTGGTAGGAGAAGAAAGAGTTTATGCAGAGAAGTGACATTCTTGGACTTGGCTTATAACATTTATTGGATGCTCTGGCAAAAATCGACTATAGCAAGGCAAAGGTGAAAGCAGGGAGAACATTTAGGAAGTTATTCCAGAATCCAGGTGGCAGGTGATGATGACATTAATAGTGCACAGTAACAGTGGAGGTGGGGAGAAGTGGTTGAATTCTGAATATGTTTTGAAGGTAAAACTAATAAGATTTACTTATTAACTGAATGGGGGGAAAGGGCAGGGTGTGTGAGTAAGAGAAAAGGAAGGACTTGGAAGATATTTGACCTTATCGAAAAGAAAGACAGAATTGCCATTTATTATAATAGGAAATACTGGGGAAAGAGCAGGTTAGTAAGGGAGGCAGGGAATCAATGTTTCAGTTTTAGAAAAATTAAGTGTGAGATGCGTATTTGATATCCAAGTGGAAATGTCTCATAGACAGTCAGATATACAAGTCTGGAGTCTGGGCCAGACTGGAGATAGAAATTTGAGATTCATTGTATGTAAGTAGTACTTAAATCACGAGAGTAAGAGCACAGAGCAAGTGACTATGAGTATGAAAGAGAAGAGCTCTAGGGACTGAGTCTTGGGACACTTCACCACTTAGAGGAAGCAGTAGAGGAATCTGAGAAGTCAGTCTAGTAGGAGGAGAACCAAGAGACCCATCTCCCTGAAGCCAAGTGAAGAAAGTGTTTCAAGAAGAAGGGAAAGATCAACTGTGTTATATAGGCACCTAAGGAAACCAGCCATTTTATTTGGCAACAGAGAGGTTATTGGTGAATTTGACAAGGGTTGTTTGGCAGAAAAAGAAAGGCTGATCCTAGTCGGTTTAGGCTCTTTGAGAATGGAGGAGAGGAGTTGGAGGCAATAATTTCATGAACTCCTAAGGTTTGCCGAAAAGAAAGCTGGAGGCCCACATGGAGTCAAGAGACTATTATTAAATTGAGAGAAATGACAGCAAGGTTATATGCCAAAGGGAATGATCCCGTAGAGAAAAGCTGAGGGCATGGGCGCGAGGGGAGACCATTGCAGAGCCATTTTTTTTTAATTAGGCAAAAGATGGCAGGATTCCAAGTGGGGTTCCAGAAGCACAGAGCTGTTCATTCTTAGTAAGAGGAGGGAGGGAAGAGTATGTGTGTAGGGATGCCCATATGACGAATGTAGTGTTGGGAACTTGGCGACATTCCCTTAGTGATTCTGCTTTCTCACAGACTTAGGAAGCAAGATCATCAGCTGAGAGTGAGGCCCAGAGAAAAGATGTTTGAAGACTTATTAATTATACTAAGATTATCGTCTATGACTGAGATTTTAGAATAGAACTCAGCTACACATAATTGGAGATTCTGAAATAATGCTGTTTTATTTTAGTAGTATTTGTTAAGCAAGAGATAGTTTGAAAAATCAGGAGATACGTACGGAGAAAGAGGATGGTGAGAGAGGAGGTATATAGTTAAAGATCAGATCTTGAATTTTGTTATTTCTAGGCGTATGTCTCAAGTATAACGTACTAAACAAGAGTCGTTCTCTGCACAGTTGACGTAGCTAGATTTATGAGGAGCTTTTGGCAGTGTTCAGGTATATGAGAACTGGCTTCCTTGCATGCGAAGTTCTGTGATATTCCACCAAGGCAGTGGCTGCATCCCAAAGTCCACATTCTTGAGCAATCATTTATAACATGAAGGGAATGGTAGGTGGTGAAGGATGACCTCACAGCTCCTTCTTTTCCTCCTCTCTAGGTCCTGCCCCTTCTCGGAGCAGAATTAAGGTACTTCATAGGGTATCACATGTCCAATATGTACATCTTACAGAATGTATATAATCCATCATTGAGTCCCTAATTGATAACACAGTTTCAGATTGCCTTTCAGACTAGCTGGAAACAGACTCACATAAATTGTAAACTATTCTTAGGTTCATTTATCCAAAACTAGGTCATGTGTCCATCAATCCAGCACACATGTATTCTTTTTCTTAAGACCTCCCCTGCTAGATCTCTACTTTCCAGATTGACTCCTTGTCCCTGATTCCATTCAAGTAACTAATGTTTGACAGTGTATGTTATATTATGGTACTAGTAATGTTTTGTACAGGTTCTTTCCTGCTTTTATCCCTAGTTTCTCACTCTTTTTTTTTTCTTCAACAATTCCTGCT
>NW_006441955.1:14487479-14533705 GCF_000325575.1 Pteropus alecto
CCTGCTGAGCTTTTCTCAGGTGTAGCCTGATCCCTAAAGAGAGTTTATTTGAAGAGTCCAAGGAAAGTTGCTTCTTGCTCTCTTGAGTTATGCAATTGAGGTGAGAGTAGAAGTAAGAGTTCATCTTTCTCACCAAAAAAAAAAAAAGTGTCTGGACTTTCTTTATTGTGTTTGATTTAAAGAGCATTTGAAGTTTCAAACTTCGATCTTGGTAGCATTGCAGCCTTCATTGAGAAACCGGATTCATGGGGTGTAAGGGGCATTTGTGAGTCACGTTACAGCGATAAGTGTGCAGGAGGTACGGGTGGGCACTGGAGGCTGTAGGTTGTGCTGCTAATTTTAGTGTCTTCATCCCTTCCTTCTGTGAACGATGAAGATCAGCTATGTGCTGTAGGTTTTTCTCTTTTCTTTAAAATACCATGATAATTTCCTGTTAAATATGCTAATACCAACACAGCAAAAAGCTACATTTTACCTAAAAAAAATAAAAGAATAAAAATAAACCAAATTGGGAATTTCTAGTTTGTTTTTATGCCTGATTACCTACTCTATGACTACGTTAGTGCCGTAAAAGACATGGTAGTTATATAACATCTAAAAGCTGTTCAGTCACTTAGAAATCTACATTTGTCAAGGTTATGTGATTCAGTTTGCATTCGTGTGTGTGTATCAGAGATACACATATTCAAAATTAAGTACAAAACAGGGCCCTTTTCTTCACTTTCCTATTTCTGTACTATGAGCTACCACAACGTCTAGTCTTTCTTATAGTTCCTCACAATAACCCTGTTATACTGATTTCAAAGGATTTAATATGCCACATATATGCTTTTATATAGACTTTCATAACACATATGATCATAATGGATACAGCTTGTTTTTTTGCTTAACAAATGTATCCTGAACATTCTTTTGCACATATGTAGATAAATATACTTATATGTCATTGTAATAATGATTATATAATATTGGTGAATTAATCGACTCTAGTTTAACATTTAGATTGTCCCAGTTTTTCACTATATCATGTTCCCTTGAAAGATTCAAGTGGCCCTTCCACAGTGTTAGTTCATTGCAGTATGGCAGTTGACATGTAAACTCTTTTGAAACACTGCTGTCCTTTGCTTTCCATTTATCCTCTTCGCTGCTTGGTCCTTTTTATTTTCCTTTTTGGGCTCCTTTTCTGTTATTCTGTTCCAAAGGGTAGATGTCTCCGCAATTCCTCACCTAAGTATTATCTCCCTGACTGTTTTCAATTCAGTCGGCATTCAACCCCCGCCACGTGCTGCTGAATCCCAGATCTTTATCTTTGGCCAGGGTCTATTTCCGATTTTGTCGTGTAACCAACTTTGGGACACACATCTCTCTATGATTATCTTGTAGTTATCTTAAAAATTAAAAACACAGCTTTCCTCTAAGCTTACTTCACAGTCTGGGCTCACTATCCCCATCCTGGTTGTACCAGAAACTCTTCCTCACCTTTTTCCACCTGTGTGTTCCTCTTCTTGCTCATCACACCAAGTTGTGACATCATCTTCTTTTCAGAGAAGATGAAACTTGGCTCAGATTTCATAGTTCACAGATGTGTTTCGAATCTCCTTTGTCTTATCTACTGCAAAGGCCACAAATGTAGATCCTCACTGCCTTCCTAGAAGACTAATTAATGTAGAAATGTCCCAAAAGGTTTCCCTGCTTCTATTCTGTCTTTCGATATGTCCTGCACACTGTGGGTATTTCTTTATTGTGTTTGCTGCTCTATAGCTCCATTTTTCAAAAACCTCTGATGGTCCCCCCTGTACCTCTGAGATGAAGGTGGAGGCCTCTCAATTTTATCTTCTGCTCTTCCTTCCTTAAGCCCACTGAGCTCCACCTTCAGGGAATAACTTCCATTTCTTCAAATCACTAGCCTCGATTATACTTTTGTTCATGTTATTGTTTCATCCTAGAGTACAATGCCTGCCTTCTCTAACCTAGAAAAATACTGCTTGTTCCTTGAGGCCCAACTTCTTTGCCACCTTCCCCGACTCTTTTCGGTAAGAATTCCTTGTCTCTTGTAGCTTGTTGGGTTCACTGGGAGGCAAACCCTGAGATGGAGATTGGCAGCCTGTGGGGAAAGAGAAGAGAACAGGATTGAGCAGTGGGAGAAGACAGACTGAGATACAGTCTCAGTGGAGTCCTTGGCCACCCCCAGGAGAGCTTAGGGTCACTAGGCCAATTACAACTCCTCTTTATTACTTTTCCCATTGGCTCATTCTTATTATATAGTTTTAACTTTTTATATTGGACATCTACTTGACCTTCTGCTCCTTTATTTTTTGTGTGCCTCTTGCCGAATAGCAGGTACACAGTAAATCTCTGTCGAATGAATGAATGAAAGAAACTAGGATTATCTTTGTAATTTTGTTTCCCCATTTTTATAATGAGATGACCAAGACTTTTGAAGGACCTTACTGAAGAAAAACATGCAGTTGTGATTTGCTCTAATATAGTACTATTTTCCTTAGCTTAGCAACAAATCAGCACACATAAGTGTCTGAGATATCTACAGTGACAGAAACTGTGCAGGTGAATAATATTATTTGCATGAAACTATGCTGAGTCCAAACGCACAAGGTCAATAAGAAAATCAATCTATTCTTAATATAACCCATTTTATACTTTTGTCTTAGCCTCACCATGAATACAAAAGACAAGAATCCTTTCCATTTTATAGATGAAAAACAGGCCCAGAGAAGTTAATTGATTTATCTGAAGTCAGACAACAAATTGTTGGTATGGATATAACTAAACATTGTGTCCTGATCGCTAGTCAAGCCTCCCTACAGTAGCCTGCTTAAAATGAAGAGCGAGATCCATCACTGTATTCTGCCTCTTGACACTTCAAACTTTTTATGTCTAAAACCGAAGTTAGAATCCTCTGTCTTCCCACCCAAACCTCCTTCTCAGGCCAAGTTCGTATGTCATTTAACAGCAGCTTCATTGTACTTGTCACTGAAGTTTGAGACCCAGAATCAACCCTGACTCCTTCCTCGCTTTCCTCATAAAGAGCTTCTCTCAGGTGACAACTGTATGGTAACATAGTACTATGGTAGACAGAGTTCCTGTCCTCAGATAACACACAAGTGCGGTTACAATACAGTGCTAAGTGCTGTCATGGTAAAGGTAAGCTAGGGCACTTGACCCAGATTGTGATTCATACAAGTTAAGCCGAGTCATACAAGACAGTAGGAACTATCCAGGTGATGTGCCTGTGGCGAGCACATTTCCCATTTCAGAATCTGTACAAAGTGCAACCAGCACGGGTGACCGAGGGAATAAATAACAGAAAATAAACTGAGGGAATAAATAACAAAAAATGAAGATAGAGCTAAGCCAGATTTTAATGGGCTTTTTTATATGTCAGTCTGACAAGTTTCGTTTGAGGTTTGGACTTAGTTTTTGATTTGACTTATTTTTAGCTTAAAGTCAATCAACTGACAGACTTTATGCTGGGGAGACAAGAGTGTTGTGGAGGACAGGTAAGAGTGTAGTTAGCCTGGAAGAAGGAAAAGAATGGGGTAGACTATTAGAGGTCATGCAAAAAAGTGAGAGGAGTGATGGAGAGAGACTGTGACATATAAGCAAAATGGCTAGATGTGGGGTGAACGGAATGGCAATGAGTGGAGAATCTGTACACCACTCCTTTGCTTGGCTGAGAAAAGGAGAAAGGTCACTGATAACTTAGGGAGACATAGGATATAGAAAAGGTTTTATCGTTATTGCTGCTGCTAATAGTTTTTTAAGTTAGGGAAACTTGAAAATGTGTATATGCTGAAGACAGACAGTATAGAAAGAAAATGAAACTAAAGAAACAGGACAATGAAGTTTAATGTGTTGGTCCAGTTGTCCCAAATCTGAGTGATCATCAGAGTCACCTGGAGTGCTTTGTCAAAAATACCCATTCTTTGGCCTCCAGCCCAGACCGAGTGAACCAGGATGTTGGCTTGGTAAAGCTTGGGGCTCCAGGTTTCAAAACCTGATCGTGTTGATCATCCAGGCTCAAGAACTCCATCTCTACATCCTGAGTATCGCCATGAAATATAGCCCCTCCTAAATACATGGTAAAGTGATAGGATGTAGCGAGGAGTTGTTTTCTTTTACTCCTCTTGTGAATGTTTGGAGAGCACCTAGACCTTCAGGTCCTCTGGAAGTGATTACTGAAAAGGAAGAGGGTAGAGCTGTAGATCTTATACTGATTTTAGATTGCTGCAGAAGTTTACTCGGGGTTCTCTGAGCCCATGACCAGGCTGTCTCAGGTGGGTCAAGGACAGAATGGACTGGTTATTTTTGCATTATAGAATTAGCCTAGAACAGACATGACAGACCATGAACTTGGAATAGAATCCAAGATTTAAGAATCTCTACTACTTAGTATTAGACTAAAATAAATACAGTGAGATAGCTGGGTCAACTGCCATTAACCAAACTTTAGCAATGGGCTTTAGCTATTGTGATCACTGTGATGGAAAAGTCACTGGGCTGCATGCTCTGGATCTCATTCAGGGCTCAGAGTTACTCTTCCCTTTCTGAGTCAGAATATCCTTACCTATAAAATGAGAATAATAGTATCTCTTTGATGAACCTCCACTTTCTGGCTCTTGCTAGCTGTTATATATTTAGGTAAATTAACCTCTATATGGCTCAATGTCTTGAAGAATAAATAAAACATACTGTAAAAATTAACAGAGATAATACATATGGAAGACTTAGCAAAGGCCTGGTACATGGTAAATGGCTCAATATGTTTACCACTTCTGGAGCAGCATAAACAGCATCGGCGGGGTGGGGGTCGAGAGGAGGGAGGTCCATGAAATATAGCCCCTCCTAAATACATGGTAAAGCGATACTCAGGATATAGCGAGGAGTAGGAATTGGAAAGATGTGATAGTGTATAATGCCAGAAATTATGTTAGGAATCCTCAGAATGTGAATTTATTTTATTCCCCTCCAAAATGATTGCTGTTGCACAGAGTATTACTCAAAGGTGCTGTGTAACTTCTGGTCTGTCGGGGAAGTGTTTGTGTTTTTATATGTCTGCAACTTTGTGTATTTAGGACAGCTCTTGTATTTTGGATTTGGCAAACTGTGGGAGGTAGATAGCTTTGGGTGTTTTGCTCAGTGGTGTTGGGCTGGGTATCAGAAAGCCCAGAGTTCCTTGAGGTGGGAGGCAACAAGCTTTCTATTACAGGGCTTCTTTTTCTGTCCCTACCCCTGGCGGACAATATTGTTGAGAAAAACAAAATTCACAGCCCAACTACAGGCGATTTGTAACCTATCTCTTTCTTACCAGCCTGGTGGTTTAAGCATTAAAGAGGGCAGACAAGGAGTTTGAGAACATGGTTAGTTTTGTTTTGACTGGAGAGGTCAATGACATTAGAGCTGGTCAGACGTAGATGGCAAAATTGGAAGGAAAATATTTGGAGGTCATGGGATCTGGGTCTATATGTTAGAATTATCCACAGTTTAGTACACTGTATGCAGTCGGATCTTAAGACGCAATAATGAGAAGAACACCTAAAAAGGAGAAAGGCACATTTTTAGCTGTTTTTCTTGATAACAGTTTTGTGTGTTACGGTTGAAGAAAAGTAAGCCAATGAGTATTGCAGAATCGTTTGTCTTTGCTTAGAATTAGCATAGGGCCTGCAAGAGAAAGAAATAGTCATTTTGTTGAAGGCTACGCAGAGGGGGATTGTGGGGGAAGAGCTTGCCTTTAAAGAATAAGGAGCCATCACAGGTAGGTCCTCATTCTCTAAAGGCCAATGTTAGATTTTCTCCATCATTCTCATCTGTTTCTTGGTACTCTTTGGACATTTTGTTTAGTCTTGGATCACTTTTAATAATCTCAGAGTGCTGACCTACAGCTTTTAAGTCAATAGAAAGTAAAGATGCCCTGTTTTTAAAACAAAACAAAACAAAACATAAACTTGATCAATTACAGTGGGAAGTTTGCGCTTTCTCTCTAGTTGTAAATCCATGCATTTCCCTCCTATTGGCCTTCGTTCTGTGCCCTCTTACACTTCGGTTTCTAAAGGGGCTTGGGGAACATAGGTGAAGAGCCTTGACCAAGATCATCATTCTCTTGTTCGCTCTGAAAATACTGAGTACTTCCTAAAAGCCAGACATCCAGGCTCTGGGAATATGATACACAAAACTGAGTTGGCTCTTGCTGTCATAGACTTACAGCTCCTCTTCGTGAGAGACATGAATGAAATAGCTGAAAAAATAAATACATCGGACATTACCAATTTTTTGCTATGAAGAAAAGCACTGAGTATTCTGAGACAGCATAACACTTGAGGGATAATCTCTCTGAAAAGTGAAAAGAGTATTCTGAGCCTAAGGATCATGTTGGAAAACTGAAAGGAATAGCTCTTGATGTACAGTGTGGTGAGTGCAAGAGGGGAAAGGTGAGATTGGACAGTAGGAAGGAGCCAGATGGTGCAAGGCCTTATTGAGTTTGGATTTAGTACTAGATGTTGTATAGTGGGAAACCTTTGAAGGGTTTTAATTAAGCAAGTCATTGGAGAGATTTGATTTCCATTTTAGAAAGATGCGTTTGGATGCTGTATTGAAAGTAAATTTAAGGTGAGGGAGCTTGCCAGCCTTAGAGATGGGATTTGAACCCATGGCTTCTTATTCCCGGTCCATTCTGATTTATCAGGGTCTTCCTTCTTGTTCTTAAGTACCAACCCGAATTAAAAAGAATGTGTAAAATAGCATTGGGCCTATGTCCAAATGGCTTACTGATGCTTGCTCACATGGACTGAAGGAAAAAGACACCAACAAAGTAAGGTGTCAGCTGTATAGTTTCTCAGTGAAATAAGAACTCCTATTATCAAAAATAAGCTATTTGTTTGATGTCGCTCAAAGTCATGAGAGCTGTAATTACTGTTGACTCTGCCATCTAAACTGTAGCTTGCGTCTGTGCCATTTTACAGTTAAGCCAGCTTGTGGAGTCAGTGCCGAACCCCGTAACACTGGACTACCTAGCTGGCATGTGCCAGTTTCAGCAAATTCAGCAGTTGTTTTTTCTCACAAGATTAAACGTGCACTTTAGCCTTATTTCAATTATAATATCATTACTTTTCATCTTTTCTCTTTAATTGTATTCATTTATTTACATTGTATGTTTAAAAACTAATGCAACCAGTTATCTTGATTGGGAAGCACCAACATGTTATGTATTTACTCTGCCCCTCAAGAAATACGAGTGTGCATTTTATCTGTTGAGCGCTGTACTGTTCTGGAATAAGCATATCTAAGCCAAACCATGACTCTGCCCTCCTGGCTTTGAGCAAGTTAGTTCAGCAACTGTAAAATGGGTGTAATAACAAATTCAGAGTAATTATGAAAAGCACCATACCACCTATAAACCTGGTTTATATGATGCTCAATAAATTTTTACTATTTTATTATCAAATCAGTTTTATTGAGGTAAATTGACATCCAGTAAACATATGTTTAACATATGCAGTTGATACAATTTGACTGGATAGCCCCATGAAATCTTCAGATGAGCAGGCTTTTTATCTTTCCATTTACCTGTCTATTCGGTACTTGGTTGTATTGGTGGTGGCGGTGGTGGTGGGATAAGGGAGTGTTTATGATTTTAAAACATACTAGAATTATCATTGCTCTGTATTGATTTAGTCACAAGGTTTAATTCATTTTTAATTGGATTTGGCATTAGAGGAAAGTAAGATTTCAGAGTTTATCAAACAAAGGTATTGAAAAACAATCGAGAAATAGTGCTGCTGTGCAGACATACCAGCCTGTGCGCTGCAGATACCAACCCTGCAGCTCTCATAGACTGTGGCCTTGATGTGAAAAGAACTCAGAAACTCTGCTTCAGGGATACAGAGATGGCTCAGATATAGATCTCACCCTTGAGTATCTTAGGATCTAGGGATGGAGGAGCAAAGTTACCCATAACAACAATAACACTAACTAGAAGGCAGGAAGAGGTAAAATGCTGGAGGAATTCAGAGTGTGCCATAACTTCTGTCTTGGGGATAAGCTTCAGTGAGGAAAAATCCATTTACTGCCTCCCTCACATGTGTCTGTCTGAGGTAGGTGTGCAGAGCAGTTTAGACACATACAGGCCCTGCCTGTTGATAGCTTAAAGCCTAATGCAGTGCATCATGGGCTGACAGGTTGGGCATCTGCCCAGCTTTTTCTGGACGGTGTCCAACACTTCTGAAAAGTGAGTGTGCAACACCACACCAAGTTTGCCAGTGACCAGAACACCTAACTGACTCGTGAATGGAGAAGCCCCCTCTGAGTTGCCTGCATGGATAATAGCGCTCTCATTCACCTCCATGGCTAGGTCAGCAGGGGGCCTGCCTGGGGTGCACACCACAATGATAGATTACTTCCGGGCTCTGGGGTCCTCATTACCATCATATCCATCATCTTCTGCTAGTACTGAATAACGGATGAAATTTAATCAGATGCCAAAGGAGTTCTCAGCGGGAGGGTTTGGGGAACCTTGCCTGATACTTAAACTCTTAGTGCTGCGATGATTATAAAGAACCAGAATAATCTTTTTGTGGTGAGACTAAATGTATCATGCACTGAATGAACTCTGATTTATTTTTAAAACAGTCTTGTCCTCATTGGCTCCCCATTTAATAGTCTCTCTATAGCCTGTTTATTGTTACAGATGTTACTTTTAAATGAGGTCATTGAGCTTTCCTTTACTTCCAAAGGCAATGTTTGCCTTTCTATTGCTGGATTGGCACAGCTGCCTGGAGAACAGTGCTAATATGAGATCAAGATTAAGGCTTCAGACCCCCAGGAGATGAGGCAAAGAAAAATCCTCTTCCATGTTTACATGCACTCACCTCAGCCATATGTCTCAGGAGAACGTGTGGTTGCCTGAATCCAAGTGATGAATGACCTTGGCAGAGTGGAGAGGGGACCGGCATTGTGGACACACAGGGCTTGTCCACTGAAACCTCAAACGGGTCAAAAGCCTCTCTCAGCCTGTTTCCACATGTGTATCTTGGGGATGCTAATTTTTCACTCCTGGAATTTTTGTGAGGATAAAATGTGCTACAGCTCCTTGGTATGTGCTGGGCAGGGTCTTTACTGAAAGCATGAGGCAGTGAGCAGGCTTTAAGTCCTCTATGTAAGGCATTTTACATGGTGTGGTTGGAGGACCAGCACTAAAACTGAAGGACCATTGGCCAAATCTAGCTTGTCATGGATGTTTGTAAGTAAACTTGAATTGGCACCCACCCACACATTTGTTTAAGGATGTCCATGGCTGCTTTCACACTGCAGTGGCCCAGTTGGCTAACTGCAACAGAGACCATATGATCTGCAAAGTCAGAATCTGAGGCAGACAGACCAAAGGATGGCCACGTGGCATTCAGAGCTTTATGTGTGTTTTTGTCAAAGGTGCCTCACACTTCTCTTTTTGTCCTTGCTCAAACTCCTCCTCCACTGAATTGCCCTCTGTTACATTTCCCCGTATATAATCCTTTTGGCATATTGGTTATTACAGTAGGGTTTGTTTTTTGCTCATCTTTGTGTATTTTGCAGCATGTAAAGCAGCACCCTATCCATAATAAGCGTATAAAACATACCTACATAACTGAGTTGGTTTGGAACGGAGTGACAGGGCATCAGAGGAAGGAGAGAACTCATTTTGGGGAGAGAGGATAAGAAAGACTTCGTGGAGGTTTGGGGGCAGGATCGTACACAGTAAGATGGCTGTGACTCCAGCTGCAGATCAGTGGCAGGGATGCAGTATACATAGAAAAGAAGGCAGTACTGCATAATGTAAAGAACACAGGAGCCAGGATTCGGAGGCTTGAATCCCAACTTGGCCATTTACTGATGAGGCCTTAGACAAATCGCTAAAGCTCTCTACACATTTTTTCACAGCTCCAAAGTAGGGAGTAATGATCTCACCTTCATCCTAGGGTTGTTGTATGGATTAAATGAGATAACATAAAGGAAAGCCTCTATCCCAGTGCTGGCACACTGGAATCATTTTATAAGCTGGTACTGAATGATTATGGTTCTAGCCTATCAAATACCATCTATGCTGTTTCTCTCATTGTGGAGTGAGCAAGATCAAGGTCACAGGTGTAATCCCTCTGGAGAGTAGGCCTGTTAACGTTAATATTTTTTACAGTTAGAGAATTTACCCCAAGCCAGCAAGTAAGTGTATGCTGGCCCAACAGGGACTAGCTTGGTGAGGGGAGGGTTTAATGCAGATGAATCATTCATGCTAGAGAAAATAATCCAGGACTTACAGTGTCACCATACAGTGTTAAGGGTAATAGCTTCACCTGACTGAAACATTCATTACATTTTCTATTATGGTGTACTTTTTAAGGGACAGAAAGAAAATGCTTAATAGAAAATTTACAGCCTAACATCTAGTGGAATTTCTTCATACTACAAGCAGTTTATGCAAAACAGATGCCTGAGGAGTGGTGCTGCGTGCACCTGTGGGTTTGGCGGTTACATTTCATTTCCCCTCCTCCTCCAGTTCTTGCAGACAACCTGAAATCCAACCCTGGAATTAAGTGGCAGTATTTCAGTTCAGAAGAAGGAATTTTCACTGTTTTCCCAGCACACAAGTTTCGGTGTAAGGGCAGCTATGAGCATCGCAGTAGGTATGTTGACTTACTTGCTAAAATTTTATTTACTGTTTAAGAATGATCTGTATGAAATATAGACTCCTCGTTTATACACATGGCTCAGAAACTTATACATGTTCTGAAATGGTTTTACCACTGAACATAGGTGAATGTGGATGTGCTAGGAAGGGCAAATGATAAAGCCCAGAGCTTTTCTAGAAGTATCTAACAAGCCAAATAAACAAGATGTTTATTTACTAAAGAAATTAAACTAATTGAAGCATCCAGACTATTCTGAGCTTCAGACACCTTTGAGATATAAATGGTAATGCCTTTTCTGAAGTGCAGCTCTAGAAGACTTTATAGCATATCTTAGAGTTTGTGTTGCTCAGCTTTCCTTTCTGTGATAATGTGCTTGTCCATCCTTTTGAAATTTACGCACAGATCTCAGCTTCTAGAAGTATAAAGGTTGTCTCGAAAACAATGGATTAAGGACTCATCATTAGCATGGTAAATGACCTGAGATTGTACCACTTAGCCAGAAGGGCAATAAATGGTGAAATCGTCTATATGACCAGCCTTATCAGTTTACAGAACCCCTTAGGCAAAGATATTTTCCTTTCAAATCCCCATGGTTTCTGTTCTGCAGTGTCACATGTTTGATGCCAGAACTTCTGGAGCTAGTGTAAGATGCCCACTTTTCAGAGTATAAACCATCACTTTAGCTTCTCTCTATCTTCACTTTAAGTTGTGTTTAGGATTTTCTCCAATGAAGTACTTCTGTGCTTTTCCTAGAAAGACATTTATATCGTACGGTTGGTTTCTTCTGTTCCCGTCCTAGACATCCTGGTAAAGACTTGAATATTTTAGAAATTGAAACAGAAGCCATGACCTTGGATTCTAGTCGGCTCATCTCTCTAGTCGGCTCATCTCTCAGGAGAGGCTAAAGACACCAGAAACCATCTAATTTTTCATTTGCTTCTCAGAAGAGAGATTAGCTGACATGCCGCTTTTAATGAACCACCTGTGAGGGATAGTCCAAAAGGAAAAGCAGGACCTTATCACAAATGACCATTCATCTCCACTCAGAAGGTTTCATGCATCTCTACCCTAAATATGTTACTATTTATCCCATTAAAGCAGTTTTTAACAACTTATTGTGACAGTGTGAACACATGCTCTGCGTATTCTTTGAGTTGAATTGGAAAGAAGATGCTGTGTCATTTTTTAAAAATCCATTCACCCAGCTTAGAGGACCTAAAAAGTTCAATTTTTAACGTAATTGTCATTATTAGGATAGTTAGAGTTTCTTCCTTTCTGTTTTCTCTTTCATTTCTGTAGCCGCATCTACCAAATTCTTTTTATCCCATTTCCCTACTGGCTCAATGGTATCGACTAGTGGTCCTTCAGTATTAGTGCAGGACTTGAGGCTTGAGAACAGTTAATGTAAACTTGGCCAGATTTTTAAGTTATTTGGTACTTTGCCTATATTTCTTAATTTGTGCACAGGCTTTTGTGACTCAACTGGCGTCTAACATTTCACAGAAAAATCCCGTGTTTTAGGGGTGTCAATAAAGGAAAGCATTCTCTTGAGGCTGATTTGCTTTCTTAAGCTCCCCCTAATTTGTTCCAGCTTTAAAACTGTGAATAGAGACCTCATTAAACCTCTTCTCACAAACCTTTCTGTACTGCACACTAGCAGAAGCCTGCTTTGATGAGAAGCATTTCTGCTTTGGAGCTCTACCCCCTCCCCCTTTTCTTAATGTTGGCAAACAAAAACCTGGCAAGAACAGTGGCTATCACAGGCTTGGACAGATTTGATGGAACAGTTTTAAGTGCTCAGATAAGGAACCTTTTGGTGGCTAACTTATGTGAATTGCTTCACACTGAAAGGAAAGGGCTCTCTTAGCAGCAGCCTTTGTCTTGGGGGAGAGAAACCAAATCTACTGTTCAAAGCTGCTCATAATGCTCACAGATTATAGGCTGCCTGAGTTTTAGCAAAGTCCCATTCTGTAAGTCTGCCAAGGAAGACCCAGCACTGGCAAACTGACCTTTTTCTCCTTCTGGTGCTGTCTCTGCAGCTTGAGGGGCCATCGGCTCCGTTTTTAGTAGCAAGATGGTAACAGTGAGCAGCATCGCCACGAGCAGCTGAGAGACTGACTTTTGAGTGTGCTGAAAAAGCCAGCTTTCCAATAGATTTGCTTCTTTAAACTTTCTCCCAGTCACTTTAATCTTTAGGACATAAGTTACCAATCCCTGTTCTGCAGACACACATTGTTGTCTTAAGGTGTTTTTTTAATGTACCAGTAAAGTTTCTCCTTCCATGCTGGTCTCTCCATCCTTGTGCCATCCCTGGACAAACATAGACACCAATATGCCCGCACATCTGTAGTGTTCACAGCTGTGTTAGGTTGAGGCCTTTTACTTAAACCAAGACTGACCCCAGAGAGCTTTTTCCCCTTCTAGACCTATCTACGTCTCTACAGTCCGGCCGCAGTCAAAGCACATAGTAGTGATCCTGGACCACGGGGCCTCCATCACGGACACCCAGCTTCAGATCGCCAAGGATGCTGCCCAAGTCATCCTTAGCGCCATCGATGAGCATGATAAGGTGACCATTATCCCAGTGACCTGCATGGCGTTGGAACCCCTTCGAATGTCTTTGTAAAAGCATTGTATGTTTTATGATATATATTTTTAAATCCATCTTTAAAAGTGACTTTGGTAAAAGAGAGTGGTTTAAGTTTTTATTCTAGTATTTGAGGAAGGAGCTGCCAGCTCTAATTCCAGATCTCTTTTAAAACCACCCCCACCCCAGCCGAGGCTTGCATTTCCTTTATGCCTCCTCTTAAGACCTGATTAGCTGTGACTTTCACACTGGAAGTCATGCTAAGGAGCAAAAGGGCAAGGGCTTGGATGTAGGTAGATGGCTGGACTTTATCTCAAGACTGATGGGAGGTAAAGGAGAAGGGAAGACTGCTAGAGGTTTACTAATCTGTAGGACAGGTGTGTTTACAGCTAGTAATAATTTATTGCCTGTGGACATTTTCTACTTCATCATTTTGACTTTTCCAACTCCTAAAGTTTTACTCACTAGTGTAGTTATTTAAAACATACATCCCATATCTTTACCTTCACTCCCACCTCTATTTGGAAAACCAAGATGGTTAGTACTTGCTAGTATTTTTCTTTGCATAAATTACTTTTTTTAAATGTATACATAAACACCATACTGCTGATTTCATCTTGGAACAAAGACCAAACTCTAGGATCCCTTCTTCTTACCAATCCTTAACTAATCCTTTTCAAATTTGACAGATTTATGCCTCTAGGCATTTATTTTTAAACTCTCAGAAATCTGTAGGCCTTCTCATTCCTTAGGCTCTTCTGGAATAAATAAAAAGTAAATACATTTACAGAGTAAGCTAACAAGCTTTCTTTTTCTCTCCCCAGATCTCTGTGTTGACTGTGGCAGACATTGTCAGGACTTGCTCTCTCGACCAGTGCTATAAGACGTTTCTGTCTCCAGCCACCAGTGAGACAAAAAGGAAAATGTCCACCTTCGTTGGCAGCGTAAGGTCTTTGGACAGCCCTACCCAGCATGCGGCGGGATTTCACAAGGCATTCCAGCTGATTCGAAGCACAAACAACAACACAAAGTTCCACGCAAGTAAGCTCACTCTCTCAGAAGACTTATAAACTGATACATAAAGGGTGGCAATAGGAATATATTGCACATGGATCATACAACTCTGTCTAGAGGGATTTTTTTAAGTGACTTGGGATAAAATTTTTCAGTGTTGTCATATTGGTCATCTAATATGAGGATCTTGCTAGATTGTTTTCATCTTTTCCGATGGAAGATACTCAGTCTGCACAATTTCTTCACTCCTAGATCTTCCTCTTTCTGCCTCTTTATTAAGAACATAGCCCCACTTATTTCCCAGGGGAATATCCTCATCCTTTTTAATGCTAATTGTCAACCCTGCCTCCTCACTGACTTAGAGTAGAGGTTTGCTTGTGCGCATGTGCATATAAAAGGGCAGCAGGAGATCTTGCCTTGATCCTTCCTTCCTTCTAACCAGCTGTCATTTAGATGAGCATGGCCCTTCAAATGTACAAAGGCACTGTAATTTAATTTTCATGTATTAAAGAAAATCTGGAATTAGGATGCATGCAAAAGGAAAGAAAAGGATGTTTGAAATAAGACACATGCTTTGAAACTACTGAAAGGAATCTATGTCATTTTCCCTTTCATATTCGAAAATCTATTTGTAGGGTTTTTTTTTTTTAATAAATGTATCCTCTTGAGATCAATTTAAAGAATTTCTTTTCAAGCTCTTCAGTGTATCTGCATCAAAACTAAGATAGAATTGATAAACGCAAAGCACAGTGCCTGGCACATGGTGGACCCTTGAAAGAAGCTACTATAATTATTGCAACTAATGATGGTAGATGGCATATTAATTTTATGTTTCTGTATATTATTATCTCACAGTTTCCATGGGTCATGAGTCCAGATATTCCTTTAGCTGGGTTCTCTGTTTGGGATTGCGCAAGGTTGCAGTCCAGCAGCCAGCTAGGTCTGTGGTTTCATCTAAGGTTTGGAGTCCTCTTCCAAGCTCAGTTGTTGACAGGACTAATTTCCTTGCAACCATAAAACTCATGTCCACTTCCTTCTTCAACGTCAGCAGGAGAGCATCTCTTCTTCAGGCCCCTAATTTCAGGTGAAGGCTTAGACCCTCTTTTAAAGGTCTCATCTGTTCTAATCAGGCCCACTCTCCCTCTTGATTCAATCAGATTGCTCTCCCTGGTGACTGACTTGTTTGAGACCTCAGTAACATCTGCAAAATTGCTCCATCACTTTTGCCATATTGGTTAGAAGTGAATTACTGGTCATGCTCACTCTCAAGGGTAGAGGATTACTCAAGGGAGTTGGTCATTGGGGTCATCTTAGAATTGCAACAACCAACCTTGGCAAGTGCCAGCTATTCACAGACTAATAAGGGCTAGGAACAAGGGTGCCCTCTCAAGTATTCAAGACGGATTGGCTAGCTGGTCGATGCCATTTACCTATGGGTGCCACCTACCTGCCGCCATCTACCTGTCAGCATTCCTCATTACAAGTGTTTGTTCTTGATTCTTCAGCCATCAAACCATCTTTTAAGTCCAGTTTTGATTATTACACTGTTTAAATAATGGCAAGAAACACAAGCTCGGCAGTGGCCAGGCAGTATGAATGTGAGTCAGGCAAGCCCAAGGTAAGGTAATGAGGGTTGTTTGCAGAGCATAGTCAGTTGGATAGTGCTTGCTGCACTGAGGGGCAGCTGCTCTTCAGTTCAGCCTGTGGCTGCCAGACAGGAATTCCTGCCCAGTGTTGCCAGATCTTCTGTTTCAAGAGAAGCCAGAAATCTGGATTTTTATGTGAAATCCCTTGATTTTCAAATGTTGACATTTGTTCCAGCTTTAAAACTGAGTAGAGACCTCATTAAACCTCTTCCTACAAACCTTCCTGCACTGCGCATTAGCAGAGGGCCGCTTTGATGGCTCCATTTCTCCTCAGGGTTTTTTGGTTTTTCTTAATGTTGGCAAACAAAAACATGGCAAGAAAAGTGACCACCACAGACTTGGACAAATTTCGATGGTACTGTTTTTTTTTAAAGTCTCAGAGGAGTCTTTTTGAGGCCAAATAAGATGTTTCTAAGGTTTAACTCACAGGCCTCCACTTTATAGCTTCATAGAAACAAGACCCCAATTGGGTTGCATAAAAAAATACGTTAGGAATTAGCATTGTCCAGTTTATTAAGAGAGATTTGAGGGGCTCTCAAGCAATATAACATAGTGATTAAGTATGTGGGTTTGGGATTTCAACCAATGTGGTTTCAGATTCCTACTCTGAAATTTTTCTAACCTTGTGAACTTGTGTAAATTATTTGATCTCTCTAGGCCTGGTTTCCTCATCTGCACATTGGGGCAATAATAAGATCCAAGATTTCATCATAAATATTAAATAAATATAGCTGTGGTTATTATGATATTTAGTTTCTATGAGACTTCTAGCTCCAGCTAACTTAACGCCAGCAGATACCCCAGACATCCTAAACTGACCTCAGGCTCAAAATGGCTGAGGACTACTCGGCTATAGCACAGTGAGTGCTCTGGGTATTCCTCCCAGAAGCTTGCACTACTCATTACTACTTCTATTCATTCCACAATTATTTAGCATCTACTCTGTACCTGGCACTGTTTTAAGGCCATCGGGTGCTGTTAGCCTAATAATTAGACCTACCCTGTAGGATTGTTTTGAGGATTAATCTGTGCATGAAAATAAAATGTCTGGCCCATACTAGTAGCCATATTAACAGAAGCTACAGGTCATAAATTATTGTAACTTTCCACTAATTCGTTTTGCACTAATCAGAAAATCTAATACTTTTACCTAGTACTGGTTCTTTTTTCAGTCCTATGGTAGACCTATATCCGATATCATAAATGTATTTGGGTTACTCGTTCAGGGTTTGTTTTGGGGGTAATTGGTTGGTGAGTCACTTTACAGCAGAAGAAATAAGATGATTAGGAGTAGGATTCAAATGGCGTTGGACAAAGCTCAAATTCGAGTTGTCTTTTCCCTTTTGATATTGACCCCAAGACTTGCTGGTACCTTAGACAGAGACTTGCCAAATAGAAAATCTATTGCATTTTCTTCCAGGTATGTGTTTATGCCGTTGCTCTGCCCCAAGTCCCTATAACTACTCATCCCCAACATTACTAATGTTTAAAGTTCCTCTGAGTGACTAGAGAGGGAATATTCTAATAAGGAAAAATAAATAAATCAGACCAAATTTGGCAGGTCTGGTGTCTAAGAAAAGAAAAATAACTCAATTTTGCTTGAAGGTAGGGCAGGAGTGGAGTCAGGGGCTGGGCGGAGACAGTGAGGATGCTTACAAATAGATATCTTGTTGCTGGGATGGAAAGAAAATACGCTTGGCTGCTAAAGAAGCCTGTAGGCTGTAGGCCTTCTGGCTTTCCACCTATAGGCATGTGCCCTAAAACCAGCTTTCAGAAGCATATTTTATCCAGAAGCATAAAGGTAAGTAAGACACTCAAAGCGTTCTTTTTTAGGTTATTCTTAGAGGTGTTTTCAAGAATTTATCACACATGGTAACTTTGCCATAGGGCAGTGGTTTGTCTCAGACGTTAAGTGAACTTCATGGTTTATCTGTATTCCTCCTACTAGGGAGTCAAGCAGTATACAGGTTTTTCTGGTCTGAAGCTTTAAGTGAAGTGTTAAGATCCCTAACAAAATAATTTGCAGGTGTGTATTTACAACATTGGGAAAATACTGTCATCTAGTTTAAGACAGAAATGTTTTTAAGCTAATGAGTTTATTTGTTTTGCATCAGCATTCACTTTCTAATTTATGATAAATAAATAGTGCAATATGATTTGCAGTTGGTGTTTATTAGAGAATTATTCAAGCATCAAAATTGTCTTTAAGACTTGCTTGTATACCAAGTCTTGGTAGTAAATAAGATAACAACTTTTAACAGATTTACTTCTTTGAATCAAATTTTAGTAAGCTCAGTTCAGTTGCCGAAAACATTGATACAACATAAACTAACTAAAAATGGAAATTTACAAACTGAAGGAACTTCAAGCATTGTATCCTCATCATTCTGAGGATAATTTTTAAAAAGAACTATATTCATTATCTGTTGCTGGGTAACAAATTATCCCAACACTCAGTGACTTAAAATAATAAAGTCATTGTCTCAGTGTCTATAGGTTAGGAATCTGGACACTGCATAGCTGGGTGCCTCTGGCTAAAGGGGTCTCATGAAGTTGCAGTCAAACAGTTGGCCAGGGCTACGATCATCTCAAATTTCAACTCGGGAAGGATTCGCTCCCAAGTTCACTCAAGTGGGCATTGGTGGAACTCATTTCTGAGGGCCTCAATTCCTTACCTATCCGTTGGACAGATCACAGCATGCTATCTGACTTCCCAAGGTGGAAGCCACCATCTTTTTGTAACCCGATCTATCTCTTGGCATCCCATCCCCTCTGCTGCATTCTGTTCACCGGTAGCAAATCATTAAATCTAGCCGACACTCAAAGGAAGACTACTACACAAAGGATGCAAATATCAGGAGGTAGGATCATTGGGGCACCACCTTGGAGATTGCCTGCCACAGTAACTGTAAAGCAATCTCAATTAAATGACAGCAATAAGGACCTGAAGAGATAAGCATATAACATACTGTCTAAATATTTATTTCTCAGTAAAAAGAAGATAAATTCATGTGCAGGATGTCTTATAAATATATATCGAGTCAAAGAATCTCAGATTAGAAAGAAAATGTAAAAATCCAGCTCTCTTAATTTTCTCCCTCCATTAAAACTGCCATTCAGCCTCTGCTTCTGTGTCTCTAGCGCAGTGAAATCCTGCACTTTTGTTTTTGAGTAAATCCACTTGAAAAGAGTTTTCTTCACACTGAGGTAAAATGACTTCTCAGTTACTCTACCCATTAGCCCTGGTTGGAGAGTAGTTTTAATCTTGAATCATAGGTGCTACTTGACACCAACGCAAGAGTTTTGTACTCGCTTTGTATCTGTGTGTTGCGGTTTCTTTTCTCTTTTATCTTCTATTTGCTGTCACCCTTTTGCTTTTACTCTTTATTTAAATTAATCCGTTAGTCCTCACAGTAACCCTATTTAAGTAAGTACCGTTGTTATCCCGTATTATAGACGAGGAAACTTAGGTGTAGAGAGGCTAAAAAAAATCTGCCTAAATCACACAGGCACAGCTTGTAAGTAGCAGAGCTGGGAGTTGAACACAGGCATCCTGGCTCCTGTGTCCATATTTCAATGTTCTTCTACACTGAAGAGTTTTAAAAACAAAAACATTTCTAGAGCTACTTAGTGTAGGGGAAGATAACCGTACATGTCTCAAGAGCCCCTGAAAGAACCACCATTTTTAAAGCCTAGTCTCCCCAAAATCCATGTTCTTGGAAAAGATTAAATCAGGTTCTGAATCCTCCATTACAGAAGGCAGGAGAGATTTCTATGTGGAATGGTTAAATTACCTCAACCGCGGGTGCCTAAAGGAAATTTTCTTTTATCTGGTAAATTTATTAGGAACATCTCTTTACCTGACACTGGATAAATGAGGCCTCGTTGCCCACAAAGGGCAGGATGGACGAGAAACAGAGGTAGGGAGATGAAAGCCCCAGCATCAAATGGGAATGAGTAGGAATATTGGGCCAGGCAGGTCCTTGAGGCGGGAAAGTCCAGGGGAAATGAAAAAGAAACAACTGCCTTTAGTCAGAATCCAAAGTAACAATTTGTATGTTTTTGTTTAGATACAGACATGGTCATAATTTACCTGTCAGCTGGCATTACATCAAAGGACTCTTCAGAGGAAGATAAAAAGGCAACTCTCCGTGTCATCAGTGAAGAAAATAGCTTTCTAAACAACTCCGTAATGATTCTCACCTACGCCCTTATGAACGGTAGGTAGTGTTTTGAGATTTTTCTTTCAGATGAAAGTTCTCTCGAAGTGCATGCTGCTTTTAAAAAAATAAAAAGAACCGTTAGCGGTGTACTTTGATGAAGAATATAAGAAGAGGGGCAACTAAGCGCTTCCTTTCCAAGCCCATCTTTCTCTGCCTAATGTTGTTATTCAGGGCCGGATTTTACATTTAATGTGTTAGGATAGTCCCTTTCTCTTCATTTCTCTCTCTAGCCAACTGCTAATTTCTGAACCTTCTCCAGGTATGTGGTCTTACGAGAATTCTGTATGGCCCCATTTTTTTTTTTCAGTTCTCTATCATATTCTTGGATTTTGATACTGCATGGAGGTTACTAAAGTATCTTGTCAATTTAAGCTTTAGAGGACCAAGGTAGTGACCAGGATTCTAATGTATAACCAAGACTGTGACTGTCACATTTCCCTGCAGAATCATTGTGAAGCCTCTTCTGCTCATTTCTCCACCTCGGCTTCCTTAGTTGTATAATGGAGATAAGTATTATCTACATGACAGTGTTGTTGTGAAGATTAGCCCTAATGTGTAGGAAACACCCAGGACAGTGCCTGGCACTTGCCGTGTACTCATTACAGTTGATTTTGTTGCTCTTAAAGCAGACACTGTATGAGCGTGTTTAGTAAATTGGCAAATCTGAGGAAATGCTCATTATCTTTTCTTCTACTCTCCAGCCTGTCCCCTAGTCTGTCTACAGCTCAGTTTTCTAGCCTCTCTGCCATATCTTTTCTCTCCACCTGTTAATGCGTTGCTCTTCCCCTGAAGCATTTTCTTCTTCAGGCCACTTGTTCTCTGTTCAAGGTGTCCATATTCTCTTGTTTTTAAGAGGGCATGTCTTGTTGTTCATCAGCCCTTTTATTTTTTCTATGCACTTTCAGGTTTCCATGTAAAACTATGTGGCTTTAGGGACAATGATTCTCATGTTTTAGTGTGCTAAGGATTACTTGGAGATTTTTTGTAAAATGCAGAATCCCAGGCAGTGCCCTCAGATTTTTATTGAGAGCTTCCTGGGCACAGTCCAGGAACCTGTGTTGGGACCAACGTGCTTCTTTTTTTTTTTTTTTCATTTTCAGTTGACAGACAATATTATATGTTTCAGGTGTACAACATAATAATTACACATTTATATAATTTACAAAGTGATCACTAATAAATCTAGTACCCATCTCATACCATACATAGTTACTACAATATTATTACTATATTCCTTATGTTATACTTTATATCCCCATAACTCTTTTGTAACTACCAATTTGTACTTCTTAATCCCTTTCAGCATAAAGTGAAATTATATAGTATTTGTCTTTCTCTGTCTGGCTTATTTCACTTAACATAACACTCTCTAGGTGCATGCCATTGTGGATGGCAAGATTTTATTCTTTTTAATGGCCAAGTAATATTACATTGTATATGTGTCCCACTTCTTTATTATTTCATTTGTCAATGGACTATCCATTCACTTAGGTTACATCTATATCTTAGCTATTGTAAATAATGCTTTAATGAACATATGGATGCATTTATCTTTTCAAATTAGTATTTTGGGTTTCTTTGGATAAATACCAAGAAGTAGAATTGCTGGGTCCTTCATTGTCTTTTGTTATAGTCTTGGTTTTAAAGTCTATTTTGTCTGATAGAAGTATTGCTACCCCAGCTTTTTGTTTTGTTTTGTTTCCATTTTCATGAACTATCTTTTTCCATTTCTTTACTTTCAACCTGTGTCTTTCGATCTAAAGTGAGTCTCTTGTAGGCAGCATATGTGAGGGTCTTGTTTTCTTAGCCATTCAGCTACCTCATGTCTTTTGATTGGAGCATTTAATCCATTTACGTTTAAAGTAGTTGTTGATAGATATGAAGTTATTGTCAATTTATTATTCATATTTTTTATTTTTTTTCTTCTTAAGGAAGTCCCTTTAATATTTTTTGTAAGACTAGTTTGGGTGCTGATGAACTCTTTTAGCTTTTTCTTATCTGGGAAGCTCTTCGTGTGTCCTTCGATTCTAAATGATAGCTTTGCTGAGTAGAGTAATCTTGGTTGTATATCCTTTCTTTTCATCACCTTGAATATTTCGTGCCAATCCCTTCTGGCCTGCAAAGTTCCTGTTGAGATATCAGCTGACAGTGTTATGGGAGCTCCTGAGTAGGTAACTAATTGCTTTTCTCTTGCTGCTTTTAAAATTCTCTCTGTCTTTAATCTCTGACATTTAATTATGATGTGTCTTGGTGTGCGCCTCTTTGGTTTCATCTTGTTTGGGACTCTCTGTGCTTCCTGGGCTTGTATGTCTATTTTTTTCACCAGGTTAAGGAAGTTTTCCACCATTATTTCTTAAATAGGTTTTAATTCCTTGTTCTCTCTCTCTTTCTTCTGGTATACCCCTATAATGCAAATGTTGGTATGCTTGTCATTGTCCCCAAGTCCCCTTAAAACTATCCTCATTTTTTTTTTGGATTAATTTTTCTTGTTGCTGTTCTGATTGGGTGTTTTTTTACCACCTTATCTTCTAAGTCGCTGATTTGATCCTCTGCTTTATCTAATCTCTTATTGATTCCTTCTAATATATTCTTCATTTCAGTTATTGCATTCTTCATTTCCGACTTGTTTCTTTTTTATGTTTTCTCCGTTTTTATGTTTCCTATCTCTTCATTGAAATTCTCACTGAGATCATTGAGCATCCTTATAACCAGAACTCTGCATCTGGTAGATTGCTTGTCTCCATTTTTTTTTTTTTCCTGGAGTTTTGTTCTGTTTTTTCATTTGGGATGTTTCTTTGTCTCCTAACTTTGGCTGTCTCACTGTGTTGGTTTCTATGTATTAGGTAGAGCTGCTACGTCTCCCAGTCTTTGAAGCGTAGCCTTATATAGTCAGTGTCCTGTGAGGCCTTGTGGCATGGTCTCCCTGGTCATCTGAGCCAGGTGCTCCAGGTATGTGGGTTGTGTGTGCCTTCTTGTTGTGTAACTGAGCCTTCATTGCTATTGACATGTCAGTGGGAGAAATCGACCCTCATGCTGGCTGTTTGGTTTTGAGAACTGGCCATGACTACAGTAGAGGAGATGTTGTGCAAGGTCTGACCCTAAGGAGCAGGGCATGCTTTAATAGGGCTCTGGTGCCCGACCAGTCTACCCTTTGGATGTGTCATTTGTGGAGGTGGTTGGGTGGTAGGTACTCTGGTGTGGTCTAAAGCTGGCCACTGGGTGCGTTGGTACTGGGCCTCTTGGGAAGACCTCTGGTGCAGGCCAGAGTCAGCTGCTGCCTGTGCCTTACTCAGGGCTCCTTGGTATGAACTACAAAAGTGGTCTGCAGATAGTTCCCACTTGTGCTGGGTTTAGAGGTGCCTGAGAGAGGCTAAGCTGCAAACTGAGTGGCTTCCACTAGCGATGGGCTTGGGACTGCTTAGTAAGAGGTATGGGGCATGCCAATGCCAGATGCTGCTTGTTTGGGATTTGTGAACCTTTGAGAGATTTTAGGAAAGTCCTTAACATGAGCCAAGACAGGCCGTTTGTATAGAAAAGCCACTGAAAGCAGCTTGGATGGGCCCACAAGTTAGGTGGGTCAGAGTCTCAGGGAATCATAATGATGGGGCTAACCATGTTAACTAGGTTGATAGAAACTCAGATATTGCACCCCTTGAGTGTGCAGGCTTGCTGTGGGGAGGGCTCACCAAGAACAATGGCTTCCGCTAACACTTCTGTCTGGGAAAAAGCTGCCCCTCCAGCCCTTGCCCTGAAGCCAGACAATTCAGTTTCTCCACATATGTTCCCTGGTGCCTTTTGAGCTGCTGCCTCAGCACTGGAGCTCAGAGTGAGTGAGTCTGGCAGCAGGTAAGTTTGTATACAGGCCCTTTAAGAGAGAACACCAGGAATTCTCTCAACCCTCCATCTCACTCAGCCACAATTGCTGTTAGTTTTCACAGCCAGAAGTTATAGGGCCTTTTCTTCTCACCAGTGGAACCCCGGGCCAGGGAGCCCAGTGTAGGTTTGGGACCCCTTGCTCCAGGAGTAACCTTTGCAGCCAAGATATCCCTCTCGATTTTTAACCACTGCACATGGATGTGGGAACAGACTATTTAGCATCTCCACCCCCTCCTACCAGTCTCTATGTGGCTGCTTCTTTATAGGACTTCTGATCAGTTAGACTTCAGGTGATTCTCAATGATGGTTCTGTAGTTTAGTTGTAATTTGGATGTGGTCATGGGAGTAGGCAAGCACAGCATTTACCTACTCTGCCATCTTGACGCAGTGGTTTCTGATCAACATGATTCTTTTCCAGATGTTTTATGGACTACACATAGAAAAACACAAAGTGTGTGGTCTAGAGATTCCAAGTTCCAGTCTCCATTTATTGGCCATGTTGTTTATGGCAAGTTACTTAATCTCCTTAGGCTTTAGTTTTATTTGTAAAATGAAAATAATAAAATCTGCAGAGGGTTGTTGTGATAATAATAAATAAGATATGATATGTTTAAAGTTCCTAACACAATACCTGGTAAGCAACAGGTCTTTAATGCCAATTGAAGGGTAAATGAAAGATTGTATGATTTCCTGTCTCAGTACAGCTTAGAGGCAGAGGTGCTTCTCTCTCACTCTGGTTCAGGCCAGCTCTCTGTTCCAAGTCCCCCAGCATGTTATGCTTACTATTATAAAGCACTTTCTCCTTTACACTGAAGCAGTGTGCTCACATATGTATTGTTCTCTCCCCCTTCTCCCTCTACTTTCCACAAAAATGTGAGCTGCTTGGACATGAGCAGGGTCTTAGTTTTCTTGTATCCTGAGCAGTGAGCATAGCTGAGGTAGGCAGAGATGGCTTGTTTTGGCCTGGGCCACAAACCTTTCAGCATTATCTCTGGGTGCCAGTCACTCTTATGGTTTAACTTCTTTCACTCTTAAGAGGCAGGAAGGAATAGAGGGAGGGAGGAAGGAAGGAAAGTGAAATTTATTGAGCCTACAATGTACAACGTAGTACACTGTGGTTCTGTGTTATACAAAGTCCCTGTCTTATAACCCAGTGAGAAAGACAATCAAGACAAATGAATTAAATGCTTTAATACAGGAACTATAAAATGAAGTGTTCACTTCTTCTTTTCCATTAGATTTGAAAGTCTGCTTACGCAGATACTTAATAAAGAAGCTTCCTTGCTATCGCCCACCTCTTCACTGGTCCTAAATTTTCCCACTAGAATACCTGTGTATTCCTTTCTTTAAAATCTCTGGTTAGTTCCCTCTAACCATCCTTATCTCTTTTCTCCCTTGAATCTAGCCAGACACACGACCTCCCTCTCTCCGAATGCCATCTCTGAGCATTAATCACTGGGATTGTTGACATGTTTCCTTACTCGGTCAGTCAGGTTTCAAATAGGGAAGAACTGCTATGAGAATTTTGGTATAACAAATTCATTATCAAATTAGAGTGTACATAATTATGAGGAAAACTGGAACAGTCAAGATTCAAAAAGAAGAGTTAACGACTCTCAGTTTGGTATCCAGCTCTGGTGTGGGTAGACAGGTCGAAGCTTACAGGGATGTCTGGAAGCCAGGAGCATTGAAGACTATTTAGAAGGTCTGATGTAGAAGTCTATGAGAGATTGTCGGTTCTTTATGGCTGCTACCCCATGAGCTCTCAGTGAAGCATCTGGAATGGGCCTTGGGTTTCCCCTTGGTGAGCAAGCCTGCAGCTGGGTAAGGGAACCATATGCAAATTAGAGAAGAGTATGACAAAACTGGAACACTCTGGTCCCTCTGTGTCTGTTGGAATCATAAAGGAGAGGGGATTCTGGCCAATGGAGTTTCCAGCATGACCATATTAATGACAAAACCGTCCAGCACACTTCCCAGTCTTCTACCCTGCCGACCCTGCTGCCACCCCTGCACACCGTTCATGATGGAGTGACGCAAAGTCTGCAGGTTTTGATAACCTTCCATGTCACACCATTCTTTGCCTAGTAGATGTTCCAGTTTATTACTTTACTTTCACATTTTGAGAGAACCAAGCAGTACATGACAAAGAAAGGAAATGTATCTATTGCCTGGAGTTGTTTTCTTTCATCATTCACCTCTGTGAGCGTCTGAGCTTCTCAAGGAAGGGTATACGGTCAGGGATCAGTCACACCTTGTTTGTTGTCTTTTACTCTATAGCGTGCCATTCAGCACCCCCATCTCAACTCTGTCAAGTGAAGGGAACATGAGTCTGGTTCTGACTTCCCTTTAGCATTGCATGAGTGGAGCAAAATTAGGTTACTTAAATACAATGTGTTAAGAAAGAAATTACACCCATTTAATCCTCCCGTGACTTTAGAAATAGACTTCCAGGGTTAGAAGCACATACACTTCCTATTTAGAAATGATAAAGTCATATAAGGTAGGTAAACCACAAACTTCAGATTTTTTAAAATGACTAAATAGTTCAAGAACATGAGGCAAAGCCTTTTTAAAACTCATTGGTAGAATCTCAGTAGTGATTGAAATCATTTGAATTTGTTTACAGTGGTACCCACATAGGATCAGTTACTAATCCTTTTGACTGTGTTCCAACAATAGCAAACTCAAAATGTTAAAAAGGTTTATTAAATTTATTTTTGTGCTATAGATTACAGATGTTGTAGAACAATACATCCCAGTATGCCTAAATCTTTTACAAAGTTTTAAAACCCTCTAAACATAAAAAATATACATTTAATAAATCAAATCCAGTATTATCCTAACAATATCAAGCACTGAAAACATTTGTAATTAAAATGAGTTTAAAGACAGAGGTTTTGAAAGCATCACTAAATGCAATCCATAATTCTTTCATTTAGTTGCATGAGACTTTGGCAAGTGTTTAATAGGCAAAGAGATAAATAAAATGGTAAACCTCCTTCTTTTAAAACTCTTAACTTCATCTGCTAATTTAAATTAAATGCAGACTTGTTAGTCATGACTTTTGCCTTCACATATTAAATGCAGAAAAATCATTTAAATTTCATAATTAAACTTTTATGGGAGAACACATCTCTGCAGAATGGGCCTCTTTTATTTGCTCATGTGTTTTTCATCATTACCTTTTGAAGGATCCCTTTGCCCTCTTGGCTGTTCAAGGAAAGACCATGCCTAGGGCTTTGTTCCTCAGCAAGACCTGGCGTCCTGAGTCCCGACTATCTCTGCAAAGGCCCCCTTGGCACAGGGGTCATCATTTGGCAGAGGTATTATAAGACCTCGTCCATGCCCTTATTAAATCTACATGGCAAGGTTATTGTAAGCATATACACCATTTTGCTTTACATTGTCCTTCCTTGGCTTTCCATTTCAGATGGGGTGACTGGTTTGAAAGAGCTGGCTTTCCTGAGAGATTTGGCTGAACAAAACTCAGGGAAGTATGGCGTGCTGGACCGGACAGCCTTGCCTGTGATTAAGGGTAGCATGATGGTGCTGAACCAGCTGAGTAACCTGGAGACCACAGTCGGCAGGTTCTATACCAACCTTCCCAACCGAATGATCGATGAAGCTGTCTTCAGCCTCCCCTTCTCTGATGAGATGGGAGATGGTGAGTTTGGAAAAAACTTCCTGCTGTAAAAGAGGGGAAAAGAAGTGGACATGAGCTCACCAAGAGAGTAACTTTTAAATGTTAAATACTTGCACATGATCATTAGATGGTCCGGGCAGGCAAGGGAGTGGACATTTCCTTCTTTTGTCTGAGGGTTGCGTAGCCCTCTGCCATTGGTCTGGAAGCACTTCGTTCTGGAACAGAAATCCCCAGCCCTACTTCTTTCTCGTTGCCCCAGACTCAGTCAGCATAATAGGTATATCTACTGGGGAGGCTTTGTGAGGATTCCCCAGTATTTAAAAATTAGTGAATTGGAACCAAAGAGTAAATTTGCATAGCAGGTGGTAAATAAAACTGAGAAGTGCTTAGGATTTAGCCTCAAAGACAAGGCACCATGGTATAGTCAAACACATACAGGCTTGGCAAGAGAGAATTTCAAATCCCACCCTACCACTTAAGTTGTTGTCCTTGGTAATTTATTTAATCTCATTAAATCCATTTGGTCATCTGTTAAAAGTATAAAAGCATCTTTCATGTAATAAATCTTTCAAGTTATTAGGATTGTAAGATTTATTAATGCCTGGCATACCTCTCACTAATAATTACTGCTCTTTTTTGTGTGTGTTCTTTGTTTTATTTTTGTTTTTGTTATTATTACTATTGTTATTATCATCCTAATATCACAAGTTACCCATAATATGATGGTTAACCTTCACATTATTTCTTGGTGTATAAAATGGGAAAAATAATATTTCCCTCAAGGTAGTTGTAAATAGTAAATGCACTAATATATGTAAAGCATCTAGAATAATGCCTGACCAACAGTTAAAAAATACAGCCTTTTTTCTTTCATTTTCTTGCTTATCCATTTTCACACATCCTTCCCTCTCATCTTTCTTGACAGAGAAGATTGAAGAGGCAGCTAATTACTGGCTAGACAGACACCATCACCATGTGAGATTTTATTTTCATGTTCCATTAACTAGAGACTCTCACAGATATTCAGAGAAAACTCATGTATAAAAAGTAAGAAGCCTATAGAGAGCGTGTTTTCTAGAAATTAGGTAAACATGTTATTTCTGGAAGGAAAAAACATAGTAGCTGCTGCTACACTCCAATTTGTTTGTTATCCTTCCTATTTCTGGCAGGGCTCACGGATGTGTATAGAATAGAAACTCCCACCTGTAGATAAAGTTATTTCTTTGTATAGGGAAATGTCAAGTCTTAGATGCAAGCGATCTCTTGTACATTTAACCAATATTATTGAGTGCCAGCCAACATTGTGTCAGGCAGTGATGGGTAAGATACACACCCCATCCTTAGCAAGTGTTTAAGTCTGATAAGAGAAAGACAGAATCAGTAAGCTTAGTTAACATCCATCACCTCACATAGTTATAATTTTTTTTTTCTTGTGATGAGAACTTTGAAGATCACTCAGCAACTTTCAAATATACAATACAGTATTGTTAGCTATAGTCATCATGATATGCATTATATCCCCAGAACTTATTTATCTTGTAAATGTATCTTTTCACAAAGTTTTGCAGTGTTGTATCCACTTCCTCCTATCAGGTGATGCCTTTAATTGGCCTTGGCAATCACAGCAACTCAATAATACTTTGTCAGTGGTCCCCAAACTTTTTGGCACCAGGAATCAGTGCTCCTATGAGAATTGAATGCCTGATGATCTGAGATCGAGCTGAGGTGGTGATGCTCACGCTGAGGAGCGGCTGCAAATACAGAGGAAGCTTCCCTCGCTTGCCCGCTACTCACCTCCTGCTGTGCGGCCCAGTTCCCAACAGGCCAAGGACCGGTACCAATCTATGGCCCAGGGATTGGGGAACCCTGCTTTAAGTGGACATCATACACAGTTCTCTGTGTGGAAGCCCATCCTTTGGAGCAATCTTTCAGGGTATCCAAATACTCTTCCTCCACATTCATAAAAGAATGGCTTTCTGATGTGCTGCTCAGGCATGAATGTGCCCTCCAGCGCACATAAAAGAGCAAGGTGGAGAGAAACTATCCATCTTTCTATTTTGAGTTTTCTTTAGAGCCCTAGGATTGTAGAATTGTCAGGGGTCTTAGAGGTCATTTTGTCTCAGCTCCCTATCTGACACATGAAGAGTCTCATCCAGAGAGTGACACAACTTAACCCAACTCAGGAGTAAAACTAGGAGGAAAGCCCAGCAGTCCTGATGCTCAGGGCCGCGCATTGACCCAGTGTTCACACTCTCTCCTTGTGTCTATTTTCCTCCCCTTTGCTTTCTCCTTTCCGTAGGTATTTTATTGTTTTTGTATGGCCTGTGAGCCAAGAATGGTTTTCATTCTTCTTAAGCTTTGTTTAAAAAAAAAAGGAAAAAGATATATGCAACAGATTATACGGCCCACAAAGCCTAAAATATTTACTGTTTGGCTCTTTACATAAAAGTTTGTAAACGCCTAGCCCAAACAACAACAAATACATTCCTTTGGAAACTTGGTATCTCCTTTAGCTACTCAAGAGTTCTAAGTGGTCAGATAATAAGATTCTGTGCCTTTCTAAGTTTTTTTCTCTCCATCTTCCTCTTTTTGGATAGGATACATTAATGAAACATAGTACCTCATAAACTTTCCTTTATCCATCATCTCTTTTCATCTAAGAACCTACAGAAATCATTATAGCAGTTACTACTATGTTCTTTAAACAGATGTGAAAATCAAAGCTCAGAGAAGTTATGTTCTGTGTCATATGTACAATACATAAGGAGCATAGCTGGGCTAGAACCCAGATGTTCAGATACCTTGTCCAGTGGTCTTTCAAGTTCAGCTGAATTTTCCGTACTCCAGGAAGTAGAATGATGTATTAAGTGCTGCCGATGTTTTGTACTGGTCTGGAATGTTGTGTCCTTTTAGGCGAAAAATAGTGGAAAATGTATAAATTGCCTCAATATAAACTAATTGAGATACCTGAAACCCCAAAAGACTCTATTTCTCTTGTACTCTCACTCACTCATGCTGTCCGCAAAGGCAGTGGTTGGTTACAGGATCACACAGGAAACTTTTCTTCTGAGCAAAATTGAGGTGACTGATATTAGCCTTCATAACTCACTAGAGCAGCGGCCAACATTTTTGACACCAGGGACCAGTGCTCCTATAAGAACCTAATGCCTGATGATCTGAGGTGGAGCTGAGGCGATGATGCTGCAAATACAGATGAAGCATCGCTTGCTGGTCCACCGCTCACCTCCTGCTGTGCTGCCCAGTTCCTAACAGGCCATGGACCAGTACCAGTCCACGACCCGGGGGTTGGGGACCCTTGCACTAGAGCACAGCTCCAGTCTTTATTTTTCCCTGCTACCCTTTGGAATTTTTTTTTTTTCAACCCATAGGTTTGATAATGACTGTGAGTAAACCCTGCTATTTTGGAAACCTACTTCTGGGAATTGTAGGTGTGGACGTGAACCTGGCGTATATCCTCGAAGACGTGACTTATTACCAAGACTCTTTGGCTTCCTATACTTTTCTCATAGATGACAAAGGTAATCTGCTAAAAATTAATCATGGGAAAGAGAAATTTCTTTAACAACCTGAAAAAAATAATCTGTAGATATTCTGATACTAACAAATAAAGTAGAAAATGATAGTATTTATTTAAAAAACCAGTGTGACTAGGACTATTATTTGTAGCAGAACATCACAGAGGCGGCAGAATGAATCTAAAAATTATGCATATGTTTCTATGTTGTGTTGAGGGATAGATAACATTTATAACATCGGGATATTAGACTTGAGGATAGAATGACGTAGAAAGCAATCCTTTAGGTGGTTTTTTGTTTGTTTGTTTTTGATCTATACTGTTATCTTTAGACTTATTGGCGTTAAGATTCATACGATAGATTAGAACATTTTATTAAACGAAGACCAAATGACCAGTACCTCCAAAATATTCTTGAGTAGACAGATGCTTGATAATTTAAGACATCTTTCTACACTTAAAGAGTTTTATGCAAGAATACATAAAATAAGTTCAGTTTTTATTGGACGGGTCAGTTACATACTGAGAAACTGAGTATTAGGCAGCTGTCTCAGAGTATCCCACATTTCAAACCAATGATAGGCACGTTTATTAGATTCAGTACTTACTTCTTACAACATGTTTCCCATAGCCTGTGTTTTTCTTTTCTTATTTCAGGGTATACACTTATGCACCCATCTCTTACCAGACCATATTTATTATCAGAACCCCCTCTTCATACTGACATCATTCATTATGAAAATATCCCAAAATTTGAATTGGTTCGGCAAAATATCCTAAGGTAAGACAAAAGTGAGGGTTGTAGTATTTTGTTTTTTCTCTGAAAATAGGACCCTTCGAGGTCAGATATGAGTGTTTGTTATAGGATATAAAATAAGTGTAAATTATTTTAATGTTATCAAAAGTATATTCAGTGATTTTTTTTCCCTAAGAATAGTAGCCAAAAAATATTTACTTTGAGTAACAGGTAAAGTCTCTTAGAACTATCAAATTCTATGTAAATCAAATTCTGTGTTTACATTGGCTTTAATTGTAAAATCAGATGTATGTTATCTCATTTAAAGAAATACTCCTGTTATACCAAATTGAAAAATGATGGCAAAATAAAAGGTTAAGTTCAGGACCAACTCGACAGTATGCCAAAAAAATAGCTTGGCAAAGTAGTATCTATTCCAAGTGACAGCACAATCATATATAACGTTTTCTCTTGAAATAAAGAACAGATTGGATTTTTTCCAACCATGATACATTATTCTGGCAGATGGTAACCTTTAGAGAAACAGGTCTTTGTGTTCATTGGTTGTAAAGTAATGAGTGAGTGATTTGAGATGACTTAGTTTCTGGAAAGAATTAGAATTGGGGGGACAGGGGTAGAGAGAGGAATGTTTTCTAGTGCAGAACTGACATAATGCTTTTATAAAATTGAAAATCTCACATCTCTTTCAAAAGTGATGTGCTTCATTGCTTTTCAAAATCAGGAGGTGGTCATTGACTCACAGCTTCTTCCCAGCCTTTAATTAAGTGCTTAATTTTATCTTGTGCCTGAAAATATTTCATTCCGCTTGCCAATGCAGCCTCCCTCTGGGCAGCCAGATTATCGCAGTGCCTGTGAACTCATCCCTGTCCTGGCACATAAACAAGCTGAGAGAAACCGGGAAGGAGGCCTACAATGTCAGCTACGCCTGGAAGATGGTGAGTGGAAGGAAGTCACCTCTGCCTCAGCCTCTCAGGGTGCAGTGCTCTTCCTTATGCAGGAATTCTAGGGCACTTAGGTTGGATAATGTTACTGATTAGTTTTAAAGTGATTGGAAAAAGAGGAGATCCCACAGATGTTTTATCATTTTCCTTATAAAGTTAATCACTGTTCATGATGAATAACTCAAGCCCTATAAAAGGATATAAAGTAGATAATAAACTATGTCCTACTCTCCCTCCTGCCTTTGACCTCCCATTCCCCGGAAATAGCCACTTCGATCAGTTTCCAGGAAATTTTATTCACGCATGTGTGTGTGTGTGTGTTTTCTATGTGCATGCACCTTTAATGACTATGTGGTATTGCATTATATAGATGGACCAAATTTTCTTTAACAGTCACCTATTGATACACATTTAAGTTGTGTCCAGTTAGTTTTTGTCATTTTAAACTGAAGATTGTGGAAGTTAGGAATTAAACAGGAGATGTGAAAGTGTAAATGCTCTCACTTATGTATTCCAAGGAAAATAAACTTGTAGATTAGCATTTGGATTATTCAGATTTACCACAAGCAGATTGGACATTTTCACCATAACTTGCGGTATCCACCACAGCTTTCTTTTACTAGCCTTATTCAGATAGTAGGCCATAAAGCATCAGAGAAATAGAACCGAACACATACTGTCCATATTTCTTATGTCTCTGTCCTTTATTCCATCTTGCAAGCATACAACAAATGTTGCGATGAGGCCCTTGATATTTTAATTGACCAAAAGAAGAGTGGACTTTAATTTTTATTGTTGAATTTTAATCATTAAATTTCAAATGCAGTCATACTTGAGATTCCCTTGAATGGCCGAATCTGGTATTTAACCTTTTGACTCCAAATGGATCTATTTAATCCTCCCTTTAAGAACTACTTATTGAACACTTAGTGTGAGCTTAGAAGAATAAAGAAGAATGATACTGTCTCTACCCTTATAGAGCATCCAGCCTAGTGGTGGATGCAGACAGTTAAAACAGCTCCATACAGTATCTGTGTCTGCATACAAATGATAGGAATCGGAAGTAGCGAGCGTGGTCATAGGCCTGATTCTCCTCTGTCCTTGTTTGGTTCTTAATGCGTCTTTATGGCAATAGTGATTTCTACAATGGAAACAAAAGCAAAAAATAATAATAAATTAAACTTTTTGAAAAACATATCTATAAGCTTAATTCTACCGGTATTTTATTGTTTGATAATACAGATTTGAGGAGAGTCAAAGTCTGTTTTGAAATTCTGAGTCAGCTCATTTTCAGGACTTATTTTTTTAGAATGATTGCACAATCTACCATTATTTTTTTATATTTATACAATATTTAAATAAAGATGAATTGCTTCATTTTCACATCAAGAAAGAGTTAGCCAGAAACCAGAATACATGATTGAGAAATACTTTTGTATTTGAAATTGGAGCTTGTTTACCACCAGTAAACAACTCAACTGATTGAAAGCAACTCAATTATATCCTGGCAAAATAACTGTCTTGCTATTTGTTGGCATTAAAAAAGAAAGGAAATGTAGCTATTTTTAAGCCCTTCTTTGTACAGTAAATAAATCCAATGTTAACATTTTGGAAAGAAGTATTATCATATTAAGATAGTTTTTCTTCAGCGATACTGGTAAATTCTAGCCACTCTGCTTAGCCAAATTGGGTGTAATTAATCACTTCAAGTAGAAGTGTTAGTTTTCTCAGAGTTCCAAAATTGTCAAGAATATCACTATTGAGTGAGAAATTAAAGAGGTAATAAATAATGAGATTGAAGTTTAAAAGGCTGGCCTGGTTACCTAGCAGCAAGAGTAAATATTTTTAAGCTCTCTTTAGTAACTTTAAGGGGAGTAGGTACTCATCTTGTCCTCAGGAATAAGATGAATTCCTCTACTAAATATAATCCCAATAGATTTAGTTTATGCTGAGAATAATTGGTTAAACTGCTTAGCATCCATACATGTAGCAGATACTGATGGATTATTTCACTGAATTAATTTAAATATAATGTGAGGGATTATGTTAGGAGCATTAAGAGATTACTACGCTGTCGCTGTGTAACCCACATCCATCTTTGAGCATTTGAGGAGGCTGCGTGCCGTGCGGGAAGGAAGTATTGACTATCAGAATGTATTACAATGTGCCTGTATTCTGCAGCCATGGTTCACTTCAAAACATGAATCTCATGAGCGGTTGGTGAAAAAACCTCAGTCATGGAGAGCTTTCAGATGAGGACACAGTAGAAAGACCTGTATTGAAATCTGTTTTCCTTTCTAGCTAAGAACAATTCGTAAACATAACTATTTTTAAAGTATTTTAGAGGCTTGAGGTAAATTTCTAAATTTATTTTTATGATTTAATTCTAGTTGACATACAATATTAGTTTCAGGTGTACAACATAGTGATTAGACATTTATATCACTTACAAAATGATCACTCTGATAAGCCTAGTACTTAGGGTGAATTTTTATTTTTCTCATACATAATAGACCCAGTTATAAAATTATATTTCGATCATTCTGGTAAAGTTTTTGTCTTTTGATTCCTTCGAACATGAACACAGGAAACAAACTGAAAAGATGACTATGTGAGATGAGAAGAGGGGAAATAGTAAATGCCACTTTGGAACACCCTGTCATTTTCTAATTTGGTGGTGGAGGAAGAGGATTAAATTTACTAATCTAATTGAATATCCTCGACAACAATACTTGAAAGCAATTCCCGGAAGATGCAAATTTCTCCTGTGTTTAAAAAGATTCTGCAACCATCTTCATAAACCCTAAATTATACTTTAACCTGCCTAGTTAAAAATGTCTTCTTGATCATTAAGTAAATCTTTTTAGCTGCTTTAGTTCTGCCTTAGCTGGTTATCACTCTTCAGTTATTTACAAGCCATCTTTTAAACAGACTCTGTCCATTTCCTAATGTGAGCGACTTAAGAAGTTTGACTCTCTTGTATTTTTAACTCAGAGAGCTAAAACTAAGTAGCTTGACTTGGCTTTTAATACTTTAGTGGACATCTTTCCTACCTAGTAGGAGCAAAGTGAATTTGAAAGTACTCCTGTTTCCATGTATGAGCTTAATAAATTAGGCTAAGCTACAGCACATTGCCTACTCTGGTCTGAAATGACAAGTCAAGCAGGCTTTGCTAGGGAGCCACAGGGTTTGTACTTGTCACGAGTTAGAGATCCTGCTCACCTCCAACCAAGAAAAGAGAAAGTCGGAAATAGAATGAATAAATCAGATTCTGTATGAGCTATTTATATGAATTCATAATTAGCTTTTAAAATAGGCAGTTCTTGGAACACTGATTGCAAAACCAACTATGTATTTTAACATGCATTTCAAACTCAAATAGAAATAAGGGTTGTATTCTCCTGCCTTGTTCCAGCTTGTATCCATTAGCTTAAATAAGCAAAAGAGGACCAGGATCCCTGTTTCAAAGATTTTCTAATCCTTTCATCAGCTCCATGGTTTTTTTGTTATATACATTAATTTTCTTCTGTCATGAAGGAAAATATCAAATGTAACCTTTGGTCAGAGGTATTGTCTCTCACCCCATCTTCATGTCTTTCATACACTCATCAGATATTTTTCTATATGGAATGAAGAAGATAGAGATAGCAAAGTCACTATTCCCAGGAACCTTCATTTTCTCTATTTGAAATTCTTTATCGATTTTTTCCAGGTACAAGACACTTCCTTTATTCTCTGTATCGTGGTGATACAACCGGAAATACCTGTCAAACAACTGAAGAACCTCAACACTGTCTCCAGCAGCAAGCTGCTATACCACCGGCTGGACCTTTTAGGCCAGCCTAGTGCTTGTCTCCACTTCAAACAGCTGGCTACTCTAGGTAAAGCACTTAATTTCTCAGTTTCTTTTGTGGTCCTACTAATAGCAGCTCACTGTAAATATCAGTTTGAATTAAAAAAAAGAGAGAAAGAGAGATGTTGAATGTCTGCAATGAGAGTTTGGGGAGACAAATGTGAAAACAATTTGCTGCCTTGACTGGGATCAGTTCTCCTGCAGACACTGAAATAAGGATTTGTGTGTTGATGATTTATTAAGGATGGGCTCTCAGAAGAAACCAGTGAGGAGGTGTAATGTAAACAGGGTAAGGAAGGAGGAGAAAGCAAGCAAGAGTTTAATTTAGGGTGAAGTTCCAGCCTCAGCCTAATCCCATAGGAGGGCTTTAGAGTGTAAAGTTTGCCCAGAGTTACCCCAGACTCAAGAAAGGTGTTGGACTTTCATATTCCTTAGTCACCTTTCGGCTAGTGCTAGGGACAGGTTTTATTTAGTAGACCAAAGAGTCGCAGGTCAAACACATGGACATAAGGATAAGGGAATACAGGAATTTGGGGGTAATACAGGGTGGGAGGTGGAGAAATAGTAAGTAAAAGGGGTCCCAGGGTAGCATACCTATATATCTATATAGCATATCCGTTTCTACCACAGGCTCCCTGTCTTTAAAACAGCTTAGGAGATAGGCAAATAATTCAAAGAAAGCAAAAGGAAACTGACATTTATTATGAACCAGGTATTGTACACTCATCATCTGAATTGACCTATAATAGTTGAGGATGTCGGCGTTTAGAGGAAAAATACATCCTGTCCCAAGGTGACACGGAAATCAGCAAGGCTGAGGCATGACTCATGCCATGATGCCACCTTTTGTATTACATGCTGCCGCAGCAAGGCTGAGACATGACTCATGCCCCTCCCATGCCATGATGCCACCTTTTGTATTACATGCTGCCATGTGCCAGGCTCAGATAGTCATTCATGGTGTATGTTGTAGATACACCACAGTATAGTCACAGTATTGTAAAACAGGTCTTCTCTTTTTCACTCTTGAGAATACTTAAGGTTCAAAAAAGTGAATAACTAAGAATCGTTAGACACCTGGCAAACAGAAACATGGGCACAGGTAGGAAGAGGATCAAGGATAGAAGTCAACCTGTCTCCAGATTCTGAATGCGAGCACTTGTGTTTTAGTTTCTCATTTAAATTCCCTCCTGTATAGTTTCTTTGTGGATATGAGATTAGCAGAGCAGGCCAGACTCAGTAGTCTCTTCTAGGACACATTCCAGCAGTGTAGACAACTTGGACGGGGCCAGAGATGTCAATTAAAAAAAGGTTGGAGTTTATATTTGCTTATTTGTTTTAATTTATGTTTGGGGGGGTTTGTCTTTTATACAGGAGAGTATATATGCCCTTTAATTCACATTTTTAAGAAATGCTTTCCAAAAAGCTAAAATATGCCCAATTCTCTTAAGTGCTACCAGAAAAGCTAAACACTACTGGTGAATTTGAGGTCACTGTTTTGAAAGTTGAGACAGTGAAGTACAATAATTTTTCTAGATGAAAAAAAGCTCAAGCCTAGATTTTTTATTTCCTTTGGATAATCTGCCATAGCTACACTGTCCATTATGGTAGCCACTAGCCACATGTGGCTATTGAATACTTGGAATATGGCTAATCCAAATTGAAATTTGCTGTAAATATAAAATACTTAATTTTTATATTGATTACATGTTAAAGTGATAATGTTTTTGGATATACTGGATTCCATAAGATATATTAGTAAAATTAATTTAACCTATTTGTTTTTACTTTTCTTAAATGAGGGTATTAGAAAATTTTATATTACATTTAGGAATTCCATTGTATTTCAGTTGCACAGTGCTATCTAATAGAGATGCTCAGAAAACGTAGAGTTTTATCAACTCAAATACCTTACATAGAACTAATGGACTGATCCTGCGTCACACAGATAGGCTTTAGGCCAGTGTCCGATTTTCACTGGGCATGCTTTCCACTATACCACCCAGCTTCATCTTGGAAGGAGAACCTGCCCCCACACCCCCAAACAATGTGGGCGGATCATCGAGGGCAGTTTAGTATCAGTTGGTAATGAAAGTGAAACAAGATCATTAAATATAATAAAAAGGGTATGGCAGATAAGTGGTTTCCATCTAATTTCATTGATGCAATTTTGAGGCAAGGCGTTGTATATCAACACTCCCTTCAAGGGAGCTGAGGAGAGGGACATTGTCTTTCTTGATATACAGAGAGGCAAAGAGGAATTTTTTAGAGTATATCATCCATTGCGATTAAGTATATATGTGTGGTTCGTTCTCTCCCTCATTTCGTCTTACTGCAGCAGCCTTTTCTAAAATGCCCAGTCTCTGACACTACAAAAAAGGCCCGCTCCCCAAGGTATCTTTCATACTCTTACCTCTGGACCTACTCTTTTATTCTTGAAATATATGTTGCCTTTTGACATTTCTTATATTATTATACTATGTTTATATTGTTTCTCTCCCTCTCTCCCTCTCCCCTTCCCCTTCTCCCTTTCCCCCTCCCCCTTTCCCTTTCCCTTTTTCCCTCTCTCCTTCCCTCCCTCCCTCACTCTCATTCCTTCACTTGAGATTCCTGTTATCTGAGTAGTCTAAGACAGGGGTCCCCAACCCCTGGGCTGTGGACCGGAACAGAACTGGCCCGGCAGCGGGGAGGGGGGACGTGGCGGGCAGGCGGGCAGGTGAGCAAAGCTTCATCTGTATTTGCAGCCGCTCCCCAGCGCTAGCATCACCACCTCAGCTCCACCTCAGATCATCAGACATTATATTCTCATAGGAGCACCGGTCCCTGGTGCCAAAAAGATTGGGGACTGCTGGTCTAAGGAACTTCAAGCATTAACTAGTCATGGTCTAGTTGAATACCAAAGTCCCACAGTGCAGCACTCAGGCCAGTAACTCTCTCCTTATTGGGAACTGTTCCCACTTTATTACCCTGCTTCATCTCAGGGTGTAGCACCTGGCAAAATCAAACAGTCTTCTCTGGAGGAAGATATTCCATCCTGTTAGGTTGAAACTATTCCTATAAAATTATTTTTTAAGTACAATGTCAGCACAGTCAGAGATAACCAGGCCACAAGGAAACAAGACATCATGAGTGAGAACTACAAAAGGAGTAGAAAAAGACCCACAGGTTTAAATAAGATAGGACAATGATAATGCTTTCTTAAGCTGTTAAAAATATAAGGCTGAACAGTAGAAAATTCCAAAGCCAAAGATATAGTATTCATGTTTCATCATGTTATTCACTGGGAGGATTTTTTTCTTAAATAGAGAACTGGGCTTTTCCTCTTAGATAGGGCCAACAATTAAATATATATAAGTAACTACTGTATTTCCACAAGCTTTCATTTATGCCAAGTTTGGCTGTTCCCCCTCCGCCCCATCTGTGAGAATAATTTTTAAATTCGATTTTCAATTGGCTCTAATATTCCATTTTCCTTCTTCCTAGATAATAATACTAATATGAACAATAGTAGTTAATACTTACAGCACTTGCCACATGCCAAGCACTGTTCTACATGCTTTACATTTGTTAACTCGTTTGCTTTACATATATTAACTGATATAATTCTTACCATAACTCTATTGCATAATTATTTCCTCCACTTTGCAGTTGATAAAAACATTATATTGTAACTTGCCCAACATCACACAGCTAGGAAACAGTGGAGCCCATTTCAACCCAGTCTGGCTCCATGTCATATGCTGCCTCCTTGATCCTAATAAATATATTATGTATAGGCCTAAGGTATTGTGAACCTTTGCTAATTCAGGCACTTATATATATTTGTACATGTATCTCTTCTGGTTCACTCATGACTGTAAGCTCCCTGAAGGGGGAGAATGTGGCTTTTTATCTTTTTAACTCAATGTCAAGTTCCTTGCTTTCCATATGGGAGACTTTAAGCCACCACAGCTGGCAGATTGGCAGAGCTTTAGTGATGCTTTTGTCTGAGCCCAAGATGAAGTCTGTGTTCTTCAGTCCTGCTTTGTTTGCTTCTCTTTCAGAAAGTCCAACCGTCATGCTGTCTGCTGGCAGCTTTTCCTCCCCCTATGAACACCTCAGCCAGCCAGAGACAAAGCGCATGGTGGAACACTACACAGCCTATCTCAGTGACAACACCCGCCTCATTGCTAACCCAGGGCTCAAAGTGAGTGCTGGCATGGGGCCCCATTTCTGGTGTGCCCCTCCACAGGCCTGGGAGAGGGTGCTGGTAGTGAATCTTTGAAATGGGAATCCCAGCTCTGGATCTGTGCCTCTCAGCTGGAGAGCCAGAGAGGCAGTGTATGTGGGCCAGTGGGGGCTGGTGGGTGATGACCCTTCCGTTGGATTAAGAAGTCCTATGTGCTAGATTAAGAATCTCTTTCAGGCCTTAGATGTACTAGGGATTTTCTAGGTGGGGGATATGATTTAGAGCCCAATGAAACTTTCCCAGCTCCATTTTTCCCAGGGGAAAGAAGTGCCCCTACTGTCTATTGAGATAAATATGATGAAGTTTAAGGAGAAGAGATTTAGCTGTGTGCGCGTGCGTGTGCGTGTGCGTGTTTGTGTGTGATGCTTTACAATAGGATCTTGCCTCTTAAACTCAAAAGGCCTAACTGGGATGAACAGTTGAGTAAATCACACATTCACACATCCACTGACTATATTTCAGTAAGCTTTTGTTTTCACCAAGTTTGGCTGTATCCATCTGCTGTGGAAAGATTTTTAAGAAGTAATTGGGCTTGGCTTCTCTGCAAGAGAGCTTTGGGAAGCCCTGCCAGCAGTCCACTCTCTTTTCATGTGAGTCTTAAAGGATCCCTGCTATGTCTTCCTTTGTTTCCAAGTTCTCTGTCAGAAATGAAGTAATGGCTACCAGCCACGTCACAGATGAATGGATGACACAAATGGAAATGAGTAGCCTGAACACTTACATTGTCCGCCGTTACATAGCAACACCCAATGGCGTCCTCAGAATTTATCCTGGTTCCCTCATGGACAAAGCATTTGATCCCACTAGGAGACAATGGTGAGTTTTAGGAGCTCGCATTATCAAAGGTTCCCCCCAAATCCTGAAGAGACATGATAAGTATATATACAATAAAGCGTCACATTAAAGAAGATACTTTCAATGGCAATGAAAACATGTTTTTGAATAGTTTTTTTTTTTTTTAATGTATTAACAGCTTTGTGGGTTTTCTCTGTATATAATGTTTTTATCTCTTCATTGAAATTTTGAGACTGAAATGCTTTATGCTTGGCCATTTCAATTCCTGGTGGTTTTCTTGATTCCTGCCTTGTATGCAATGTGTCTATAGTGGGTACAGTTAATGTCACACTGCACATGGTTATGGCATCAAATTACTGCTCATGCATGACCTATGAAAAATGAACATGTACAAGTTCAAAAACATTTTTACTTCTGTGCTTTCTTCTTACTCTGATTTTCAAAAACAAGCACTAATCCGATGGTAGAATGGGGGATGACTTGGGCGTAAAAACAGAATTTCTAGTCTTGTGCTGCTTGGTAACTAAATCACTAATGAGTTGGCTATTATTTTTGCTGCCTGTTCCTTCAACCTCACCAATCCAGGGCACATTTTTATTTGCCGAGTTGTATTTATTTCTACTTCATTCATTATTTTAGTCTGTAAAACGTCTATACTATAGATCTAATTAAAAGCTCAGATATATACTGAGTTTAGTATCTCTTTTAAAAGAGAATTTTAGATTTTGTTGACCTCTTATGTCGATACTACGGTCAGACATAAAAGATAGGAATCCTTTTGAATTTTAATGTAACAGGCACAATTTGTGATAAATATTTTTTAGAGTTACAAGCTCACTTTTCTTTGAAACTTACAGTTTTTTTCATACCCTAAAATAACATGACTTTCTTTGGTCTACATTAGGTATCTCCATGCCGTAGCTAATCCAGGTTTGATTTCTTTGACTGGCCCATACTTAGATGTTGGAGGAGCTGGCTATGTGGTGACCATCAGTCATACAATTCATTCATCCAGGTAATATTTAATTAATTTTATTTATTTCTTGAACACAGCAAGAATATTTTGAAAATTTGAATAGAATAGGAAACACTAAAGATTAATGGCAAAAGCATGACCTCTGAAATGAGGCAAGCTGGGGTTCGAATATCTTATCTAGCCATGTCATCTTGGGTTCCCTATGCTTCCAACAGCTGTAAAATGGGGATAATACTGCCTCACAAGGTTATATCATGGTTAAGTTGATGAAAAGCTCTTAGCCCTATTCTTGGCAGCCATGATGAGTATGAAGAAGGAAAAGAAAAATGTTCGATTTAGTAGAGCAGTTTGTAGAAATGCCAGTCTTAAACCAAGCAAAGAAATAACAATAGGAACCTGACAGTTATCATTACTAGAGAGTGTTCTCCAAAGGAAAGGAGCATTTTTAGTGAAGGAAAAAAAGTATTGAGACATCAAATTTATTACTTCTTGTATTTGGGTCTAAATCTTTAGAATTATATAGGAATTTGTTATTTTTACTTTGTCCTTGTACTGCTTCTTGAAAAATAAAAAGGCATTTTGAAAATTGATTTTCCAGGAGTGCTGTAAAATGTAGGTATCACTGTAAATATATTTAGAGTGCTTTATGTTTCCTGCTTTTGAGGTTTCAGTATTTAAGCTACAAATGTCAGTGAAATGTTGGGTGGAGAGGCAAGTAAAACACGTTGAACACATTTTAATCCCTTCATTATACAAATAACTGTTTTTCCGTAGCAACCAAGAAAGATCATATTTTGATTGGTACCTGTAATGATGCCTTAAAATTTATGGAAGACAGATTTTCTTGCTTAACTTTATGCTTTTCTCTGGTGCTCATTATATATCAATGATTGACATTCAGTAGAATTCCTCTAACGCAGGTTCATTGGGTGTAAGAATTGGGAAGCAGTACTGTGTGGAATTTCAATCATGACCTGTGTCTCCATGGAAAGCAGGCCCTGCCACCAGCCAAATGTTGATTCCTTTGCGGGGGACTGTATCTGTTTGGCTCTGTCAGCTGCTCCCAGAATATAATATTTCTCATATAAACAAGTAAACAATCATTTAGAACACATTTTTTTCAGTGTTTTTATTAACAGACCATCTGTCAGGCATACGCTTACTATTTTCTGAATAGCAAGATTTGTCATCCCTTCTACATACTTTAATCTGTTGAGGAAAAGTAAACAAAGGTGGTTTCTTTGTGGAGACAGCAGTCACCTTGGTTCTTTAATGACAATGAAATGGGCTAGAATGGGTTCTTAAAGATATCGTTGGGACTCAAAGAGAAAATGGCAACCCATGTGTGTCTTACTTAAGTCTCTGGCATTGTATCAGGCTTCTTCCACCTGGCCACTCATTATCAAGAGCTATTAGCTTTTTCTTCTATACGATATTCTTTTGGTTGGGGGCGGGGGCCAGGTTGCCACAGGGAGATGCCGATTTGTATGCTCATATCTGTATGTACATATACATGTTTTTGTTGGAATTTGGAAGAGTGAAAGAATTTTCATTTAGTTTATTTATAAACATTCATGATGTCAGTCCAAATGAAACATGATGGAAATACGGGCTTTCAAATTACAATTTCCTTATTCGGTTAGTTTTTATAGGGTGTTTAACCTATACAAGTTTAGTTATTTGAGTTTAACCAAGAGTTAAATGGCCATTTAAACTCTGGATTCTGTCCACTAACCATTCAGTGAGACCATATTCCAGGAAGAAGCACCTGCTCTTTCCTTGACCAATATACAGCCCCATGTACTTGATCATTTGAACAGTTTCCTTAGCTGAGCATACTTCTATTATTAAAGCCATGTATTTTTCATTCAACACAGTTTAGAACACAAGTCAACCACCGCTTCTGGTTCTCAACCAAAGCAACTGTAGCTTTAATGGATATATTGATAGATGGGCTCTGCAAAGGCAATCTTTTTCAAATAATCATTAGTGAGTTTGGTCTTGTGCACCAGCTTGAGAACCTAACCTCCTCCTACGATGTGATTCCACTCTGAAAAAGTAGATTTGGCATTTACTGTTTGTATGACTAGAGACAAGTTTCTTTTTGCCTTGGTTTTCTTACCTATGAAAGAAGGATATTAGGATCTATCTCAAGTGATTACTTAAGAATTATGTTAAATAATATATATATATATGAAGCTCTTATTAGGACATTGCCTGGAACATAAGGGCTCAATAAATGTTATATACTTTTATTATTATTAAGTTCCATGACCTCTCTTAGCATCATATGTTCAGCAAAAGTAATAATTCCCATGTTGAACGATACAATGCAAATTAGAGATGATGCGTATAAAATGCTTAGCACTGTACTTAACAATGTTGAATCCCAAATAAATAGCGGTGATTTTTATCATCGCACTATTCATGCTTTAAATTTCTGGCGTTTTAATAGGTCAGAAGAAAAAACTTATCTAATAGTCATCTTGTCATGAAGCATTTTCATTTACCCTTGGTTTTCCGAAGTGTTCTGGCTGATCACCCTAGGAGAGGCTTTTCTGACTCCGTGCTCACTTATCAGTTACTCATAGTAAGGGTGCTGTTATCTTTCCATAAACATTCTTAGTGGCCTGAGAATCTAGGTGTTCATTCTTTGGAGAACGATAATGCTGGTAGGGATGATGAAGTAGAGTCAGTGATTAAGGGACTGATCAGATGAGTCTTTGACAGTGAAAATCTCACAAAAGTGCTGCAAGCAATATGGTCTATTGTATTTAGAAGTGTAGGCTTGGTTTGATTTTTCTATGGTAATCTTTACAAGTTGCCATGGTAACAGCATACATTTTTGAAATGCAGGTAAAACTATGAATGTTAGACTTACACTGGCAATATGCATGCTTTTACTTTGGCACGTTGATCATATTAGAGCAGATGGCAGTCAAATAGGGGAAGTTTAAAAACAAAATTGTCCCCCAAATCCTGAATTGTATTTTTTACTGAGGCAACCTGTAGTATTGTAGAAAGAGCCAGATTTGCATACTGGACTCTATACCGTAAATAAAAGGTGATCAATCTTGTTTGTCTTTTAATCATTCTAAACCTAATTTTTCACTTATAAAATGGGAACTATAATTCCTTCCTGATGTCTTTGCAGGACATTAACTATATCATGTAAACTTGCTTGGGAATGCGAGTGTGGTGCAGATCTAAGGAGGCAGTGTAACCTAACGCTTAGAAGCACTATATATACTTTGGAGTTGAGGACGCTGCGTTTAAATTCCTGCTTCTACTAGTTATTCACTGTGTGACTTGTACCAAATACTCAATCTTCTCAAGCTTCCGTTTCTTAGAAATGATAATCTCGCTTAAGTTTTCTGTGAGAAATAATTGAAATGCTGTATTCAAATGCTTATTACCAGAGTGCCTATAAATTGTGAATATTCAGTAAATGGAAACCATTACTATGATCGTGA
>NW_006441955.1:14533739-14562037 GCF_000325575.1 Pteropus alecto
TTTCCTGGACAACCATTTAAACTTCTTTTGACTGATACCTCAGCAAAACATTATTTGCTACAAAGCACAAATTTTATATAAGGTAACTGACTCTTAGATTTCTCCCATGGTGGCATTTAAATTACTTCAATAACAATAGGGGCTCTTACTGAGGCAATAGCCTCTCAAAAGGGATCCCACCACGATATGCTCCCCTATCCTATGCCAAACATAGTTTTGACAGCAGAGGTCTGATAGAAATTTCATTATGGGTCATGGTCCCTTTTTCTGGTGGTTCTTTTTTTTTTTTTTTTTTTTGCAGGAGGATGGGATTAGGGTTTGAGGTGATATAAGTTACTATTAATGTTGACAGTAACTGGAAGGGGTCAGTTGTCTACATGGCAAAGCTAATTTCACTCCCAAATTCCGATGTTCAAAAGAGGATTTTACTTCAGGAAGTTCCTTCTGAGCTTTCCAATTACTATTTTCAAAGTTTTTGTCAACTAACAGTGCCATTTTTCTTTTGGTGTTTTTTTGGTTTTTTTTTTTTTTTTTTAGAGTTCAGTCAGGTAGATGATGATAATGGTGGACTCTTGAAATGTCCCATGTTGGTCAAACCCTGAAAATTCTCAACCACAAAAGTACAAAATTTCATTAGCCAAGTAACCCAAGTCCTTACAACTGCCCATGAACATACATTTAAAAAGAACCTAGGTTCCAAGTGAGAAGGCCATGCTTCTGATATATCTGGCAATTTCTCTTGAGGAATAACAAGTTCACTCTTTCTGTCAAGGACTGAGCTTTAAGCCCTGTTTAATTTTCTTTAGAGTAACTTCTCCTAAAACACCTTCTTGGGTGTTTTCGATATGTTTGACAGCTTGCTCAATACTGCATACTATCTTATTTTATCCCATTAACAGCTTTATGAAGTACATACTATTATTATTCCTACTTTCAAATGAGAGAACTGCGGCTTAGAAAGGTTAAGTAGCATCCCAGCAGCCATACAGATAGAAACCAGCAGTGCCAGGATTTGACCCCAGATCTGCCTGATTCCAGAGCAAAAAGGTTAGCACCACATGGTACTGGCCACATTTATCTTCCTTGGTGTTCTTTTTTTTTTTTTTTTTTTTGAGAGTAGCATTTCAGAAGGTGAAAGAACTGGTCTGAGAACCAGGAGAATCTTGTTCTAGAACATGAGTTGTGCTTTGTTTCTTATAGAAAGAAAACTAGACATTTTTTTTTTTACTAAATTTTTGATCACCTTACACTAGTCAGTTAACCTTTAGGAGATCTGAATTTCCCTATCTATAAAATGAAGGAAATAATTAAGGGAATTGCTCAGGTTCCTTGTCTAAAGGTTTTTTGTTGTAAGAAATCAGAATGGCCATGCATCCTATGCCCTCCCACCCCCATATTCTTTCCAGGGAATAGTCCAACCGTGGTCTGAGCATCTTTAGTCACGACTAGCCATAGTCCACAGCTGCCCATGTTTGGGGCTGGTCTTATTTAGAAAATTCTACCTTTGGTCTTAATTTTTTCTCCCATGAAATCTCCATATTATGCTAAATCAGTCATTTATTTGATTGTCTTTTATAGGGGTGGAAAGTGCGGAAGATCGGTAGGCATGTATCTCTGACACCATACAATGTCCTTATGCTTGAGCATATCTTTTGTCTTTAAATAAACATGTCCTTTGTTGTCTTTGATCTTTTTCACATGAAGTACACAGCTGTCTTCTGGGCATACTGTGGCTGTGATGGGCATTGACTTCACACTTAGATACTTCTACAAAGTTCTGATGGACTTATTACCAGTTTGTAACCAAGATGGTGGCAACAAGATAAGGTAAGCCTTTCAGGGACACCATTTCCTTTCTAGCTGCAAAATACAGAGAAACTGATGTCAGGGATCTCTAGTTGGATGACAACCACATTGTCGTGGTCAGGACCAGAAACCAAGTGTTCTATTAAGACGGTTTTTGTTCTTTTACTTTTCTAAGACTCATGTCATTTATGATTTAGACAAACAGACGTGGCTAGTAACAACAAGAGTTACTGTGACACAGAATTCTCCAAAAGCTCTTGTTTTTTTAGAAGTCAGTAATTAGATGTTTCCCATATCTTGGGTGCTAGAAAGACCAGAGTGTAGTCTTGGGTAGTACTTTTGACGTTAATTTAGTTATTAAACCAAAGTCTTTGTGAGATTTTCAGATGTTTGAACTGTTCCTCCTACATTTCCCCAGAAAGAAGTTCATGGAACTAAAAGTCTGCTGCCTGAATTTCAAAAGAACATGTCTGATCAAAGCAAGGACATTCCATTGATTTAATGCAGGCCACTTTTAAAAATAGATTTCTTATTTCAGTCTTATGGCCCATGTTTCATCACTGCTAAATTTCACATTGGCCCTTATGGGGAATTGCAGAATTCACAGCAAACTGTTATGATGGTTGTAGAGTAAAAAAGCAGAATGTAGTCTTGATTGGAGCAGTTCTGGCTTTATTTATTTACTGTTTCCATCATATAAATTTTTGTATGTCCTCTGAATGTCACATTTATGTATGTTTATCATCGAAAGAAGAAATTTTATGGTTTACTTAAAGTTTATGCATTTATATTCAAAGCCACTTTCAGAATATCCCTTCTCAGGAAAAAGAATAACCTTCCCACTTATCCTGGCCTAAGAATCTTGGAGTCCATCTTACTGGGACCTGGTGGTCACATTCTGTATTACAAGGTGACCTCAGAGGCAGGTGTAAATTTCTCACCTTAAACTGTATGCCAGGTGATCCACCACCTCAAGAATAATGTATCTGGACTCAACTACCAACCGTCTTTCATTTTGTCCATGAATATTTATTGAAAACCTGAGATAAATGCAATTTGTTTTAGGACTAGAAAGATCAGTGCTCTCTGAAAGCGTAGAAAAACAGCTTGTATGACTTGAGAGATGTCACTTGTTTTGGTGTAGGTGTTTCATAATGGAGGACAGGGGTTATCTGGTGGCGCATCCAACCCTCATTGACCCCAAAGGACACGCACCTGTGGAACAGCAGCACATCACCCACAAGGTATTTGTTGCAAAGCCAAAAGCTCAGTTTTCCAAAAGCCTACAGCGCATTAATTACATGACATATGCCTTTTGTTCTGCTTGGTCTCGTTAGGAGCCCCTGGTAGCAAATGATATCCTGAACCATCCCAACTTTGTAAAGAAAAACCTGTGCAACAGCTTCAGTGACAGAACAGTCCAGAGGTTTTATAAATTCAACACTAGCCTTGTGGTAAGTTGTTCCCTTAATAACTTTCATATTCCTTCCCACTGTGTAATAAGAAATGAGATAAAGGTTAATGTCTGAATATTACTCCAAACTGTTTGATTGTCTTAGAATTATATATAATAGGACAGGACTTTAGTCAAGCTCCCCAGGATGACGGTTGTGGAATATAAAGCCCAGAGTAGAGAAGCAAATGTCTAAGGTCTCACACTTGGTATTTTGGTTTGGTTTTGTTTGCTTAAAGACTCACTCAGTCTCCACCCTTTGAAATGTCTGCGGAAGTCTGTTCCCACACTCTTATATAAATATATGTGGCACCCTGTGTTTCTCTCTTCCTGTCTTCTAGAGATCAGTTAGTATCCTGAAATTCCTAAAGCCAACTTAGGCCAGTTCTTGGTCATCCACCCTGTTAGATGAGAGTTCTCATATAGATCACCCAAAAGTACTCTTTTTCTTTTAAGTTTAGAATACTCTGTGTGATTTGAGGTACTGTAAATTTGCTTGGATATGGGTAAAGAACTCAAGGATTTTTTTTTTTATTAACTTGTAAAAAATTTTATCTGGGAGAGAACTAAAATGAGTAATGTCAGAACCAACTTTCAAAAAGTTATTTAAAAAAGGTAAGCTTTTAGTTTAGAATTGACATTTATATCACTAAATGTATAATTAAAAATTAATTTTAAAGATGTGTTAGGGTAAGTGAAAATCTTAAACTTAATGTCAAAAAAAGCAATTTCCAAAACAATTGTCTGGTGGCATAGAAGAATTTAAAAAATGAATACGTTAATAGGATAGTGTGTTCAAAGCAAGAGAAGTCATTATTACTCTGTTCAGACCCTATGCCATTATGAGAGGTACCCTCTTAAAGGGCACACTGACAAACTTGAGTGTAATCAGAGGGAGGCTGCCAGGCGAGGTTGTCATGTGATTTCTTTACTCTTACTCTATGTATCTTACTTTCTCTGTGTATCTTCTGTCATTTTGTACAATGCAGCTTCAGCAAAGAAAGCCAGACTATTCTGGTAGACATTTTTCAGAAATGTAGATTTTAGTGGAACGTGAATTAGAATAATTTCTTATTGGCCCAAGTTATTTTGAAATGGAATCGGAGCATTCCTGGGTAGTGAAGCTAATAGAATGCTACACCTATATTTTGCTTATATTATAGATGTGGGCATCTTCTCTCTTCCAGAGGAAAATTCATCTAGACCTCTAAGAACCCATTTAGTGCCGTAATTCTCAGAACTAGGCTTATTATTCTCACTGTGCACATATAAGGGATGACTGGCATGGGATTAAACAAGCATGGGATTAAATAATTGGTCTACTGCATATGACAAACATGCAGAAAGAATGACCATACTCAACATTACAATGCCAGTTTTAAATCTTTAGTTTTCTAATGTGGTAACAAATTTGACAATTGAAGAAACTGGCTTTATCAGTTTCTTGTTATAGAATGAAGAAAAGGACGCATGCTTTGATTGGATTGTTTAAATATGCTGGAAACAGGAAACTGGCCCCTTAAAAGTGCTTACATTTTTAAATAATTTTATTATTCTAGAAAAAAGAGGTTTGTTATCCAAGGGTGGGGGTTGGGGGGTTCTGGTTGTTTAGGTTTGCCTTTGAAAAAATATCAAACTATTCCTTACCTGAAAGTTGCTTCTTGCATTTATTTTCGTTTTATGATATATTGTGTGTTAAAGCGGAGAGAACAGATTACAAAAACAGCTATGAAAATTTTATCTGTATAAGCATAGATAAAAGGATAATGGGTACATAACTGTTAAATGAGAACTATCTGTGACCAATGATGTTATGAATAATTTTTACCTACTAATTTTTTAACAGTGACTATGTATTACTTTTGTAATCAGAAGTTTTGTTGTAAGCTATTTTCAGCAGATGATTGAAGAGCTGAGTCGTCACATTGTTGTCACTTTTGACACCTTGGTTGTCCACAGGGGGATTTGACGAACCTTGTGCATGGCAGCCACTGTTCTAAATACAGACTGGCGAGGATCCCGGGAACCAATGCGTTTGTCGGCATTGTCAATGAAACATGCGACTCTCTTGCCTTCTGTGCTTGTAGCATGGTGGACCGTCTCTGTCTCAACTGTCACCGGTAAAAATGCAATGGATCATAATCTCTGTTTACCATGCTGTTGAACATTTTAACTGATGCCAGTCATTCTGAAGTGACATCTGCAAAATAAACATGAAGTGCTGGGTATGTCCCTGAGAAAAGGGAAGTCCCGATTACAGAAGCATTTGGAGCTGTGTTGTTTGTAGCATCCTTGTCTAAAGAACAATGGGCTGAGACCAATTGTGTATTTAAGCTTTTGGTCATAATTTCTTTTTTACTGTCTCTCTTAACTAGCTCAAGTTTTCTTGATTTTGCTTACCCAGGTACATGTATAATATTATAGTTTGTTATTGACCCTCTGCATAGTAACTTTCTTTTTGCTTTTCAGAATGGAACAAAACGAATGTGAATGTCCCTGTGAATGCCCTCTAGAGGTTAATGAGTGTACTGGCAACCTCACCAATGCAGAGAACAGGTAAAAAAAATATATATACTATACACACACACGGAGTCTTGTTTATAGATTTGTTTAGGGTTAGGGCATAAAAAGATGATTCATTCTACTAATGTAACTGTTCAGTGAGCCAGATTTAAAGCTCCATAGTTTCTTAAAATGAAACCCACTTTCAGGTTTAAATTTAAATGCTGTGAAAGTATTAACAGTGTATGTGCTACATACAAAAAAATATGAGACTATTACAAGCATTAACTGAATGCTTACCATGTGTCAGATACTTTATGCACATTAAATCACTTAGTTTTCTAATTAACCCTGTGATAAGTATATGGGTACCTTTCACACACATACATGCTCACACATAACAGCATTATTTATATTAGTGACAAATTTTAAGACTAATTAAATAAATTGTAGTAAGTCCCTTCTCTAGAACTTGAAAGAATGTTGGATGTATACCATATCCTAGTACAGTTGACCCTTGAACAAAGTAGGGGTTGGTGCTGACCCCCCGTGTAGTCAAAAATCTGTGTGTAACTTTGACTCCCCCAAAACTTAGTTGTCCCTTGGTGTTTGCAGGGGATTGGTTCTAGGACCTCCTGCAGATACAAAAATCCACAAATGTTCAAGTGCCCTAAATAAAATGGCATAGATTGATGCTTATAGTCAACCCTCCACATCTGCAGACTCTCAGCTGTGGATCAAAAACAGTACAGGTATTTATTGAAAAAAAAAATTTGCGTAGGTGGACCCACGCAGTTCAAACCCATGTTGTTCGATGGTCAACTATATATGTTTGTATAGGCATAGAAAAAAATGTCTAAAAGGATCCTCATTAAACTGTTAACAGTGGTTACCTCTGAAAAGTAAGATTTAGAATGGTGAGTGAGAGGAGAAAACATCCACTTTTGATTGTATATATATATTCCTATTTTGTTGAATATTTATGATTTCCCAATTTTTAAAATATTATTTCTATTGCACATAAAGGTGAACACATTGAAGCTCAGAATAGTTAAGTGATTGGCTCGAGGTTTTATATAAGCAGGTAGCAAAGCTAGCATTCAAATCCAGTTGTGTCTGACACCGTAGGGGCCAGGGGCATGATGAGCTTGGCATGTACGTGGTCCTAACCTCCAGACTTGCTCTTGAATAGAAACCCAAGCTGCGAGGTCCATCAGGAGCCAGTGACATACACAGCTATTGACCCTGGCCTGCAAGATGCTCTTCACCAGTGTGTCAACAGCAGGTGCAGTCAGAGGATGGAAAGTGGGTAAGCAGTGCCCAGTGTTTATTTTATGTCAACATGATGGGTTTGGGAGCAGCACTTAGTAAAGAACAGTGGCCAGCAGCCTCACTGAGATTTTCCAACTGATATTTATTATTTCTATTCTTGATGTTTTAGAAAGTACTATTTTTCAGATCCGAAACTGATCTCATAAGCCTTTTATCCACCAAGTTTAAGGTTGTCCAGTTTTTACTTGTTACAGCTACTTGGCATTTGTACCATATGTTAGGAGCTTCATCTGTGGGTGGGAGAGTTATCCTTGAAATAAAATGTGAAAATAAATGTGTGAGGGCACATGGCATGAAGAAGCAAGAGCAAAGGGCAGGAACTCATGGGCTCCAGAACCAGAACCTGGCAGTAAGGCTCTCTGTGTGATACATTGATGCTTATCAGTTTTCTTTCTTAGAATGTGATATACTTCATGGTAGTTTTGAGAACCAAAAACTATATGTCCCCTGCTCCCTCCTCGTCCTACCTAGGGTGTTTGGGAGTAGAGATCATGAGAATAGTGGCTGTGGTAGCCTAAAGCTTAAGGGGTAGGAGCGGAGTGATTCATTTATTGTAGCTGCAGGTTGCCATTTGCTTAAACAGTTAGCGGGTAGAAGGAGCCGTCAGTTCTACTTTTGGTGTATATTTTGGTAATAGAATGGTAGGGCATCAAATAAATTGAGATGTTATACAAGAACCCAAAGTCAATTCAATTTGAGAAGCACTGCATATATTCTCTTAGAGAGTTATAGTGCACTTAACATATTAAAAGTTCTAAGAAATTGACGGCGAGAAAATCTAACATCTGATATTGCCCAAAATTATTTCATTGATTTTTTTTTCTACACTTAGGGGATGTTAGGCTAAAGTCTAACAAACCTTGGAGCCATCTGGTCTTTTAAGATGATTTTGAATAATCCTGCACTCATCCATGATGTGTGGATTTCATGGTTTGATTCACAGAGAACGTTTTTTATTTCTCTCATTTCCAAGTTGTTGAGGGACATAAAGCAGCTATCCCCTGGCAGACTATTGCTATTCTCATTTTGTAAGGAAAGGAAACTAATGTGCAAGGAGACACACACAGCACCAGTAGGTAATGGAACGCTTGAGAGCTGCCTGATGCCCAAGCCCACACGCTCTCCCCAGCCCGACACTGCCTTCTGGGACACTCAGCATTGTCTTTCTGGCAGGGACTGTTTTGGTGTGCTGGATTGTGAATGGTGCATGGTGGACAGCGATGGAAAGACTCACCTGGACAAATCCTACTGTGCACCCCAGAAAGAATGCTTTGGGGGGATTGTGGGAGCCAAAAGTCCCTACGTTGATGACATGGGAGCAATAGGTATGTTTGTTGGGAACCCATAAAGATTTTTGGGTAATTCTTGAATATACATTTTCCTGCCTAAATACTAGAACAGAAATCCTAAAGTGATCCTCTACTTCCCTGATTCCTTTGCCAGTAGTTTTTAATTACAAAATCAAGGCAGATAATTACCTTCAAAGCTGGCTAGATATTCTGTGCTGAGTGAACAGCCATCTGCCCTGCCAAATTTTGCAAGCCTGGAATTCATTCCCATAATGCTTGTTTTGAGAAATATCAGGCCTGATTTCCACATGTCTGAACTCTAGAGTTTGTTTGAATGTGAATTCCAGCTGACAGAAGCACAGGGCTAATGATGGCAGAGTAACCATTGCACATCTAAAAAAACTGCTGAAACCTTCCCCCACAGCTTCTGCAAAGGCAGAAATCTTGTGGCTGCAAATCATTGTTTAGGGCCTTGGGGTCATCAAAAGCCAGAGCTCCCCACTGCTGCTGGAGTGGCTTAGGGTGAGGGACAGGGACACGGTAGGGAAGAACTCCTCTGGGTTCAGGCCCTAGACCCACATCCCTCAATGAGGTTTTCTCGGTGTCTTTCTGGAGTTAGCACAAACCCCTAAAGCTTAGCTGGCAGCTTAGCAAATATTTAAATCTTTAGTTAACACCTTGTTTTTTTAACATCTCTATACATTAGCCTGTCCGTAGAAGAAAAGCTCATGTATGAAGAAAGGTTCTGAGCTCACATATTACTACTGAACCACGTTAGGACATAGTAGAAGTGACCTTGCTCTAAGAAGACACTTTATATGCCTACTTGCAGTTTTCTGTCTAAAAAGTCCGAATGATGTTAAAGGGAACCCATAAGCTTTGAACGTGATCTTTTTAGCACATAGTGATTGAACCTGGTGCCATTTATTTTAGTGAAACCAGTCACATGACCCCCAGAGAGTGGGGTCACATCACCCTCACCTCTCTACTAGGTGACTTCTCTTCCTAGAATCCCACACCCCAGGGAGCTCGGCTCTCAGCGCTGGGCACTGCAAACTTAAGTCATTCTCATCTACTCACTTGTTTTATCAGATCTTGCCGATTGTGTTCTTGCTCTGCTGAATAGCCAGCATTTAATTTGAGAACCAGGATTAAACAAAGCCACTGCTCCCACATTCTTGTGGGTCTTCTTTGAGGAATTCAAAGCTTAAAGCAGCTGCTCTTATCATCGCCAAACCCCTTCTTGCTCTATTCCTTCCCCTCTCACCCCCAACCCCACCTCCTACCACGCTTGGGAAATCTTTACAAGGGATATCTGTTTATTTTCATGAAGGTGATGAGGTGGTGACACTGAATATGATTAAAAGTGCCCCTGTGGGCCCTGTGGCTGGAGGCATCATGGGATGCATCATGGTCCTGGTCCTTGCCGTGTATGCCTACCGCCACCAGATTCATCGCCGGAGTCATCAGCATATGTCTCCTCTTGCTGCCCAAGGTGAGCTCAAAATGAATCCCACAGCTCCTCCAGGAGGCAGCCGCCTTCCTTAGGTCTTTCCAAGGCTGGAAGGACAGTGGCCAGTTGTGTAAGCCTCTCAACAATTATAAGAACAGTGCTGCATTTTCAGCTTCTGAGGAGTAGACTCAGAAGTCCCAAAAGCCTGCTTTCCTTCTTTAGTCTCTTTTGATTCCCCCCCCCCCAAAAATCCCCAAACCCTCTCTCTCCTTACACAGCTTTCACCTGCCGCAGCCTGCCTCTGGGCTAGGCCAGCCAGGGGAGCTGGAAGGCTGAGAGGGAAATTTTGTTCTTCACTCAGCTCAGATGTGTTGCCTTTGCTGTTCCAGAAAGATTCGCAAACCAAAAATACCCCAGGTCACTATTGGCAAGAACATGAATCGTTCTACTGCAGCTGTTCCTCTCTCTCCTTACACAGCTTTCACCTGCCGCAGCCTGCCTCTGGGCTAGGCCAGCCAGGGGAGCTGGAAGGCTGAGAGGGAAATTTTGTTCTTCACTCAGCTCAGATGTGTTGCCTTTGCTGTTCCAGAAAGATTCGCAAACCAAAAATACCCCAGGTCACTATTGGCAAGAACATGAATCGTTCTACTGCAGCTGTTATTACAGATTGTAAATGAACACACATTCCTAGGAATAGTCACATCTCTTAAAACAGGAGCAGTAAATGAAGCCAGGTACAAAATGATTAATCCGTAATCACGACTTCCATACCAAGAGTTAAATGTGGAAGCTGTGTTCCTTTGAAAGGGAAAAAAACCCATTTAATGACTGTCCCCTTTCTTCCTAAAAGCCCCCAGGGATGTATTAACCTGAGCTTTATGGAGATAAGGCTTAACTCATCATTCTTCATGGACTAGGTCAGGGGCCACTAAGCTCACCCTGAAGCAATAAAGACAAGTCGATGTTGGCATATTTTACAATGGCTACAACCCTGGTGGGGGGATCATGGGGTAATGCTGCCTGATTTAGTAACAGGGCTAATCACAAAGCTGTTTTCCCTTGGTAAGATTCACTTAGACTGAGGATGACTGCCATTTGGTGTTACCTTATGCCTGACCTTTTTATAAGATTGTGTAATATTATTTTATCAACAGCCATGGTTTTAGACCCCTTACCTTCTGTTTCGGATACTTTAGTAAGGGATTAGCCTTTATCAACTTTTCTCCTCTTCAGAAATCAATTTCAGGTGACTCTTGATTATTCTTAATCTCCTTCTGATTCCTGCTTCCTCCTCCTTAAAAAAAAAAAAAAAAATGGGGCATCAGTTGATTTTTTTCCAAGATAGGATTCATTCTTGATGGAATGCTGTCATCCAGCCATCAGATGAGCACTCTGTAGGGTATTAAAGTGGTTGATTTTGTTTGATTAAATAGTCATGTTTCTCTCTTTTTAATGATGGGTAGAAATGTCAGTGCGTATGTCCAACCTGGAGAATGACAGAGATGAAAGGGACGACGACAGCCATGAAGACAGAGGCATCAGTGAGTATTCAAGCTGCCTTGCTACAGAATGTGTCGGCAGGAGACTAATCCAGAAAAAATATTCTTTCTTATATCCTTTTGGCTTGTATTAAAATTTAAGAAGCTTTGACATGGGGTTCTCCCCCCGCCTTTTCATTAGAAAGAAGCGTATATGTTTGCTTTTAGAAAATCTCAAAAGATTTCCTGATGTTCTTTTTTGCATTAAGTGCTTTGTCCTAAAACACCTCATCCTTCCCTTTCTCTCTCCTCCTCATTACCGTCCAGCGTAGGATTTTAGAAAGGGAATCATCAGGTATGCATTTTTTTAATCCCTTAACTAAGATATACAACTAAGGGGGAAAAAGAGTATTTCTTTAACAAAAGAGAACTTCATCAGTGTAGAGATAACCTTGGCCTTCAACTGCTTAGAGCATATCTTCTTGATGCATGTTGGAGATATGTAATTTGGGACCTCTCCCTGCCCCATTCCTAAAACCAACTCCCCTAATCCTCAGAATTTTTTTTTAATTACTTATTCTAGCTCTCCACAGAATAACCCCCAGTGTGTGAAAGAGCTCGCTCAGAGAAAACATGCTTGATGTAATAAGGATACTGGCATAAGAGTGACTAACCATCCTTGCCTTCCACAGTCAGCAATACTCGATTTATAGCTGCGGTCATCGAACGACACGCACACAGTCCAGAAAGGAGGCGTCGCTACTGGGGCCGATCGGGCACAGAAAGTGATCATGGTAAGGTCTAGCTTCCTGCACGTGAGGACCCGAGGGACCTGGTGGACTCCCGTGGGCCTGTGCTCACAGCCATCCTTCTCTCTCTTTCCTACTCTGTGCTCAAGTAAATTATTTTGACCTAGTTTCCCAAAAAGACACATTGCAACACGACACTTTTATAAGAGCCCAAGGGTAGTTTTGCATATGTGTCAGCACTCCCAGGCTTAAACGAGTGACCTCTGGGCACACAGACTGCCTCCTAAGTTTTCTCCATGAGTATTGTCTAAATGGAACTTGCTCATCACCCCATTTGACTCTCAGTAAATCGGCACCCTCATAGGTCCTACTATCCAGTGTTGCTGGTTGGCAAATACCAGCATCATCAAGGGCTCTCTCAGCCAGCCTTGCCTGGGAGGCTCAGGAAAAGCTTCATTAAGGAGACATTTGCACCAGGCCCTGAAGGATGATTAAAGAAAGGATAGAGGCAAAAGGACTGGTGTGTACAAAGTCATGGGGTTGTGTAAAGTGCCTGTAAGATGCCCAGGAGGGTTTGAGGATGAATTGTGAAGAGGTGCTGAGTGACAGGTGAGCTATGAATTATGAAATCTGTGTACCATACCAAAGACTTGGCCAACAGATAGCTTCTCACCTTCTCAGTGTCCATATGGCTTGTTGTCACAGAGAACAGCAGATGTATTCTGCTCTCTTAAGTATCACTGCCACAGTTCCACAAAAATGTAACAAGTGGTAGGATTTTTCCTATAATTGTAAAATGTTTTTATTTTTCATATAGCTGTTTAATTTCTCAGAAATCTTTATTTTCTTCCCAGAATCAATTTTTTAAAATGCATAAATAATGTATGTATGCCTTTAGACTCTGCTTTCTCCAAATCTACTCTGAAAAAAAAAAACATGTCTTCAAACAGGATGTTCCCACACCTGTGCTAAAAAATGCAGGAGTGGGTATTCCTCAGAGCAACCGATGTGGCCTTTCATATCACAGCCAGGTATTCAGACTCCCTCTGGAAAACCGGAGAAGTAAAGCTCTGATTTGTAGATTGGAGACTTCATTTGGGCTTTGAATGACATTGTTTTCACCAACTAAATAGAAACTTCAGGTTTCTATGGAGAGTTCAAGCACAACTTAAATTTTTCAGTTTCTTTGACTTTCTGCCTTTTTTCCCTAAAAACCTTTGAACATTCATAAATGCATTCTGCCAGGCAGTTCTGTGCCTCTTCTCCTTTGAATAATAAAACAGGTTTGAGGCTACTAAAGTTCAACAGAAATAATTTCTTATTCAGCAGAAATACTAAGTCCTCTCTCCTCTCCTCTCTCTCTCTTTCTCTCCCTCCCTCCCTCCCTCTCTCCTTTCCTCCTTTCTGCCCTCTCTCCTTCCTTCCTTTCTGCCCTCTCTCCCTCTCTTCCCCCCATAGAAATTGCTTCAATGCAAAATTGGAATTCTGAGTGACATTGATGATCCATTAGCTCTCCCATTGTCTTAGGAAAATGGCACATGAAGCAACAGCTTAGACAAAAGGAATAATGCAGTGTCAGTATCTGAAAGCCAAAGAATCTAGCTAAGGGCTCGCTTTCTTTCATTTTTCACAATAATTGGATCCCTGTTATCCCCAAGGAATGAAAAATAGTTTGTCATGCAGACAGAATGCAACACAAAAAGAAGTGGAAGACATTGGCGTTCCACATAATTCCAGATGCACCACAAAATCAGTAGCATTTAGCTGCATGTTGTCACATCCCTGACCTGTATGGTGGGTCACAAAAATTGGCAGCATCAAGTTAATGTCCTTGTGATGCGTAGAGGGTAAGCCACATGTGCACATTAAAACAAGGATCTAATCCAATTGTTCTGTCAGCACGCCGCTTGCTCATCTGCGTGTTCTTCTATTTGATTACTGCACTGGGTATCTGCTGTTGGCTAGGAACAGGGGAGGGGGTTACAGAAGGAGAGGTGTCATTCCTGTGAGGCAGCATGATCTAGAAGAGCCTAGAAGATTTTGTCTAGCAGAGTTCACCTGGGATCCTACCTCTCCCGCTCCTTACAAGTTGTAAGACCTTAGCAAAGTCACTTTGGACCTCAGTTTCCTAATTATTAAAGCAGGATTAGAAATTCCTCCCCAGTAAAGTTGTTGTGAGAATTAAATGGAATAAGGTATGGCGGGCACAAGCTCAGGGCTGCTCTCCGCACCTCCATACACACTCTGCCCTCACGGAATGGATAGTCTAGGAGGACACCCTAAATGAATGCACGTATTCATAAGACTGAGAAAAGGCTGAGTATGCCAGCTTTTTTAAAGGAGTGGAGCAAAGGAGAAGATGGGGAAATAGTCCTCTTTTATCTGCAGGTAAATCGTGAAAGATCCCAAGGGGAAAGTGGCATCGGTGCTGGCCTTCGACTTCTGGGATTGTAGCCCATGGTGTGCACCCAGTGAGTGTATTTCCATGAGAGTCCTTTGGTCTGATACACAAAAGGGCACTCAGAAGAATAAAATAGATAAATACATAAGTACTGAACAGACTAGACTTTTGTGGTGCGGTTCAGGTATGTGATGTTCCCAGAATTAAAACTGTTACCAGGCTAATCTTGGAAGCTTTCAGGCTGCATTTTTTATTTAGAAATATTTTGTGTGGCCAATGGAGTTTCATATTTCAGAGAAATCTAATTTTAATTTTTGTATCTTAAAAAACTATTCAAAATAAGAGTAGTTTTTGAAAAGTAGGATCATCGTTGTCAGTATTCTGAGACCACTTAGAATGATTGTTTTCAGCACTCAGCTGTTAACTGTTACTGTCACACGTGGGGGTTAAAAACAGTTACTACCTGTCTATGCTTTTAATTATATCTGCTCTGCCCGTTATGTCTCTTGAAAATACAGTGTTCTGTCTAATCATCTACTGGCTTACCTTTAAGTTAAAAACCACCAATATATATTTGTTCCTTGTGAATCTATGTTTTGCTTACCATCTCATTAGAAACTTTATGCGTATGTATATTGAACAGTATTTTTTCTTTGTAAAAGGGAGATTTCCCCCTAGTGAAGCAAATTCCAAGATTCAAAAGGCAAATGCTGAACCTCGTAAACCTGGTCAAGAACTGCAGAGTGCAGGGTGAAACCATTTTCTAAAGGTACAGATGTTGTCCTGCAGTTACTCTCTGTGACCACAAGGTGGTGAATGAGTTCCCAGAGGGACCTAACATCCCTAACCATCAGGAGAGGTTTCTTAGGAACCAACAGCTAAATATATAAGCAGAATACCAAAGAACCAAAGTCTAATCTTGACTCTTTTATTTATAATGGATGCCTGACCTTTTTCCTGAGACTGTTTCTTGCTTAAGATTGTCTTTGCAGAGATTTTTTTTCTGCATACACCTTTGGATGGTAAAATTTTTTCTTTGAAAGTGTTTGTGAATATCCTTTGTGTTTTAAATAGTGCTTCCTGCTCCGTGAGTCAGAGACTGAGTCTGTCTTATTCATCACTGTTCCCAGTGCTCAACATAATTGCCTGGCACTGAGTAAACAATTAATTTGTTAAGTGAGGGTATGTGTTTGGCTTTTTCCTGCTTCTCCACATCTTGTTATCCCTCCCTCAAGACTTTCATTAATTTCTGAGATAAGGGGAAGCCTAAATAAGTTACAGAGGGGTTGAGCAAATTAAACAGAATGGGCCCAGAGTAAGAGGTTTACTTTGGAAGGGCTTCTGCTGGGATTCACATCAAAAAGCATCAGGAGAGGGGGGAGGGGGGAGTACCACCAAGTTGCCTCAGGGACAGCTGCACCATTTCCACCACTGTGGGCCTGTGACCAGTCCAGTTCAGATCTTCCCCAGACCCTAAGTCAGAACTGCTGGGAAGGGCCAGTGAATCCTAGAATGTCTTCATTATTAGATGAGACTGAGGAATGTCACCACAGATAACTAAAAAACATATTTGATGGCTTTGCTTTGGGAATATAGTATGTGATTTTTTTTTTTAATTAAGTGCCTTTGTGTGATGCATCATGTTGAATAGTAGTACAAAGATAAGTAAATCCTTGTGCTTCAAGGAAGAATTTGCTAATGGACAAGACGGCCCTATATTTTATTAGACTATGGTAAAATCTAAGACAGAGATGTATACAGCATGCCATTTAAACACACAGAAGGGACACCAGACCCCACGTGGGTTGGCACGACGGGGGATTGCGGGGGTTGGTTGGCAGTTCTTCCCAGAGAAGACCTTCAAACTGAAGCATGAAGCACAACAGCAAGATGAGGGAAGGCGGGAAGGTGAGCCAGGCAGAAAGGCCATCGTGAATGTGAAAATGAATTATCAGTTTCTGTGGGTACATATAAATGAGCAGAGACAGGAGGCGATCCAGGAGTATTTGGAGGTGAGATGAAGACAACGTAGCAGTAAAGCTTGGCCAGAAATAATCAACACAGACTACCGAAGATTTGCTAAAATCGTGTTTTCCTCTTTGGTCTCTTATATGCAGTGCATAAGGCGGTTTATGCATACGTAGCTCTTTGTCCCTGAGGCTTTAGAGCCTACCATCCAGTCCTGCATTCTAGACTTAGCACCGCCAAAGCCAAAAAGCTAAACTCACTCAGGCTCCTGATCTCTTAATCTAGAGTGAAGGCATCACAATTTCCCCAGCCTCTAACCTAGAAATCTTGACATTCGAGAATGTCAGCTTCCCTGGCATCTGCATCAGACAAGTCCATTTGGTCACCAAATCCAGCCTCCTCTGCACTCGAACACTCTCTCGAACCCAGCGGCTGCTCCACTTAAACGCTGCAACTGTCTCACTTCAGATCCTCTGTCCCACACCGTCTCCTGCAGCTAATGCTCCAGACCCCTGTCCTCTGAGCCTCTCATCCCTCTTTCGTTCTGTCCAGCCTCCTCATTGCCATTCCCCCACCCCGCTTTCCCATTACTAAATCCTAACCTGTAGCTTCGACCAGCCTTGCTGACCTGGTCTGCCTGCCTGTCTAGCATGTTTCCCATGTCTTCCCACACACCAAGCTTTTCACCATTGCCCAAAGCTACTAGAGCCCAAACCTACTAGAGCTCATCTCCCTGCCTGTGACACCTTTCCTCCACCTTTTTCGTTTCTTAATGAACAACCTCTCTCACATGAGGGCCACCGTGAATGTCACCTCCTCAAGTTTCCTAAGCCAAGTTAGTCAGCTTTGGTATTCTTTCTGGAAGGCCTCTGTTTTTACACCCATGCGTTCCCTTCTTGACTGAGCTTCTCAGGAGCTGGGGCCTCACCTTACCCCCTTTTCTGCTGAACCTCTAGCCTGGCACTTGTCACCACTCACTAATGACAGACACATGCATCAGTAAACTCTCCCTCTTTTGCTCCGACTTCTCAAGACATCTCCACATTTGTGACTCACAGACTCTCAAAATCAAGGTGTCCAAAAACAGAATTCATTTCCTTATCTGAGTCTTGGGATCTCCAGGTCTCCCAATCTTATCATACTGACTCAAAGTCACAGTTGCCTTTAACCACCCCTCACCCCTACAGCCCCCACTTGTAATTGCGTACCAACTTCTATTGTTTCCACCCCTGAGATATCTTCTAAATCTGTCCGATCCCGTACTCCTAGATTTAAATCATCTCGCATCTGGGCTGTTGCGATAACCTTCTAACTGCCCCCTATCTCTTTTTTTCTTCTTCTTCCAAGCTGCCACCAGAACTCCCTTAAAACACAGAAATGATCATGTCACTGGGGGATGAGGGGTGGTGTTCAAAATCTATCGTCTCTTCATTTTCTGTGTTTGGGCTTTAACCCACCCTTCCCCCATCCATCTGCCTTATTCTCCAGCTACTTGCTAGCACTCATCCTAGGCACATGGAATAGGAATGGCCCCAGGTTTTCACACCCCTGTGGCTTGTGCTCATCTGTTCTTCTGTGCATATCCACTTTCCAAACCCCTACTCACCCATGTAAGTCCAACTAAAATATAAGTTCTATGCAACTTTCTCATTCCTTAGGCTGAAGTAGTTATTCCCTGTTCCGATTTCAATTATACTTCAACCAAAGCACTTTCCATTATCTGCATTAGAGTAAACCTAGCTTCATGAATATCTGTCTCATACTTGTTTATGAAATCCTCAAGGAAAAGACACATCTCTTATTCATATTTCATAGTCTCCCCCTGTAGCCCCATAATGGTCTTCAATAAATGAATAATTGACTTGAGCTGTGTTCATACTCATTTTATTTCTCAAGCACTAGCTTTTGAGCTCTTTGTGCAGGGACCCTGTTTTTGTCTTGCTGTCTCCTGTGGTGTCCTACATGGTGTCTTGTACATAGTAGGTGCCCAGTGAGTGTTGAGTTGACTGACTTAAATAATGGTCATTTGAGTAATGTTTCATTGAGGAGAGAGACTTGCCTTTCTCATTTTTGCACGGAGCATACATTTTCAACCCCCAGCTACTCTTGCTTGGCCATGTGCAAGCACATCAATTTTGCAGTCACAAATATGACTAGCACTACCCACGGGTGAGTGCTGATGGATGCTAACTGTAGATGCAGTGGAAATATTAATGAGCTGTCACTTCACAAAAAATTTAAAGGGGATTTTTGCAATATTTAAAAACATGCCAGGGTTCTTGGAATGGAATCCTTTGATCAGCAAGGGCATTTTCTTCTGAAACATGTATTACTTAGAATACCAAAAGAAATTAATCTTTAAATACAGTGAACTAGCTTACACAGAGAATAGTTGATTCCTTTGCTAGTTGCTGTGGGTGTATGTGGAGTTAGTGTTTCATTACTAGAACTTTAGGCAAGTTCGTTAACCTCTCTGATTATCATTTCCCTCACTTATAAAATGGATGTTAAAATATATGCCTTATTAGTATGCAAGAATTACATGACATCAGTGCCTGACATGGAGTATATTTACAGATGATGGTGGCAGTTATATTCTTCTTTGGTGTCATATTCAGGCATTTTAAAGCCCAGTTTTCCCCACTGATCTGAGTCCTGTTAGAACCTTTTTCTCAAAGCTGCCTTTTTTTCCTTCTTTGTTTTTTTAAAAAAATTTTTCTCTTTAAAATAAAAAATAGTCTTAATCTTAGTTTTTGTTTTGTTGGTTTGGGAAAAGGATTATTGTATATATTTTATTTATCATACTTTCTTAGTTGTCTAAAATGCTTAGGTATTTCTCATGTAATTGTTTTAAGAAAGAAACAGTCAACAAAAGATCTCTTTAAAAATAAGTCACTTCACCGTCTGCTGACAGCCTGCAAGTGTTTACACCTATGTAGCACCAAGGTAGGAACACTCCCCTGGTGCCTAGAAATCTTAAGTGACATCTCCTCCCTGCATCTGGAAGCTCTCAGTTGCTTGTGTGTTTTGTTCATTTTCTAGGCTACAGTACCATGAGCCCACAGGAAGACAGTGAAAACCCTCCATGCAACAATGACCCATTGTCGGCAGGGGTCGATGTGGGGAACCACGATGAGGACTTGGACCTGGACACCCCACCTCAGACCGCAGCCCTGCTAAGCAATAAGTTCCACCACTACCGCTTACACCACCCCACGCTCCATCACAGCCACCACTTACAGGCGGCGGTAACAGTCCACACCGTGGATGCAGAATGCTAACAGCCCCCTCACCTCCATGAGAAGAGGCGATCTGGGAGATATAGAACATTCTGGAGGGGAAAAGAGCCAGCATAAAATCCACAGCAAGAAACCCCTTGTGTTAGGGCTCTGACTGGAGCGATTTAACTCATTTCCTGGCTATTAACATGTTCCGAAACAAGAGGAAAAAAAAAAACAAAACAGCAAAATCCCACTTGTGCAGGTGCGAGGCTGGTTCTGGAGTAGAGGGGAAATTAGCCTGATTAATGAACCTGCCATAACCCTCACAGAATGGAACAGAAAGCAAACCTCCAAACATAGTGACGAAACCTATAAATGAAACATTGGGAACCTTCGTTAAGCTGAGCCAGAGGAATGTCGCAGGGAGCCAGAAGCATTCGGCTCTCCTTAACTGGAAGAGAGAAAAATGCGCTCAACTGGAGACTGGGATTGTGGCACATTCCGACAGAAACGTGTGCTTTGAAGATTCCACTTTGTTTCTTAGCGGTACCTAGAAACCACCATTGCTGTATGGAACTCATATTAAGCTCTAAATGATGCATCTCAAAATTTCTAAGTAAAGGATTATTTTTCTACTATTTATTGAACTTTCAAATATTCTCAAACTTTGGGGGAAAGAAAAGGAGACACATGAGAAAATTTCAGCAATTATCCTTAGCTGTTTTGTGTGTAATGAAGTGGTTCTTTGACTAAGGAGCTCTATTTCTTATTTAACTGATATCATCCCACTGCCCCGCTCCACAAAATGGGAAAATGAAGAAATCTTTCTCTCCGACTTGTTTACGTACATTTTCTTTAGAACATTATTTCCTGGAAACACATCTTTATTTGTAATGCAGTATTCTTTCTGTGTTTGACAGAGGTGGGGAGGGGCGGAGAAATCCAAGAGGCTTTTAAAGACATGTTTCTTTTTGACGCATTTCCACTCCCCATACAATGCTTTTCTTAGGTTTCTGCGAAACCTAATATTACAACCCCAGCCTTTCAGCTAAGGGAGGGTTGTATTTATTTTCCTTGTTTCAGAGACTATAATAAAATTTTAAATGTCCCATTTTGATTCTGAGCATATCGAATAAAGGAAGAAGTTTTTAAAATTTGAAATTTTGATTGTATGTTAAAGATTTCTTTTGAAATCATAGTTCAGAGCTGCTGCCAGTTATCCAAGAAGTTATCCACCAAACTGCTTTGTGATGTGTACAGAGATTAATCAAATCTGGCTAATAAAACATGGGGCATTGTAATTTTAAAGTAGTGTCCTAATTGCAGTGATGTATTTTAGATTCACATTTTGTGATTCCAATATGTTATAAAGGCATTCTTGCACCGTGTGGTAAATCTCCATTTATATGTAGTTGGAAAAAAATTCACTGAATAATGTTTTAATGATAGGGTATTATGATATAATGTAAAAAAAAATTGGTTCTTCAGCAGTACGGGAAGTTAACTATGTGTGCTATCAGGAATCCCCCCCTTTTGTACTATATATAAAATTGCAGTCTAGTGAAATAAACTGTATGAACGGACAGTTTTAGTGGTTATAGTGATTTGTTAATGTACCGTTTCTTGTGCCTCAACGCAAATTACATTCACTTTGTAACCTAGAGATCAGCTGCCAGACTGAAAGTCGGCCTTCTTTCAGAGCTGCAGTCAAATTTAGGGGCTTCTTGACCATCTTGATTATGCAAAGAAATTTAAGAATGTAATGGGATAAAAATAAAAGGAAGTATTTCAAAATGTGTGGAATGTAGCTCCCCTTCCTGAGCATCTAAATTCATGTAATTAATACTTAATAAATGGTTATTCTCTAACTGCTGGAAGAAATGGATGACTTTTCTGTCTTCCCAGAAAATTAAACTTCTCCACGGGATACTGGATTGTTTTTGTAAGTTGAGAAACTTTATGTTATGACACTAGCTTCTTGGGGGGCATCGGGGTGGGACATGGTGTTTTTAAGAAAAGAATCACAAAACTTAGAGCTTAAAAAAAATTACCTTACAGCCTATTCGCATATAATAACAAATTCATTTTGTGTCTTTTGTGATAAGTATCTCCCGTATCTTGAACTCCGGGGGAAAGCAATCAAATGCTTGTACCTGAATGAGAACATAACTGTGTTTTTCAGTTCCCGTAGAGGTTCGTGAAGTTTGGGTGGAAATTTTGATCAAGTTTACCATTTGTCTTTTTTCCTAAGTGCTGTATATAATGTTTAAATATTTGTTGTTCTTATTGTTATTTAAAAGGAAAAATGTTTTTGGAAACTCGTCACATGGTGTGACTGGTCTTGTTGCCTTTTCTTCTGCGATACTATGGCTTCGTTAGACGTGAGTCTTTCCTGAACTGCTGGAGGGAGGTCCTGTAGGTGCCATCTCAATGCCTATGACCAAAATCACTTACCAGTGTCAACAACCACCACGAGCTAAGGGGGTTCCAGGTCATTTTATGTAGCTAGAAAGGGAAATGTGCTGTTTGCGGCCCAAGTAAAACATGGCTCAGACCCATACTAGTCCTCGTGGTATACATTAATCTGCTTTTCAGATACGTTATTCTAGAAATTTTGGAAAATTCCATTTTTCTTCTTAATCTGAAAGCTCAATAAACCTCATTAATATTTTTTATTTGACAAACTGTCAGATTTACATAGATAAATTTATTTTGCATGTCAGAGTGACTGGTGTATGGGCAGAAATCCCAGGAGATAGCTTAAGTTTGTTTCCCTGTGGCAATGGACAGCTCTCATCATTATGTTTTTTAAATGTATGTCTGGTAGAATACGCAAATCAAAATGGACGAGCCCAGCTTCATCTGCGTCTTTTGTCGTCTGTTTCTGAACAGAGGAGTGGTGATTTTCCTGGCCGAAATACAATGCCATATTCAGAATCTTTTCTAATTTTTCAGTAAAAAAAAATTTGAAAGATACATTTTTATGGCTATTATTTACAGCTGCATGAGATGATCTGTTTAATGGCTAAGGTGTGTGTCAATATATAGAGATGTTTTTGTGTGTGAGATTTTTCTGTTTTTTCCTTCATCCTCCCTCAGTCCTAAACTGCTCATAGGGTGTTTTCTTCATCCCATAATTATCTCTTTATGTATTTTTTAAATTCAGTATTACCCCCCTCCTAAGGAGAAAATTTTATTTAATTTAAATTCACCCTAACAGGGAAATTAAATACTAGGGGATAAGATTTTGTTGGATAGGGTGGAGCTTTAGAGGGCTACAAACCACTGTTAATATCTGATTTCTTTCCCTCCCCCAAGAATCAGTTTTTACCTCTTGTGGGCAGTATTTCCCCCATTTGAGAATGTGAGCCTTAAAGTTCTGTCCTTAGCCCCTTTTTCAATACTTGCTTGGAACGATAGAGCACTGAGTTGAAAGCAAGGAGGCCAAGCGCTAAAACCAAAGTCTGATCCCAGGCTCAGAACTGCCTTGGACTTCATCTCCCTCTCTCATTTCACATCTGGTCAATGACAAGTCCAGAGTCGCTGAGTAAACAACATCACTTGTGTTCGTCTATCCCTTCCCTTTTTGGGAACTGGTTTGTAAGCCGTCTATCTCCTCCACTGAATCAGCGACTTCTAAACGGTTTCCTAGACTCTTTTCTCCAATCTTCATTTATTCAACGAATATTCGTTGAGCTCCTTCTACATGTCAAGGATAGTGCTAGGAGCTGAGTATACAGGAGCGAAGTAAGCAGAATGCTCCCTCTCTAACTGAATAATAGAGATGTAACTGGATAACAGGGTTGACTTCCCAGTGTTTATCTCACCCTCCCTCCATTGTGTAGCAGTGAATATGATTCCAGGAGTTCACTTCAATCCTAGAGTTGTATTTCTCATTAATTCTACAACAATCACCGTAAACTCATTCTACTTATTTAATCATAACTTGAGACTCAAGGCAACCACCATAAGGCATTTCTTTCGATGACAGGGAGAACATGTGACCTAATCTGAATCATCCTACCTCTGAATTTCCACTAGGAAGTTAGTAAGACCTTTTATTAAAGGTCCTTCATTGTGTAAGGACCTTTAATATGACATTTTAATATCTGCACCTGAAAGCTTCCAATATAGGCATTAAGCAAGCAAATTAAAATTATAAGTACAGCTTCAAATACAGCTATTTGCTGCGAAAGCAAAGGAAGTATGATGGACAGAACAGCCCATAAAGGGGAAGCGTAGGCAAAGAATCTGCTTTAGATGCTCGTGGAAAGCATTTGAGAGGCTGATGTTAAAGCAGCTGCTGAAGAATGAGAAAGCCAGACAGCATGGCAGGGGTACAGTGGATAGGCTAACGTTTCAGGCAGAGAATAGAATATGCAGTGAGTTTGAGATAGAAAATATCATGTCTAGAGCACTGGCCAGCAAAAGAAAGGTAGAATTTAATGAGAATGAAGAGATGGGAAGATGGAGTCCTGTAGGCCATAGAAGGAAGGGAGTCAGTGAAGTAAGTGGGAAGCCAATAAGATCTTGTAAGAGGAAAGGGGGAGGCTACTTTTAAAAGATCGTTATGAGTTGAAAATGGATTGCGTGTAGCAAAAATGGAGATATGGTAGGAAACCATCACAAAAGTCTGGGTAAGAAGTGCAAGGTGGTGGCAGTAAAGATGAAGAAAATCAGAATAGTGGAAAGTGCATTTTGGAAGTGGGAACAGCAGAGCTTGGTTGTGGAGAGTTGAGGGAGAGAGATTCCTGACTTGACTGATTGGTAGCCGTACTGCTTTATGTGCTGGGGATTCTGGAGTGGGAACAGTTTGGGGAGAAGAGTAAGGAATGAAGAGTCAATGTGAGATGTTTGATGTGAGGCGTCTAGAAATGTCAAGTTCATCCTGCACACCTCAGCCTAGTGACTACTGATGACTTTGACTCACATCATGCATTTGCACGGTAAGATCTTTTCATGTGGTAATTCATTTAATGTGATTTAGCTCTGATCGGTGAGATATAAGAGCTTTTCAGTCTTACATCTTTACCTACCTAATCCTCTTAGTGGCATTCTCCCTAGTTCATAGTCTGCTTAAATTCAGAACCTCATCCTGCTGTGCTTTGTATACTTCTGCTGTGTTCCAGCCAACTGGTCTGACCAAACGCCTTCTGACTTTCTTGATGTGATACGTGTTTTTATTCATGCTTTGTATGTGTCTGTGGTTTATTTCCCCAGCCTTATTGGGATATAAAGGACATATAAAATTATGAGGTTTAAAGTATACATCATGCTAATTTGATGTATGTATTTGTTGTGAAAGGATTCTCTTCATTTAGTTAACACAACCATTGCTTTATTTGTTTGTTTATTATTTATTTATTTAGACAGGTTCTCTCTTAGCAAATCTCAATTAGACAATAGTGTTGTCAACTATAGCCACCGTGTTTTACATTAGATTCTCAGACTTTATTCTTCTTATAGCTGAAAGTTTGTAACTTTTACCTACTTTTCTCTATTACCCCTACTCCACTAGCTGCTGGCAGCTACTTTTCTACTCTGTTTCTGTGAACTTGGCTTTTTTTTTTTTTTTTAGATTCCACACAGAAGTGATACTGTGCAGTATTTGTCCTCTTCTGTCTAAATTATTTCACTTAGCATAATTTCCTCCAGCTCCATTGCAAATGGCAGGATTTCCTTCTTTCTCATGGCTGAATATTCATGCTTTTTTATTTACTTCTATCTTCTTTTCTATTCTCAAGAGAAATGACTGCTCCTCTTACCTTGGCAAGACTCAATTCAAAAACAACTTCTTCCATGATCAGGTTTCTTAACCCCACTTACCGTCTTCTATGCCTAATAAAAAGTGACCTCGGGCCCTCAAATCTCTAAAGCTCTTACTTTTACACCACCAGTCATGAGCTAGTTCTGAAATCTTCACTTAAATGTTCACTGTATTTTCATGCAGTGAACTCATATAGCCTCAACTAGACTTGAGTTATCTAAGGGCAAGGACTATTTCTCATTGCTCTTTATAATGCTCATGGACCATACCCTATACTGTCACCATAATTGATTAGTTATAACATATAATAATAATACACTATTTAAAGTAGTTGAAGCAAATTGATTTCTCCAAAATATTTGCTTAATCCATTAGTACAATTCTTTTAAAATGAGCTGTAATTGACATAACATATTAATTTCAAATATACAATGTATGATTCAATGTTTGTATATATTGCAAAATGATCAGTAAGTCCAGTTAACATCTATCACCGTACATTTTTTTTCTCATGCTGAGAAATTTCAAGATCCACTCTCCTAGCCACTTTCAAATATACAACCCAGTATTTTAATTACAGTCACCATGCTGTACTTCACATCCCCAGGACTTATTCATTTTATAAACGGAAGTTTGTACCATTTGACCCCCTTCCCTCCCCACCTCAGGCAGCCAACCAGTTTGTTCTCTATATCCATGAGCTCGGGTTTTTTTGGTTTTGTTTTTTGAGTGCAACAATTTTTAGCATATTGTACTAACAATTGATACAATGTTACATGTTTGACAGTTTTTTAATGTTATTGCTGATATAAAAACTCTTAACTTCCGAAAGTATAATTTCAGTATTCAGGCCTTTAAAATGCTACCTGTATTTTATTATAATAATTTATGTGACATCTACCCACATCTAAGTGCAAAAATAATTCCTTTTGGCTAATTTAAATGTGTAATTACTTTTCCTATAGAATTTTAAATAGCAGTTCTTTTGAAGAAGCTTACATGTGAAAGGTTTTCAAATCCTACTTCTCATAAGACTTCTTGTATTTCTTTCTTACTATTCTCATTCAGTTTCTCTGTACTGCTTGATTAAAGTGTTGTATGTAACAATATACCCACCAGGATTACTGCCTTAAATCTTACTTTGGACTAGTGCTTTTGAGGGGAGAATTACATAATAAGAAGCTTGGCTCCCCTACGAAACTATGTTCTTGACTTTCAGGGCTCCTTGGCAGTCCTTTATCCAGACCCAGTTCACTCCGTTACATTCTCTTCAAAATCTGTTCCCAAACGTTTCCACATTCTCCAGCCCTGTACTCTGTCTTGTGACAGCTGCTCTGCAGCTGCCATGCATTCTACCCTCGCATTTGGGCAGAAGTCCCACAACTTCTGTATTTTTCATGTCGGCATCGCTCTCAGACATCATCCTGGAAGGCATGGTCCTACTCCTTCTCAGAGCCAACCCACATATTCTTGATCTAGCTGCATCAAATATGCATTTCCTTACTTACTCCTCCCCAGTCAGTGGCTCTTCTTTGAGCCAAAAGAAAACTCAGTTATCCCCTAGCCTACAAATACAAACCTTCCTTAACTTTGCTTTCCCCTCAGATTATTGTTAAATGTTCCTCTGCCTCTCTCGACCAACATTTTAAAATTATAAAATTTTTTAGATTTTTAATCTACAATTAGACCTCTAATTTTGGAGGTCTAGAACTCACCCATGCTGTCTCCTTGCTTCACGCACACCTCCCTGATGGGCTCATCCTTTGCTCTGAGTTCAGCCAGGAGCTATAGAAGCATTTCTCCCAAGGCTCCCTCTCTTTTTTCCCCAAATCTAAAATCTCGATCATCTGTCCAGTTGCTTGTGATTCTCCACACGGGTGTTTCCCAGGCAAGCCAGCGTCAGAGGTCCCGTCATCCCTACCCTGCTCTGAGTCACCATCATTTCTCACCTAGGTACAGCGTGTCCCCATTGTTCCCCCATCTCTATTCTTGCCCCCTCCAATTCATTCTCCACATGGAGGTTCCAGGAATCTCATATTTATTGAGGTAAATGTTATGTACCATAAAATTAACCATTTAAAAATACACAATTCAGTGGCATTTAGTATATTCAAAATGTTATACAACCATCATTTCCATCTATTTCCAAAAGGTTTTTGCTACCCCGGAGGCAAACTTTACCCATGAAGCAGTCACTTTCCATTTTCCCTTTTCCCTTTCCTCTAGAAATCAATATACCTTCTCTATGGATTTGCCTAATCTGAACATTTTTTTTTATAAATGCAATATATGACCTTTTATGTTTGGCTTCTTTCACTTAATGTTTTGAGGTTCAATCGTAGTATAGCACATACCAGTACTTGATTCCTTTTTGTGGCTGGATAATCGGTTGTACAGATATATCACGTGTGTTTATCCATTCATCATTTGATGGGCATTTGGGTTGTTTCCATCTTTTGACAATTGTGTATAGTGTTGCTTTGAGCATTTGTGTACAAGTATTTGAATACCAATTTTTAATTTCTTTGGGTATGTTGCTAGGAGTTGAATTGCTTAGTCGTATGCTAATCCTATGTTTAACATTTTGAAGAACTGCCAGACTGTTTTCTAAAGTGGCTGCACCATTTTACATGCCCACCAGCAATGTATAAAAGTGTCATTGGCTCCGCTATGACTTCCTTGCCACCATTTGTTATTTTCCTTCAAAAAAAAAAAAAAAAAAACTGTAGTCATCCTAGTGGGTGTCATAGAATATCTCATTGAGCAATCATTTTTAAAATGTAAAGTTGAACTTGTTACTTGCTTACCATGCTTTAATATTTTGCCATTGCCCCCAGCATCATTCTGCCCTTAGAAAAAAGTCACCCTAACACCATTTC
>NW_006441955.1:14562056-14596123 GCF_000325575.1 Pteropus alecto
TCTCTAAATTTCTTGAGTAAGCCTTCTTCTAGCCCACCTCAGGGCCTTTGCATGTACTGCTTTACCTGGAATACTCTGTCTCCAAACTCACCATTCCCAGCCTCATCTTTCACATGGATAACTACTGTTCTTCCTTAGGTCACAGCTTCATTGCCACTTCTTCAGTGACTACCCACCTAGCATTAGCTCCCACTGTTACATTCCTCTGCTGGGGAGAAAAAACATTCTTTAAACCCAAATTGTTCCTGACTGCTGACAGAGAGAGTAGTATAATCCTTAATGGTAAAATCTATCTTTATACTGGCCCCTTCCATTTACAGAGAGGAAAAAAAGGACTGAAACTCTGAATCCTCTGCCAGTTTTTCTGTGCTGAGAAAGGATGAGACTCTTTATTGTGTGAAATTAATCTGCATAATAAACTAGGGTAAATGGAGCTTCTGAAGGGACTTGGAAAGCAAGAAGCTGGGAGATACGTGGGGAGTGTTGAAGCAGAAAGAAGACACCAAGTGTGAAGGCTCTGGGACCCACAGACAACAGTGACCGGCGAAAGTCGTGCTAGGCGCCAGGTGGTGAAGGAGGCTAAAGGAGTGTTGGATTTCAGTTTGTCTGGCTGTTGCATGTACACCCCCTTCTGCCTACAGCTTCACTCGAGTTTCATAAGCACGAGCCTTGAATGAGTGACTTCAGGGGAAAACAAGGAGAATGAAGCAAGCTCTGACAGGACAGAGCAGAGAGCAGAGGATAGTTGCAGGGGTGAGAAAGAACTGAAACAGCTGAGTGAAGCAAAAACTCAGAACCGGAGATGGAAAAGCCCTGAGGAGTTCACAGAAATCTTGGGAAAGTCATTGGATTTTCTATAGGACATGGGATAAAAGCTCCAAGCCAATTTTATTTAAATCTCCAAAGAAAGTTTGACCTCAGCCGACATCTGAATACATTGTAGCACCCTGTATGAGACATCTCCTTTCACTGCGATCACACTTAACAGTTATTTGTTTTATGTCTGCCTTCCCTACCAGACTAAGCCCGCAAGTCAGGGGCATCTGTCTTACCTCATACTATATCCTGGTGCCTATCTCAAGCAAGCACGTAAAGATATTTGCTGAGTGAATAAACTTTTTTTCTCACCAGAATTTAAGGTGGATTTAGAAACAAGATACTAAAATGGGATAGTTTTACATTTTTTTATTTCGCCCCCCTATCCTGCCCCAAACTAGAAATAGAAAGACATGGTTAAAAATTCAAGGTGCCTAAAGTGATAGGAATGAGTTTTCTTGCTAAAAAATTGGAAGACATTGGAATTGCCTTATCAGAATGTTCCATAAACTATATCATAATCAAGCTGTCAACTATTTAAAAAAAAAAAAGAAAGAAATAAAACCCTGTGCTTATGACCTGAAAAAGCAAAAATCATAACTCAAAGATCGGTGTAATTTAAAATCTATGTATTACAAAATTAACCAACAAAAATTTAATTGCAAAAATAGAACAGACAAAGGCTTGACACTGACAACAATAAGACATATTTAAACTAACCTATTAATAATAATAACAACCTAATAAAACTGTTAAGCAAAGGAAAAATTACCCAATAGAAAAATCAGACCAGGAGTTCCTCTTCAGTGTAAACAACAAATAGCCAGTAATCATATGAAAAAAATGTTCAACCTTTCTAGAACTAATGAAGTACTGATTAAAATGAGGCAAGATTTTTTTCCCCTATAGACTAGCAAAATTTTTTTAAAAATTTTAACACTCTAAGCATTAGTGGGGCATGTAAACTGGTATAGACACTTTGGCAAATCTATTGAAATCTAATGTGCTCTTGACTCAAATTCCACTTCTTCACATCTCTCCTACAGAAACATCCAAGTGCACAAGAAAACATGACAAATATGTTTCTTGAAGCATTTGTTGAAATGGAAAGTTTGGATACCATCTCAGTAATGACTAAGATATGGAATATCTGTTATGAAATACTATGCAGCAGCTTTAAAAATAAGGTGGATCTCTGCACAAACATAGTTGTATCTACAAGACATAATGTTGAGTAAAAACAAGCAAGTCACAGAGAGATACAGATAATGTGATGCCTGTGATATACGTGTATGCGGATGCATAGGGGCAAAAGGCTAAAAGGACCTGCACCAACAGATCCCAGTAATTATCTCCAAGTAGAAAGAACAGGCAGCGGTGGCCAAAGGGTATTAGGCTTCTTATCTGTGAAGTTTCAAATTTTTATAAGACAAAATGTAATCATCTACTGTTTGAATTATTAAAATAATTCAAAATTAGATGCACAACAGTAAGACAGTACTCAGCACTAAACTACGATACACAACATCATGGCTGGATTTCAGAGACGGTAAGCTAAGCAAAATAAGCCTGACACAAGAATGCATTCCAAGTAAATCCATTGAGATTACGTTCTAGAACAGTCAAAACTAATCTCTAGCCAAATACAAACAAAACCTGTGGTTTTTTTTCTAAAGGTTGGGGAGCCTGACTGGTGACAGGCACTAGAGTGATGGGTGGGTTATATAAATGAAACCATTAGTTAAGACTGGACAGTTGTGATCTGTGCATTTCAATATACGAAAAGTTGACCTCAGAAAATTAACAATTTAGTGTCTAGCTTTCTGTCATGGTACAGTACTTCCTCAAGCGTGTTCTTCCTCTGTTTTCCACTTCTGCCGTCCTTTCTGGATTATGTCGCTCAAGATCAGCTCAGATGCCACAGGACAATGGTCAGGCAACTCTGGCCACACACAGGAGCGTGGTTTGAGGAGAGGAGTGTATTATGTGTGTAAAATGTGGGTGGTTGGCTGGTGTTTTTGTCTCTGGAGAACATGTGTTGTGAGTGTTGCGTGGCCGGTCCCTCGAAGGGGTCGGAGCAGAGGAATTGTGGGTCATTTACTGGGCTAACTGATCAGCATATGTTTTGTGCTCAGGAATCAGTTTACAGAGATGGAAAGCAGAATCGATGGATAGGAAAAGGATACCGGTTCAGCTTTTTAATTATGGAAAAGTTGGAAAGGGTAAAGGAACAAAGTAAATAGGCATGAGCTCTTGAGAGAAAAGGCAGCCTTAGAGCTGTTCTTTGTTGGCCTCCATAGGGCCGTGTCCTTTTCAGATTAAGTTCTTTCTTCATATTTTAGGAACTGGGATGCTAATATGGAATTTCAGCAAAAATGAGATCGATGTTGGGAGGGCGGGGAGAGCTTTAGGTGGATACCCCCCTCATAGGCTGAAGACTCAGATTCCTAAGAAGAGATACCATCTTTCAACCAAATAAATGATAAGATCTAAAATGTCAAATGCTTGGGGTTTGGCATGAGGATTAAATGAACTGTTGCATTAGGAAAAATTCCTGGCATTATACAGCAGTGATAAATATTATCTAGATGTAGCAGCAGCTGCTGCAGCAGTAATACTATGAAGCAAAGTGAAATTCATACTATTTTGGCTTTTCGCAAACATTTCTTAGTTGTAGCTTCTAGGTTGTAAGCCAACCTATCTCAACTGGAAAAAAAGGCAGAAAATAGAACAATTTTGCAATTTGGTCCAGATCGACGCCAACCACCCACATTTGATGTGGTAGTTTCTTTCTTGGGTTAGAGATGGATGGTGTAGACAGCCTGGAGACCTCACCAGTCCTTGAGGGAGGCAGGTGGTGAAATAGCATCCAGACAAAGCTGAAGGAAGCGTGGGGGCCAGAGCATCTTTCCACAAGAACTGTCCAACTTTAAGGCCTAAATTGAACTGTGGGCTCTTCTCCCCTCTCCTCACGGTCTCGTAAGGCTCATTCATTAATGAATTGACTGGCAGACTCTCAATGTTAGAGGATTAGGCCCAAATCTATGGGGGTACTTTTTTTTAATAAAAAGTATTTTTTTAATAAAATACATATAACAAAAAATTTACCACTTTATCCATTTGTAAGTGTACAATTCAATGGTATTAAGACATCAGCAATGTTGTGTGACCATCACCATTATTTCCAAAACTTTTTATCACCCCAAATATGTTGGTAATTTTTACATGTCCCCTGGCTTGTGAAATGATAATTCCATAATTTAATATTACAGCTAAAGGGAACTTGGAGATTATCTCCAAGCACCTCATTTGTACAGATAAGGAAATTGATACTCATAAAGATTTTTATTCAAGGCCACAAACCTAGACAACGGCACAGCTGGAATTCAAATCCAGGTTTCTTGATTCTTAAGAGCTCGGTTCCCAGGGAGTTGTTTCTGTTATACGCACTATTCTGCTTCATATATTTCTCACTACCTAGATTAATTAGTCTATTTCTGAGGTCATAATGTCAAATGCCTACCGGAGCCTGCAGGCACAAGACAGACACTCAAGAGGTGTTTCTTACATTTGTGAATTAATAAATCTGACAACCCGAAAAGGTTAATCCCCCTGTCTAAACGAAGGTAGCCAGCTTTAACATTATTGTCATATGGATTGCCAGTTTTTAAAAGAAAAGCCAAAAATTTAGATTTGTATGTGAACTGTCTTAATAGAAAACATTATATTGGGAGTAGGGGGACATATTTAGAGGCCATAGTCATTATTCGGAGCTCCAGATATCCAGGTGTGCTGTGTAAGAATCACCAGGGAAATGTGAGTCCTCAGTAGCATGTAATAGACACCGGGTAGACATTTACTGGATAAGTGAATAAATACATCATGAATTTATTACATTTCCTCCACAGGCTAGAATACTGGAAGTATTCAAGAAAGCCTATAGAAAAAATTCTTGTGTTTAGTAGGAAGTTAGGAAATTGACTAATCAAGTCATTTATTATTCAGTCATTGATTTATTGAGGCACAAATTGATTGATTATATACTGAGTACCAGGCTCTGTGCTAGATATTGGATATACAGAGTATACTATTAAAAAGCCCTTGCTCTCCAGGAACTCACAAGCTTATGTAAATAACTATAACACAATGTCATAACTGTTATCACAAAGATAATGCTCAGTGCAAGTGTGACGGAAGTACAAAGGTTGAAAGGCTCAGGAGAAAGGTAAGAGGGCTGGAAAAAATGAGGAACAACTTACCAGTGACAGGCTGCAAATGGAGACTAGAAAAAAGGAAGTTACTGGGTAGGTGGTGATTATTACTCTACAATTCTGCATTCCTCTTGTCTATATTAAGAATGTTACTAATGAGTGGTGGTAAGCCTACTTGTTCAATCGACTTTTATACTTCCCTAAGACTACAAATATCCTTAAACCCTTATGTATGTTGTTGTCCCCTTTATAACGACTAAAAGTGATAACTATAGAAGTATGCCAAGATTTATTTGCAAGGATATTTATTATCATATCTCATTTTTAATAGTAAAAAGTCAGAACTGAGAAAATCATAGATAATTTGATTAAAGAAATTATTATGCAATGGAATACCTTGCAGTCATTTAAAATTGTTTTTAAAGAATATACAATTATATGGAAAAATGTACAAAACGTAAGTTTTCTGAAAAAAATACAGAACTGTGTTTAATACCAGATTTAAATATATATATATATGTTCTGTATGTAGTAAATATATAGAGAGATTGGTTTACATAGGCAAAGAGTTAAAGTAAATACACGAAAATGTTAACACTGGATTTTTAATGTCATGATTACAAATATTTACATTTTTTCTTTATGTTCCAAACTTTTAACAATGACTATTACTTTTTTGGTTTAAAAAAGTTAATTTACAGTGTTATATCGGACAAAATTGTGTTGTTCATCCAGCCAGACAACTCATCTGGGAAGTGTCCCCAAACTCCCACTCTAAATCCAGAAGCTTGTGGGCCCAAGTATACGAAAGGACCCTGTCCCCTCGGCTATAGTCATTCAGTCCATAGGTGGGCATCTAACCCAAGCAAGGCCAATCAAATTACATGTCCCGAAAATTTGGAGATTAAAATGATTCTCAAATCAAATGCCCTTTTGAATGGAAGAGGGATAAACTTGACAGCTTGAGGGTGATCTTTGTTTTGTTTTGGCTTTTTAGATTAAGGAGACAAAAGTGGGCCTCAACTGAGAAAAAATATATATATTGCCAATGGGCAGGGGGAGGGGAGGAGAGAGATAGCAACCGTGTTGCCAGATTTCCATGACATAGGTGATCCCACCTCCTGTCCTTCCTGAGGGCCTCAGTGCTTCCCTTAAATTCGATGAGATAGCCATATACCTAATAAGAAATTTCCCTTTTTTGCTTAATCTGAATTGACTTGGCTTCTGTTTTTTTGAAACAAAAATGTTATCTAATACAAATATCTCTGGGAGCATGAAAGAAACCAAGGTCACTAACAGAGTTTCCAAATGATACCACCCTATGAGGACAGGACTGTATTTCTCAGCTCTCATTTCCATCATGTAGCCCATATGGCTGGTGCTTGACACATTGCTTATCGTCTGACAGACTGGAAGAATGAATGATGTATAGCTATGCCTTTACTCTTACTTGTTCTACATTTTTACTTAAAAATTGTGTGAGGGGTAGTTAAAAGGGCAGCATTTCTGAGCCTCCCTCCCCTCCTTCTACAGAGAAAATACTCAATATATGTGGCCTGGGAAATGTCACCTTTTGTTAAATTCCACTCATTTGGCACTCAAATTCACTTGTAATTAGAGCGTGGGCCTAGCTGAAAACCTCTCTTTAATTGCTTGGAGGCAAAAAGCTTCATTTAGAAAACACAGAAAGTTTCTCATCAAAGGAAAAGAATGCAAATCGATGTCTAAATGTAATCAAATGGCACTTTCTACAATTTATTATTCCTTTGTCAGACATTCAAGAGCAGGCACTGGTATGCAACTTGCTGCCAGCCCATTCTCTATTTTAAACATTTAAACATCATCACAAGTTACAGGGAGAAAGTGCAGAATCTCATGAACTGAGTCTTTTCTCTCAAAGCGGTAGGCTAAAATATGTATGGTATATAAATAGGGTAACTTGTCAAAGTTTAGGTTTTTTTTTTTTTTTTGAAATGATGAAACCAGGTCAAATTTCTAAAGTTTCCAACAACTCCAAAGTCTTACTTTGGAAATAGGAGCATATGTTTCAAAGTTGAGAAACCACTTTCATTAACAGCATTACTGAGTGTTGTTAACAGTGTGAAGTCTTTAAGAAGTTGTCTGACCTACTAATTTTAAATATGAGGTTTAAAAGGTTCTGGAAATTGTGTAATATATTACTTTCAAATCTCAGTGTCAGGCTGTTAATTGATCAATTAATTCAACTGCTAATTTAAAACTTTTAACTCACCTATGGCTTATACAATTATATAAACCTGAAGGAAGAAGTTGGTAGGGCCAATAGCAAGACAACTCTGATTTACAGCAAGACAACTCTGTACCAAATATTTTAAATGCAATAGCTTTAACTCTTTAGGAAATGCACTTGTCATTTTCACTCAAACCAAGCCTTCTAATTTGAGGGTTAATACTGGTGTTAAATTCCTCTCTAGAATCATGAAGTTCACTGAGCCTTAACCACATGCTTTGCACTGGTGATACAGTGATGAATGAAAAGGATAAACTCTGTTCTTCCATGGCCATCCTGATAAATGACCTTCAGGTCAGGATCTGAAGGATGAGTAATAGTCATGCGAACAAGGAAAGGAAAGGTGTTTCAAGCAAGGCAAGAGCAAATTAGAAGGGCCAAATAAAACAGAAAGCTTCTTGAGTTATAGTTTTAAATCGTTTTAATCATGGTGTTTCTTTTCTGTATTTAATGATGCTTTGATTTCTTGGGGCCTTGAGGACCTAGGGAGGGACTGCCCCTCCCAGGGTTTGCTAATTCCTAGGTCCATACCTCTACCTGCCTCCTTTTACCAGGCTCCTGCATTCCAGGACACTATCTCCCTGTTCTACATCACCCGAGGGCCAGGTACAGGCACCCCTATAGCCCAGAGTCCAATGAAATCGCTAAGTAGCCAATTCTAAACCTGCTCAACCTGCCTTGCTTTGCCTTTCCCACAGAAACCACAACAAAGGCTAGTTCTGACATCTCCCCAGCATTCCTTCTGCCTCCTGACCAACTCCGGTGTTTCCCCAAGTGACCTTGTGTGGTGTGGCATAACCCCCCTCTTGGGAATCGTGAGTAACAAATCATATTTTTCCTCAGTTTTATTGCACTGTAATTGACATATAACATTGTGTTGGTTTTAGGTGTACAACGTGATAATTGAATATAGGTACATATTGCAAAATGATTACCACAGTAAGTTTAAATTCTATCAAACTATCTTTTCAAAGGCACTCATTTCTTGATCTGTTGGCCTCACCATACCTGAATAAAAGCAGGAATCCCTGGTACATTTTAAAGCAGAACCTAACTCATGTGTTGTCATAGAATAATCAAAATTGAAAAAATATTATGAGGATAAATACTGACAAGAGAAATATTAGTACATACACTACTAAAAATATTTCGGATGCAAAACTGAAATAATTGCAAAAATTTCATACAAAATAGTGAGTGTGGCACTTCTTCATTCAACATGTATTTGCTGAGCACACTCTGTGCCAGGCACTGCCTGAGGAACTTGGATACAACAGTGAACAAAACAAAGGTCTCAAGAAAAAAGAAAAATATATGTCAACTTTAATATGAAAAAAAAACACCCCAAAGATCTCAGAACTGTGGAGCTTATGTTGTAGTGGGGAAGAGAGAAAATTAGAAGCAAAACAACAACTGTGGAGCTTATATTCTAGTGGGGAAGAGAGAAAATTAGAAGCAAAACAACAAAGGATACAAACATAAAAACATGGTGCATGCTAAGGGAAAAATTTTTTTCTACAGGAATGAGGTGGTCAGGGCAGGCCTCATTGATAAGGTGACATTTGATCAAAGACTTGAAGGAGATAAGTGTCATGTGGGTATCTGAGGGAAAAGCATTCTGGGCAGCCAATGAACGGCCCTAAGATGGGATCTTAGGTGGCCATTTAAGAAACATCAAGGCTAGAACAGTGTAGATAGAACAAAGTGAATGAGAGGGGAAAGTTTGACAAGATAAGAGGAATGACAAGGTGCAAGGAGGTCGAGGAGTAGGAGGTGGTGGAAGGGCAGATTGTCTCAGGCCCTGCGCCCTATTTTGAGAACTTTGGCTTCTACTCTAAGACGAAGAGCCATTGGAGGATTTCAAGCAGAGAGGTGACATGATTATAGGTAGATTTTTAAAGGAAACTCTATTGAGAATATACAATGGAGTAAAAGGGTGGAAGAAAGGAGCCCACTGAGACAAGTACTGTAATAATCCACGCAGTCTCCTTCCAGAGTCGCACAGTACTCTCACACCACCCCTGCCAAGTCTTCAATCCCATTCGTGGCCATGCCCGCCTCTCACTCACTCCACTCCAGCTTGAACGTGCCAAGCACGCTTTGTGCTCTTAGGGTCTTTATACAGGTTAGTCCCTCTGCTGCACACTTTTCCTCCTGAAAGCCTGCAGGGTCAACTCCTCTTATCCCTTTCATGTCATTGCTTAAATGTCACCTTCTTCATGCAACTGGTCCACTCTATCTGAACTCTGAATTCTCTACATCCTGTTCTTTTTTTTACCAAATGTTTATCGTCTTCTAACATACAATATAATTTACTCGTTTATTATTTATTTTTCACCTGCTCCTACTGGAATGTAAGCTCCACAAGGGCAAATATTCACGGATGTATTCTGGGTGCTGAGAACAGTGCCAGCTTATAGTGAATATTTACTGTTGAATTACCCCATTATTGTAGGGTGCATTTTATACAAGCCCCTTAACAGTCCTTTAATTACATGCTGACCCCTGTTCTCTTGATACAGTAGGAAGGAGATAATAATCTTGAAATAAGTTAGGATAATAGTAACAGCTAAGATTTACTGAGTGTTCACTCTAGGCTAAACACTATTCTAAGGGCATTGTGTATAGCAGATCATTTAATTCTCATAATAGAGGAGGAAGCTGAAGCATAGAGAGGGTTAAGGATGATGACCAATGTCCCACATCCTCTGAGGGGCAGAATAAGCATTCAAACCCACATAATCTAGAACCAGAGTCTGTGGTCTTCACAGTTATTCTCTACACCTCTCAGAATCACATGCTTTCAGGGAATAAAGTCCCTACCTGACTCTAGATGTTAGATGTAGCATAACCAAGATTTGCTGAAAGTGGGAATGGCCTCCACTTGTCATCATCATCGACATATTTAAAAATGCAGCCGAATTTTTTTTCATTTGTGGAATTCTAAAAAATCAAGTTAGTAAAATATGTTTCAGTATTTTAACATTCCTTTGCTTTTCCTCATTGGCAGGGGAATAAAAACCTATTTTCCCCCACATTCATCTATTATTCACATATTTTCCTCAGTCAATTATCTTCCCAAATCAAATTCATGCTTTAGCTAAATCATTTTTACATTAATGGAAAACGGTTTTTAAGGAAAAACTGGTATTATTTTTAGTCATAATACTAAATTCCATATATAACCTATAATACCTGATTGAATATATATGCCTTGGAAGTGTTTTTGACTGAGAAAAACAGTCATGCACTGTACCCAACAAAACTTATTTCTAAATAATTGAAATTTATTAAATTGGTTTTTCCTGTACTCTTTTGATATTTCTATTGCTACATTAGTGGGAGAATTTATATAGTTCTTACCTTCTGTATTCACCTTCTACAATGATTAAAAATTTAAATAAGTTTGCCAGTAGGCCTGTTTGGCAGCTGCCGTGCCTATTAAACAGAGTGCATCTTTAGAACATTCCATTCACTGTTGAGGGGAAAGAATTTTAAAGAAAAAACTAACCTAAGTGCCTGGGGAGTGAAAAGATTACACATAATTCAAGTGAAAGTAATAGGCGTCGGATTCGTTGTAAATAGATATTACTGTAATAGGCAAGAACTTCAAGTCTAATTGTAACTTTGTGATTCGAACTTCTTTATTTGTGGAGACTCCGACTATGATGGCAGTCGATGTACCTATCTTTCCGTCCCTCCATATTCTGAATTCACCAGGGGCTAGTTTAAAGCGAAGAACTCCATTATCTCAGTGCTTGGTCCATGTGTAATCTAGGTGTCATAGAGCTAGATTATTGCTTGATGCTTTTGATGGCATGTAATTAAGATTATATGCCCTTTTAGTAATCTATGTTCATATTTATCAGAGGGATAAGAAATGCTGTCCCTTCAAAAGGGCACTGTAAATGTACATAGGAAATGTCTAAATAGTGCTCCTATATTTGAGCTACTCCTATCTAAATACACAATTACTACTAAGAAAAATTATATATTATCATATGTAGCTAGTGTTTTTATTTATCTCTAGTATTTAAGGGAATATATACTTATATAAGGAAAGTATTTATTCCTAAAATGGGGGATGGATTGGCTAGATAAGGATCACCTAGCACTTTTTTAAAATGCAAAGTCCTGGAGCCCACTCTCAAATATTCTGATCCCGTAGGTTAGGGTGGGGCCTAGAAATCTGATTTCTGAAAGTATGCCCAGCTGATTCTGATATATAGCCATGTATAAGAGCCAGTGTTGCAAAGGCATCCACATAGTCCTATTACAGACTCCCAATCCCTAGCCACTGCTGATTATAAACCACTTGAGAAGAAGGATTATCTCATCAATCATTTTATCTCCTTCAGTGCCCAGCACATAAAGATTTCTTGAGTTCATTCTAATTGAATTGCCCTGACACGGAAGCCGTGCCTGGAAGTGAACATATAGTCACTAGAAAGCTTCACACCCCTCTGCAATTTAGCTGACCTTTGGCACAAAGTGTTCTGTTAGGCAGGCAAACAGATATTCCCCAGCCTTGTCATCCCTTTGGAAAAGAGCCTGTAGTTGAGAGTCAGACAGACCTGGGTATAAGCACTGACTCTGTCTTTGGCTACATGTATATCATGTACTTAACCTCTGTCATCCCATGTCCTCAAATGTTAAAAGAGTATAATATTAACCATATAAGAGAGTTGCAAGAATTAAGTAAGAAAATGTATATTGGGTGCTTGCTACATAGAAGGTGCTAAATAAATGTACACTGCTTATAGGACATCTCCGTTTTGTTCTGTATGGGGCTGAAAATCATGGTTCTATGATGAGAATAGTGAGAGAACTGATTCTGTACCAGGAATAGCCTACCAAAGTAGCGTTTGGACTACTGTAGGTATTATAATTAAAATGAAAGACTACCATTATCATTAAAGCTATGCTCTTATAGCCCTCAGTGTCAGTAATAGCTACAAGCAATATTTAACTATTAGTTTCCTTGGTCTGCTATAACATGTTATGACAAACTTGAAACAACAGAAATTTATTCTCTCACAATTCCGGAGGCCAAAAGTCTGAAATGAAGGTATTGGCAGGGCCACCATCTGCTGAAGGCTCTGGGGGAGGATCTTTTTCTTGCCTGTTTCAGCTTCTGGTGACTCTTGGTGTTCCCTGGCTTAAGGCAGCATAACTCCAGTCTCTGCTTCTGTCTTCACAAGGCCTTCTCCTCTGTGTCCCAGTGTCCTTTCCCCTTCTAATAAAGGTCACAGTCATTGGATTCAGGGCTAATCCTAAATTAAGGATGATTTTATCCTGAGGTCCTTAAATAGTTGCATCGACAAAGACTGTATTCCCAGATAAGGTCACATTCTGAGATTCAGAGTAGACATAAATTTTGGAGGGATATTATTTAAATTTGGAGGGTCACTGACTATCTATGATATAGATTGTTAAATGTCTCTAAATTATTTCCTCCCTTAGAAATATAAACCTCAATTTTTAGTTAGACATAGGGATGTCCAGAATAAAGACTTCGTTTCCTAGTCCCACAACTGAAAGTATGATCATGTGACTACATTCTGGTTAATAAGATGGAATCAGAAGTGTGGTGTGACTCCTTAAAAGGAAGCAACATGCTCTTCTTCCCTCTTGCTTTTTGCTTCCTGAATGTAGACGTGGTGACTTGACTTGAGTAGACATTTTGGACTATAACATGGAAGACACATGTTGAGGATGCCAAGAGCCTAGGTCCCTGACCCCTTCATGATACTGCTCTACCCTGGACTGTCTCCTATTGATCTTTTGTGTAACAGAGAAAGAAATATCTGTCTTGCATAAGTCAATGTTATTTGAGATTTTTCTGCTACAGATAGCTGTACCTGATCCTAGCAAGTATACCATCTGTCCTCTTTTGTATGAAGGATTTGAAGTTTAAAACTTCAGAATAAAAATTCAGAATCGTATTGAGCATGTTAATAAAAACTTTGATAGTTTCAAGTAATTATCCCTCCCTCCAGGTCTTACTGTCATTATAATTATATTAATTTAGTTAATAATTTCGTGGAAACTTATGGTTATTGCTTTTGTTTACTTTCTAACTTCCTTCTTATGAGACAAAACAAATAAGATAATTTTCCTGCTATGCCTCCAGCACTCTGCTTTGCTGGGCCTTGGCATTGCCGAAATCCAGAAATATCATTTACAGTGTAGTCTTCTCAGGGCACCACGACGGTGTGAATGCACTCCCTGGAGGTGTGCAGTGTGGTGCTCGTGCTGCTAGATTCCACGTATATGGGGGAAATAAGTAGAAGGTGGTTCCCCTCATTCGAGGAGTATGATTTTATAAGCTTAGCAGTGTTTAGTTTTCAAACTATATGTCAATGTCATGTTCTTGGAAGTAATTGCTCAGGGCTCAATCACAGACAACAGAATTCGCTCAGGATGGCTTGAGAAAACAGGAATGACTGACTGCATCAACAGGATGGCCAGGGCTATGCTGCAGTAGCCAGCAGGACCAAATTTTGCTGTTATAAAGCAACAAAGGCTTATTTCTCACTCATGCGGTGTGAACATCGTAGGTCGTTTGGGGGTCCATCTGTGGAATCCTCATTCCAAGCTAATTGCCATTAGCTGTGATAGAAGGAGAGAGGTGATGTTTGTTCTCACTTCATGGGCTCCAACAAGTCACATGACCAAACCCAGCTCCAAGGAGACAGGGTAGAGCAATCCTCCTTTACGCCCAGCCCAGAAAGCAGCACCAATTGCTTACTCAGTCATTGGAAGGACTGGAGGAAGGGGATCTAGGTCAAGTTTCCACAGTGACTCAGAACAACACTGCTGAACTGACCCATCAGTGCTACTGCTGCCCCTGACATGACTGCGAAGCTGCAGTCATGACACTTGGTTCTAGGACCACACTGCCTCGGCCACACTATTTTCGAAACACTCTCTTTCTTAGGCTTTTAAGGCACATTATTAACCTTCAAATACTCTCAGAGTTAAGGACCAGATACTAGAATCTCGGCTACCCCTGCTGTAAAAACATCAAAAGCCTCCAGAGAAAATGGGCAGACATGTGCTCTCCATTTTACAATGGTCATTTCCATCTTCCAGTTTTTACTTAGATCAACTTACTTGGTGGAAGCGAGGTTATATATGAAGAATGAGCTGTAAGGAAATGTGAAACAGGTAGCTTTGAGCTTTCCAGCCTCAACTGCACAATAAAGCGCTTTACAAGGGTGTGGGAATTGAGTTGAGAGAGACATTCTATATTATCTGCTGCACGTACACTATTCATTCTTTCATACATTCCTCCATCCATCTTTTCATCTGCTCTTTTATCTGACCCTGACTGAACTCTTGTTATTTCTAGACATGGTATTAAACAGTTGTGGTGGAAGGAAGTTGGGGAACATGTCAGGGGCTGAGATGAAAATAATAACTTGATTTTAATTACGATCTATGTTCAAGATTAAACTTAGCAATCCACATAACTATGTTTGGAAACAAGTTTGAAATGGAGCTGTGGAAACACCTCTCTTTTACACATACCGCAGGAAGTTGTTTTTTTTTTTTTTAATACCAAATTAAATAATTTAAAATGTGTAGAAATCAAAAGGTTCACGTATCTGGAAGGGAGAGATAGTTGTTGCTGAAGCGAAGTACTTGAGTGGGAGTTGGAACACAAAAAAGCACTTAGCTGATTAGTTCCTTACAAATGTTAACTGGTACCTTGAGGGGTTTTCCTATTATAAGTAATGAAATAAATCAAAATTGACTTTAATGAGCTGGGTAAACAGTACCAGGGGAGCAAGTTAAGACTCTTATTTACCACCAAGAGAATAAAAGTGCGCACTTGAGGATTGAAAGAGTTTTATAAATTTTTAGAGCTCTATGAACATACCTATTCTGTTGAGTGAAAACCACAGCTGTCCAAGCACCATTATTATCCACCCAGAGACAGAGTTCCAGTTCTGCGCACTCCCCACCACCACCACCAGCACAGTGAACAGTACCCCACTCCTGTCAGCATCTCTGCAGTGAATTGTAACACCCATTTATATGGGCTTGTTTTTCTTGAGATATGAAAATTTACTCACGAAAATCCATTTCATCATCCATTTAGTCTCTCATTCTTAACCAGTTCTTTTTTATTAGCACTTAAATATGATCAAGTCTTCATTTTACAAAATAAACCTTCTTCTTACCCCATCATCCCCACCAAGCACCATCTTACCCCTCTCGTGCCCTCACAGCCACGCTTTTTGACGTGTGTTTGCTGTGGTGACTGTCCCCACCTCCCGACCTCCCTCTCACTCCTCAGCCCCTATTATGTGCCTCTTTCCCCTCCCTTCCATGCAAACCATCCTTAGTGAGGTCATCATATGTCCTTCCAAATCCAATGGACACTTTTGAATCCTTACTTTTCTCGGTCTCCCAACAGATTCAAAAACTATCGAACGCTTCTGTCTTTTTGAAACACTCTATGGCTCTGAGACCGTATATTCTCCTGGTTCTCTTTCTACCTCTTTGATAGTTTGTCCCTAGTCAAATTACAGATGGAATAAAGTGCTAAATGGGACTTTCCCTGATGTCTCAGATTTAAACTGAAACCCAAAGCTAAAAACAAATGGCATGTATCCCCGAATTGAAAAGAAGTGTTATAAATTGCTAAGAGTGGACAGATCTTGTCCTTTGCCCCTTAACTCATCTAGGGGTTCACTAGAGGAAGAGGACTTCCTGGAAGAGGGTTGCTGGCCAGGTTAGGAGTGTTGAGGCATTTTTTTTCTCCACGAATAGAGGATGTAAGGGGCTTACTACCTCATCTCAAGCCAAGTGAGAGAGGCAGTAAGTGAACACTCAGAGAAATTTAGGGTGAGTGCTTTCCAGAAATGAGCACTGACTTCTGACTCCCAGCTGGATGCTTGCTGAAATGCAAAAACTCCTTGTTTCACTTCCAGGGTGGTACTGGAGCCAAGCACAGTTTTTTTTGGAGAGCCTGACATGGGCTTCAAAGAGTTTAACACTCTATGTGATAGAGACAGAAGCTGGCTGAAAAGGCTCTGTCAGCAAGAGTGAGGAGGATGGGAAGAGACAGTTGGAGTAGCCTCTGTTACCAGGGTTTGAAATATTTCCTCCAGGCCAACTGGACCATGTGAAATACAGTAGTTATTAGGGCTGTTTAAAACTATTCGAGTTCTTCTCTTCATCTGGGTATGATTGTACTTCCTCACTCTCCTTCAAGTTAGGATTTACAATGCACCCAGCTTTGGTCCATGAAATGTGAGCAGTAGAGAGGTTTCACTTCTTGGTAGAAGCTTAAAGAGTCAGCACAGGATTCACCATTTTTTTTCCCCCACCTGCCATGGTGAGTAGAGAAACATGAATCAAGAGGGAATATTTATCAGCCTGGGTTCCTGAATGACTACGATAAGCAGAGTCCCCTGCTAATCCACAGTGGACGTGTAGCATGAGTGAGAGTAAATTTCTACTGAGATTTAAGAGCTGTTGTAGCATAACCTGGCTTATCTTGACTAGTGCAAGAAGGCAACATGATCTTGTAAGGATCCAGCTCAGGAAGTGGGGCGTGGGGGAACTGGTTACTCGAATAGGAAAAAAAAAAAAGATGGAGGTTGAGGGGAATTGTGAGAGGTCAGTTGGATATTAGATTTTCTGAGTCAAGGACAAGTGTACTATAGAAGTCTCCAGATGTTTAGCGGGGAGATGAGGGATAAGTAAGTGCTTCAGAGAGCTCACAGAGCCCGCCACAGGTGGAAGAGCATTTTAACGTCTGTCATGGGAAAGCACATTTGACAGCCAACTACAAAAGAAATAATTTTGCCACATTTTCTTTTATTTTACCTTCCTACATTAACCTGGAAGAAACTAAGAGCCAGAGAAGGACTGGGGGGAATATGGCATAAAAAGAGTGAAAGAACAGATCACAGCCTTCCTTCACTCCATGACTGGTAATCTGAGTCAGGCTGGAGCTGGAAGAAGGAAGAACTCTTGGACTGGTGGAAGCTCTTAGATAAAAGTTTCAATTTAGATTGGTCTAAACTTTTTAGTATATAAAAATAGGAACATTCGAATATTGAGAACTTAATGAAAATTAATGGAGCATGCTCAAGATATAGTCCAGGGTGGAATGGTTTGAAGGCATTGATGAGAGAAAAATGAAACCATTTTCTGTGCACTCTGCCAGGTCCAAACAACTCAATAAACAAGCTCTGATTCCTGAAAAAATTAAAAAATTAAAAAAAAAAAGAAAACTTAAATGTGGGTAATCCCCAGGGTTTTCTCCTAAGTCCTCCTCTCACATGCTGCTTTCATATATTTACGTGGCTGGAATTTTCCATGGCTGTAATTTTTTCCAAACCTGTTTTTTATGCATAGGCCCCTCTTCTGAGTTACAAAGTCGAATATGCTGAGCATTAGTACTTAGATAGCTCATAGGAATCCAAACCAACTGGACTCATTATCTTTCACCTTATGCCTGCCTGACCCATTCCTCCTCAGGGTTCCTTTTCTTATTCCATTTGTCGAAGTGGAAATCTTGATATTGACCCCTGCACAGCCCCTAACATCCAATCAATTGCCAAGTCTTTTCTACTCTGACTTCTAAATATGTCTGAGATCTGTTCATTTCTCTACATTTTTCTTGGGATTACAATGGTCGGAATCATCTTCATCTCTCATTTGAGGAACTGCAGTGGTCTCCATCTGGAGTCTCTGCTTCTAGTCTCGCTGAATTTCAATCTGTTCTTTTCATTGCAGCTATAAGTAATTCTTATAAAATGAGTCATTCACTCCACAATTACGTATCGCATGTCTGTTGTATGCCAGGAGCTGTGCTAAGCTCTGGGGATAGGAAGAGAGCACCAAACAGTTCTTGCTCTCATGGAGTTTACATTCTAATGGGAAGAAGGTAAATATTAAATAAACAAAATGACCCATAACAGTGGCCAACAAAGGATTTTAAAAGCTGTAATTATGTAGTTAGGTATACTTGGAACTTTTCTGCATAGTGTGTGTGTTACATTAAAAGAAACACAGTATATTAAGTTAGTAGGTTTACGAGAGTGTGTTTGGGCCATTAAGGAAAGATGCAAATAAGATAAATAGACTGTAAATTGTTTACATTTTTGCACCCACACTACTGAGACAAACTAAGAGTGGGAAGTTGGCAATGCACAGCCGGAGGTCCTGCTAAGGCTCAGTTGTATGGGGATCATGCCAGGTTGCCTCTGTTACAGGCCTCATACCCCCACCCTGTCCCATCTCTCATATTAATGATATCATAGAAGAGCCACAGACAAATGAAATAAACTATAACTAAAGTAGAGCTACCTCCAGAACTTTCTAAGGAAAGTTATATTCTCCCACAGATTTGTATAAACAGACCAAGTGTTTTTAATCTACTGTTTTACCTGGCAGCACCATTTCCCAGAAGTAACCTTGGATTACGAGACAGAAAAACTTACTTTCCTGATGGTTGGGTTGTAAATTGCTGTCTTGATAACTGATTGCTCCCCCTGCTAGTACCAACCCAAAAAGTGTCAGGCTTCCCCAAGGGGAGTAAGGAAGATATCAGGTTGCATTAGTCGTAATAAACTAGGTTTTATTGCAGCAACCAGTAATCTCAAAATTTCAGTGACTCAACAGATAAAAGTGTGTTACTCACACCAAGAGTGTTGTAGGCTGACAAAGAGGTGCTCTGCTCCACATAGATATCCAAGGACCCAGGTGGTGGAGGTTCTATCATCTAGAATGTTGTCAGCTACCTTGTCATGGGAAGAGAGAGACAGAGTGAAGAATAACAGAGGGTCTTTCAAATGCCTCAGCCAGGAAGTGACACACATCACTTCTGCTCACACCTCATTAGCTTATAGTAGCTACATAGACTAGATTATTTAAAGGGAATCCCAGAAACAAAGCCTTTCATATGCTCAGGAAGGAAAGGATAACTGGATATTGGTGAGCAGTAGTAATGTCTACTACATGAGTCAATAGTTACTTTGTTCAGAAAGCCTTTCCTTACCAACACTTACAAATTCCCAGGTAAGATGTCGCTTTGACATGCTTCCATAGTCACTATGTCCTCTTTCATATCAACTAGCATACATTTTTTACTTCTTTGTTAATTGTCGTCTTGCCTTATTAGATCTCTGCCCAACCCTCCTACTCCCCTGCCAAAACACACTTACTAACTTCTACTTGTTCTATAGGTCTTAAACTATTCTCAGTAGTCATGGGGGGAAATATGTGAATCCCTAACACCCAGAGGTTTTCTCCTCACAAAATTCTGGGGCTCCTTGGAAAGTATGTGGTACCAGAACTTAGGGGAAGAGAAAGCAAGAAGAGCCAAATACATCTTGCTTTTGTCAAAAATTAAAGATGTTTTAATAAATGCCTAAATAAATGTTAGAGACAGTATAGACAGGAGACATTAGTCACTGGGCAAAATGTAACAAATTTGGCATTTAAAATGATCACAGTTTGAAGATATTGAGTCTGTCAAGGGAGCTGTGAACACATAGTGATTTTCAAAAGGTAGAAGTGATTTTAAAAATTGCTAAAAGGATTTAAGATTAACAAATATAGGTTTCAGATTAATAAATATTTAACAAATGAATAACTTGTATTTTAATTCAAATAGAAAATAGTCATTTGCATTAAAAGGAATACTATAAGAAATAAACAGTTGCAACTTGGAGAATATGTTCGCTCACTGTGTTAAAAAAGACATAATAAGAATTTTTTAACCTCTATATCTGACTTTTAATGTAAAATGGACTTGAGATATAACAGAGGGATTTTTATATTCAAAGAACAAATTCCTGTCTGTGCTAACTGTTAAACTCTAGCATGAGGTTATTGACTCTTTCTGGAGGAAGTTTGTCTCCTATTTGGGTTGTTTATGTACAATTCTGCCCAAAGGCAGGAGAATACAGTAGTGCTGGTTTCCTAAGACTCTTTCAGTCATATGACGCTCTAAGATGGGCATTATGAGACAGTTCTAGATATGCTTGTACTGTGTTAGACTCCATTCAGTGGAAACTTGGGCAGACTCTGTGAATGGACATCCTGTAAGTGAAATATTTATAGTTGCATTGAATGTGCATTTGCATTATAGAGGTTCCTGTAATTATTGGCACCCGAGAAACTTTCAATAGTATGTGTGGAATTAGCACTAACCTCCTTTACTGAGATTTTCTTTGTCATGCCCTATCTTGGAACTTTTCTGTGTCAGAAATAATTTTACCAGCTGAAAAGTATATTAGGAAAAAGACCTATGCTCATGTGAAAACTATTCTAGAATAGTCCAGCTTCAAAGGTTGGGTTTCTCTTACTGGATGCAGAAAAGCAAAATGCTGCCCGTAAATGGACAGTTGAATGCAAAAGCAGAAGGGGTAATGGAATATTACAACCAAAAAAGAAATGGAAGAGCTGGCAAGAGACCTGAAATGCAGCAAAATGAAGGGATGTAAAAGTAGCTGAAAACAGAAACAGTTGTAGGAACACTCCTTTTGAGTGGGCAGCTCAAATGCTAATGATTCTATAAAAAATTCAGGCTTTAACTAGAGAATCCTAGGAATCTAGATCCAGCAATATGTTTGGGAAGATATGGGGAGAATTAACTTGAAAACCTCTACCTCAGTTGGCTCAGAAGGGAAGTGAAAATGTAGAATCTGTGAAGGGAAGTTTAATGTTTTTTTTTAACTATCTACTAAATTAGACCAGATAATTTATGCATTGACAATGTGAAGCACCTGTTAGCTTGGTTTCAAAAGCAATAATTGTCCAAGGACTGTAATCCATTACTTATCGATGATAAGCCTGTTGTCAGAACTAAGCTAATTAGATATGGTCTTCAAAGTGTGCTTGGATGCCAGATTCTAGTACGGATTGACAAACACAGCATGGAAAGGTACCAGGGACTGAAGACTAAAGGGACAAAACTGAGGTGGATTATGTAAGATGGCAGAGGAATAAAACAGGATGAATATAAGTCAGATTTTGTAGGGAGTTCTAAATATCAACATTGAAAAAAACCATTCGTCCCAGTTCAGTTCCCCCGAGAAGCAAGACACCAAGATAGAATGAGATGGGCAGGAAATTTATTGAAGGAAATGCCTTTGGAGGATAAAAAGGGGTGGGAGCAGGACTAGGTAGGGTGGGGTGAGCTCCCAGGCCACAACAGATGGCTGAACACTGTGAAAGGAGAGAGAAAATGGTCTTGCAGAAAGAGCCTCTGACTGCAGCGCAGCAAGGTTGGTGACAAAGTGCCCTAGCAAAGATTGCCTGCTGGAGCTGTCATGAATTAGAGAGAAATGGCTGAGCTCTAGTAGGGCCCCATTGTGTTTGGTCATTAGCTAGGAGCAGCCTGGGAGGAGCCTAGCCTTAGTATGAATGCTGTGCCAGGTCACAAAATGCAGCAGCTAGGGATGGTCAGCCAACTACACTCATCATAGCAAGTTCTTTGGAAGGGAGATCTGAGTGGCAGACCAGCATGGCTGCTCTGATCACCACTGTGTGCCTCTCAGATACACGTCCCCACACATTTTCAGGGAGCAGCTCTTCTACAGTTCCTGTGAACCTCTCTTCCTAAGAGGAAACTTTGAAGAAGGAGGATAGTGGGGAAAACAATATCCCTAGGTGCTACAGCTCGTCTCAACTCTACCTAGTCGGTATTCATTGTCTTGCTCCTCTGCTGTCCTTTCTAAATTCCCCTCACCCTCCGCTACCACCTCTGTCATTCCTGGTGGCTTGGTGGTGCGACCCAAATCTTTATTCCTGAAGGCCCTGATTCCTTGGTAGGCATACTTTCTCAAGCTAATATTGGCTGCATGTGTCCATTCGTGGTTATAATTGGTCAAGGGAGTAAAATAGGCAGTCAAATGGATCACTTTGTGGAAATGCAGCCTTACTTCCTTCTTACCTGCTGGTTACTGGGAACAAGAATTCCAAAAGTTTCATGCAGCAGCTATAATTTATAGTTAAATGAGACCTTGCTATCCCCCTAGTAAGAGTATGCTCCTTTGAGGGATGAGAACCTCACCCCCTCTCAGCTCAGAGTTGTAAGGAAAGGGAGCAAAATGTCCTCTAGTGAGTCATTTGGAATGATGGCAAGTGGGCTACAACTGTTTCTCCCTTTAGGTTCCTGTGCCCATATATTCTTTCTTTTTGAGACCCGGTGCCATACAGAGGTCTTCGATTTAATGCATATGCTGTATCCTGAATGATATCATCCTATTCTTGCAGAGTATTGCCTCTGAGTTGGTATTTCACCTATGCCTTAGTAGGCTGTTCCAACTTTCTGTCAGGCTGGCTACTGTAGGGTGGTGAGGGATCACTGAATTCCATGGTCAAGGGCCCACTCTTGCACCTCCATCACTGTGAAGTGGGTTCCCAGTCAGGTGCAATGCAATGCGGAATTCCATGCCCATTAATCAAGCATTTGTAAACTCCTGGATAGTGATCCTAACTGAGGCTCTTTAGACAGAAGAGACTATCCCAGACCTAGCATAGATATCTACCACTGTGAGGACAAACTGCTGGCCCTTCTAGAACGGAAAGGTTCAAGGATACCAAGTGGTTGTTGGTCTCCTTGAGCAATAGTGCCATATCAGATTTCAGCGTTGTTCTGTGTTGCTGGAAGGTTGGATATTCTGAAGAAGTAATAATTAGATTGGCCTTAGTAAGTAGGTATTCGTGCTGTGGGACCCACACGTAGACACCATATTTGACAACATGGCTATTTCATTCATGTACCCATTGTGTCAGTTCTGGAATGGCCAATGTTCAAGGCTGGCTAACATAGACTAGTTGAGTAACTTCGACTAATTGTTTTTTCAGTGCCTTTCCAAGGTAGATGCCCCTTAGTGGGTATTAACATGTCATACAAAAACCTCACTCCATGTCCACTCCCACATGTCCACCCACGTGCTTTCACTGCAGAGCTCCTCACATCTCATCTTCCAGTGGCAGGCCTGCTTGAGCTGCAGCCTATACTTGCTGCAAAGCTCTTTTCTGCTCCAGTTTCTGCTCAAAGTTGGCAGCCTTCCATGCTACCTGGTCTATAAGCTAGAATATATTTCCAGTATTAGGTATAGATTGAGTTGTCTTCAGAACCCAAAGAAGCCCATCAAGTATTGTGCTTCCTTTTCTGTAGCAATATATAAGATTTAGCAACTGGTCTTTTACTTTGGAAGATGTGTCCTGGCCTGCCCCTGTTCAAAGAACTCCTAAAAATTTTCCTAAGTGGTGGTCCCTGAAGCTACACAGATTTTATCTCCCACCTTCTGAAACTCATGCACCTTACCAAGGCCTCCAGCATACCAACCACTCTTGCTTATCCTGCCAGATAAGCTTTACCTCACTAATGCATTGGATAAATGTGATGATAGAGACTTCTTTGAACTGTATTATGAAAGAGTATGGATAGTTAACGCAGCCCTGGGGCAAAACCATAAATGAATCTCGTCCATTCCATATTAATATGAACTATTTCTAATTCTGTATAGAAAAGAATACAATCATCAAATCGATAGCTGCATACAACATAGCTGAGGCCTTACTGACCTGCTTTATTATCAACATCATGTCTGGCACAGCAATTGCAATGGAGCTACTATTTGGTTGATCTTGTAGAAATCTATTGTCATTCTCCAATCTATGTGGTTTCTATAGGTGTCAGACTGGTAAATTAAATAGAGATAGGATAGGGACCACCACCCATGTATTCTTTAAATCTTTAATGGTGATTATATTAGTGAGGATTCTCCAGACTAAAAGAACCAACAGTGTGTTTGTGTTGTGTGTAGAGATTTACTTTTGATAAATAAAATTTAATAAATATTTAATACATTTATTACTTTTTAATTTAAGAGATTTTTTTTTTGGTTCATGTGATTTTGGAGGCCTGGTAAGTCCAAAATCGGATGGGCAAGACCAATAGGCTGGAGACTCAGAGAAAGAGTTGCGATTCAAGTCCAAATGCAGTCTGCTAGCGAACCAGGCAGAACAGATGTTGCAGATGAAATTGGCTCAGGGGAGATCAGCTTTTTGTTCTAGTCAGGTTTTCAACTGATTGAATGAAGCCCACCAACATTATGGAGGTCAGTCATCTTAAGTCCACCAATTTAAATGGCAGTCTCACCCAAAAATACCTTCATGGAAATGTCCGGAATAATGTTGAACTAAATAATCTAGGCACTGTGGCCCAGTGAAGTTGATACATGAAATTAACCATCATAGGGGTACTAATTGCTGCCATCATTTTTCAGATGCAGTATTATTTCTGACTCATTATTTTGGCTTGGGAAAAAAAAAAAGGAAAGAGTTGTTCAGAACCTTCTTCCTGGCCTTCTTCAATATGATGGTTCATAGCCTACCAATGAGGACTGAAGTAAGTCAAACTTCTGTGAATGTTCATCCTAATTTTTCACTCAAGATGAGTGTAGTGACGACCAACTGGGTTCATGAACTCAGTGAACCCACTGTCATATATTACTGGGTCCCAAAGCCCCAACTCTAATGGGGTCAGGATGACACTTTAGGTTTTCAGGTATCAATGTCAGCTATGAAAGTGCGTCCACATGTTCTCATATGTGGTTATTCTCTTTTTTTTTTTTTTCAGTGCATAGTCACCTGAGTAAATGGTTGTAGGTCCCATTGGAGCAGGACTGGGGAAATCATTACAGTTAATACTTTTCATGGTATTATAAGGTTCTTCCTCCTTGGGACACAGCCAACTCTCAGTCACTGTGTTCTGGATCTGAGAATTGTCTCAGGTCCAGGAATTGAGCAATGAATCAAGAATTTGCTTTCATTCTCTTATCTTTCTGCTTCTTAGTTCTTGCCTGTTTCTGATTATAGATGCTAAATGGCGCTCTCATTGGTTGCCCTTCCATTCCCTTAGGGACACCAGATTCCATTAACCATTTCCACATCTTCCTGTGGTTCATGCCCCTTTATCAGTTATTCCAATCTTGCTGGTAGCATAGTATCATAAACCCCTGACTTCTGGCAGTTAAGCTTTGTTATGTGGCTTCTATTATTTTGGAGCGCTGTCACCCCCATTGCTATTAATGAACCCAAATCTGCAACAGCTTCACTCTTGACCTTCAAAGAGAGCTGCCACTAGACGTTTAAAAGATACTAGTGTCCCTCCGACCAGTTCAGGGGCCTGGAGAATGGTGTGTTCCCTGGACCCTGCTGTGGAAGCATTATCTTCTTGTGGGCCCTCTGGTCTTACATTATAAATTTATTGCAGCATTCCCCTTCTTGCAATTTTTAAAATCTTTTCCTCTAACATCTACCATGAAAACTCAGGCATTTTCACTTCAGCAAGGGCCATCAGCTTTTCCAGGGAGCCATTCTACCTTGAGTTTCCCCCATTCCTTGAAGGAGGGGGCGTGCCCTTGCAATGGTATGAACCCCATTTTTCAAGAAAGTGCTCCAAGTTGAACAGGCTCCCGGTCTCTCACACTGTGATTTTTACTGTTTCATTATTTCTAAGTTTCTCATTATCCCTCTGTAGGGCATCAACAGAACTTTGAAATAACCAGCCAACCATTATACTTATAAGCATTATTCTCCCTATATTTTTCAAGCACCTAAATCTTTAAGCTAACAAAGCTTTTCCCTTTACAAGGATACATTCCTAGGTCATCACCAGTGAAATCTTCAGTAACTGAGAGGCCACCTTGTGCCAAGAACTACCTGTCCCCCACATTCCACTCAAGATGAGATCCTATTTGCCAGCCAAGCATAAACGAACCTAACCTTACTGCCTGCCTTATAGGACCGTTTCTTACCAACTGTGTCATTTGGATCCTCTAGGTAGCAGACACCAAACCAAAATTAGATGTGCAAATAATGCATTGGGAAAACATCTGCGAAGGATAAAGGGGAGCAAAAGTAAATGGGGAGAGTTCAAGCTACAAAGCAGGTCAGACACTTATGAAAGGAGAGAAGGAAGGAGAGAAGATTGAGTAGGAAGAGCCCCAGGCTGCAGTGCAGCCCTGAGAAAGTCTTGGCCAGGCAGGGATTCCCAGAGTAAAGATTGCCCACAGAGAAATCTTGTGTCAGGCAGCAGTGGCACAGCTATAGTACCCCACTGTGTTTAGTTATTGGCTGGGAGCTTCCTGGAGAGAAAATGGCCACAGTATGAATGCTACAGACCTGGAGATATAGCAGTGAGCCGGGGGTGTCAGCCAGCTATACTTCCTACAGTCCTCGAAGAGAGAATTGAGTGGCACACTTTCACAATCAAGTCCAAGTGGCAGAAGCAGGAAGAAAAAAAGCCAAGGCCAGACTACCTGGTGGTTATTGAATAGGAACCTGCCAAGGAGCATTGTAGATAATAAACATGGGCATGTGCAGATTTTACCTTATTTACATGTCTTTGGTTTTGGTGGGCTCGTTTAATGTTACAACAGGCATGAATGAGTGTGTGTGAATATCTGAGCCTCCATGAGATTTGAGCAAGGAAGGAGACAGAAAATTTATAAAAAGTAGACATAGGAATTAAGAAGGCATAGCTTTATGAAGCCATGTAACATAGGAGGAAATAATCTTATAATACTCAATATACCCAAAGGGCAATTATTCTATTATTCGAATCATGACTAGAAGGATAATTCAGGTTGAATATCATCTGTTTTATGAGGTAAATATGTACTCCTTAATATATGTACTTAAAATTTTTTTCAACAAATGATTTTTTTGAATGTCACTTGCTTAAAGTCCCTCCATTCTACATAAAAACTTTATAATTAAAAAGACTTATTTCCCTGCTAGATAACTGGATTATACTTTATTATCTTTCAAATATTCATGCTGCCATCTCCATGACTTTTCTATGATTTTATAGCTACCATTTTTAAAACTTACAGTTTTGATAGAAAGTTATACTGCTTCCTTGGACTTCCGTAATTCGGGAAACAGGGTGCCAAATGTATTTAAAGTTGAGTGGCAAAAGTGTAATTCTTTTTGTGTTATATAAAATACAATTCAAGGTTCAAGGGAAGTATTTACAGTTTACATATTTACAACTTTCAAAGTATCTTTCATAACTTTAGAAATAAAAAATCTGAATTATAATAAGAGCTTATAAATATTTAAAGATATGTTTAGATTATAACAAAAGGAATGTGTATAAATGATACTTTTGTGGCTAAATCGAAAGTAAGAAAAGTCATTTAAGTAACACCATTTACTTGTAGGTACTCATAGGCACTGTGTTTATGGCATAAAATTATATATGAAGCTATTATTTGTAGTTAAATTTTAAGCAGCAGAAGCATTCATCCCTTTGTTGTCAGCAGCACCATCATCTGATTCATTTTATTCATAATTGTTACAACTATTACATACTTATATACAAGTAATATTTGTAACACTACCTCTGTTATTACTACATCAATACTTCAGAGTACTCTTGGAGGCTGCTCTAAATTTGAATGCAGTAAAAAAAAAAAAAAAAGGGCAGAGATTTGGAGACAGACCCAGGTTTGAGTTCTATATGTACTTTGTACTAGCTGTATGAATTCACTTCATTATGTCAGTTGCCTAATGTATAACATGGAGATAACAGTAACCACTCCAGGTGTTGGTTGTGAGAATATGTGGATCACGAAAGTGGACTACAAATTTTTAAATTTCCTGCTAAAATCTATCAGAGGACGATCTTTCTGCTTCATGGAGAATATTAGAGGACATAAAATTTATCTCACCAGTTCTTCTTTAAAAATTGTCTTTTGTCTCTCTTACTTTCTTCAAGTTGCTCTCATTCAAAGACTCTGGGAGCTTCCTAGCTGCCAAATCCAATTATCTCCTTTCCATGTTCGTTCTATTTGTTTTCTCTGCTGCACTGACAAGTTGATGATTTCTTGAAATATTTTGCTTCCTTGGCTTCTCTGAAGCCACTCTTTCTAGTTCATTTCAAATCTTTTTTTTTTCTTTCTGATTTTGTTTATTTTTTAATAGCTCGTGTGTTATGGAATGCAAGGTCAGTAGCAGGAAGCAGTGAGTGGTGAGTTGGTAGCTTGTGATCCAAGAAGGAAGTAAAAAAAACAACCAAAGCCAACACTGTGAAAATGCAGAAGCCAAGGAGGGGATGTATCAGAAGCTATAATAGAGAGCAAGAACCAAAGATCAAGAGCTGGAGAACACCACTAAGGTAACAGGAGATAAGAATACAGAGAATAAAACCTAATGTAATCCAACTATGTTTGCCAGACACCTTTTCCATTTTTACCTGGCTCACTTTACATGGGCTGAGCACATAAGTAGTCTAAGCAGAGTCCTTAACAGGACTGCCAAGTATCTTCCACTGTTTTTCTTGCTGGCCTTTACATGCTGTTCCCTGTGGTCCTGTTTCTTGGATTCCTCTTTCAATCTACACACAAAGCCCACATGATCTAGTCTAATTTTTTTAACTTTCCAGTTCTCTCACAAGTTTTAGACTGTCCACTGGGTATTTTTGTCCATATGTCCCACAGTGTTTGAAGCTCAGAAGCTTAAATTGAGCTTGGTGTCTTTACTTTCGAAACCATTCCCTCTTTCAGCTGCAGCATTACCTCCCATCTAATATCTTATATTACAAACTATGATACCATTTTAACTTTCTCTTTGCTGACACCAATAAGTCACCAAGACTTTTTAAAATAATTAATAAATATTTTATTATTATTATTACAACTGCCTTTTTATGTAGCCCTGGAGCACAGCACTCTACAAAGTTCTTTATATACATTATTACCTCATCTAATCCTCATAATAGCCTTTAATAACAGCCTCGGGTGCTCTTATTATCTCCATTTGAGAGATAAAGAATCTGAGGATCTGCACATTTGAATTATTCTCTTATGGGCTTTTAAATAGCTTGCTCCAGTTACACAGAATTGAACCCAGGTATTTTAACTCCAAATCCTGCTCTCTCTCTCTGTCACTATATTCTGCTTCTACTTTGTTCTGTTTTCTCTCAAAAAAAAAAAAAAAATCTCATACATCCAACCCTTCCTCCAGCTATAGTTATACCAGTTATACCTGGGCTCTAAAATCAGATAGATTTGCATTGGAATCCTGAGGCCCCTGACTGCTATGTGACTGGGCAAGTTACCTTCTCTGCCTTTGATTCCTCATTGATAAATAGGTATGTACTAAGCTACATGTTGCTTATAGGGTTTAAAATTAAGTAATATAAAGAAAAAAGAAAGAATAAAGGCTTAGATAACCTATGTAAAGCTCTGCACACTTAATACACATAGGTTACCTAGGTTACTTATGTAAAGCTTAACATACTTATTATTCTACTCTAGTATAAGCCCTCAAATGTTTTTACTTCATTTCAAAATATTTCTAACTGGTTCTCTCCATTGTTGTGAGAATTATTTTTAAGAAAGCTAAATTCGATTGTCATTTCTCTGCCAAACAGCCTCTGATATTCCTTTTCTCTATGGGATTGCCTTTTATGCCATACTAAAGCATTGACTTAAAATAGAATCAACTTCTTAAACTGGCATGGCATCTGTACCTTTCTCGTTTATTTTCTGCTACACTCCTAAAAGTAGCACAGATTTCATTAACATCAAACTTATTATTTCATGGATATGCCAATCTCTTTGATGCCTTTGGGTTTCTTTCTGTTCCCTGTTTCAGTATGTCTCCCTTATCATCCAGAAAACTTCTACATGTCCTTCAAAACCCACCATCTCAGGATACCTTCCCACAGGTCAAATTCAAACACCCCTCTGCACTATTAAGAGTATTTTATTCATAGTATTTATCATGCCAAATTTGAAATTACTGAATTATAATTACTTTCCCCAGGTAAAAGACCATTTCTGAATAAAAATCAGTCAAATCTGGTGTATTATAGAGTTACTGGTACATTGTAGACGTTCAATATATATTATTGAATGAATAAATGATAACCAAAAGTATCATTCTGACAGTTTACAGGGTCTTTTCACATACTTGTTTTCCTCACATTATCATATGTAAGAATAATACATATTGATGTATTGGATACAAGAGGCATCATCATCATCATCATCATTATTATTACTATTATATTATTGAGACTTATTAAACTTCTACAACTTACCCAATTTCAGAGCTTTAAAAATACACAAAAATAACCACTAATTTTTTTTTCAATGCAAAAGTGAGCACATGGTTCATGTTTTAAGAACAAGGTAATTACATAGATCATGATAATTACCTGTGGGTATCAGTAAATACATTCAGCTTGGTAATTGTACTCCAGGTTCAGTTTAGAATGTTTCTTTAATTTACCACAGAAGCTGCTATTTAAAGAGTCAGGCTAAAACCTGGAATGGGAGGAACTCTTTGGAATTATAGTAGCATTTCCAAGTCTTTGCAGTTTCTACCCATTTCTTTTATGTGGCAATAATAAGGCAAATAATTTAAAATCAGTAAGTTCTATTATTTTCCTGAATTTCTTAAAAAACAGCTGAGCCAAAGTAACCAGGAAAGATAGTCAATTTGAAACCTGGAGCAGTGTTTATCAAAATGTGAGTAATGAATTAGTGGCACATGAAATCAATTTAGTGTCACCCCAGCAATTAAACAAAGGAATAAAATAGAAAATAGAAAATCTGAGCAGACTGCATCAGATAAGGGGGTGCTGTTTTGTGATATCTTTGTTTCAACTGTATATGTGTGTGTTGTTTACTGTGTTGTAATGTAAAATGTATTTCCCACTATGGTATGTATTTCCCACTAAATTGAGTCAAAAGTTTGAAAGTCACCACCCTACCAGATACAGCAATATTGTCCAAGTAGCCACTTAATACAATTGGTTTAATAACTTGATACATTGTAATCATGTACCACTTGTGGCCCAAAATCCCATAATCATAATACATAATCATGATACCAAGAACAAAACACCTGATTCATTCACCAGACTGGGCTTCAAATAACATTTAATTATTTTCAAAAGTCAAAGTGTCTCCCAGAGATGAACATTCACTATCATAGAAACTGTGCAGAAATATTCATTGTAGATTCTAAAGTCAATACCAAAAAAGCAATTTGAAAAATATTTTCAGCAAAAGCAATCACTGAAATTAGACTCGGATCACTATTTTCAAGGGCTGTGCCTCACATTTCTGATTACATATTTATCACATTTAGTTATAATTATTGTATAATGAAACTGTGCCCCTATCATACAGAAACCTTATTTTACTATTTCCGTATAATTAGTGCCTTTCTCTGTATTGTCTAGCACATAAGAGACATTTAATAAATGTTTTTCAAGAAGATGGTACTCATTTGGATAAATACATGTTTTGAAACTTAATGAGTGACTCCAGGTGAAAGCATATGCTAAAGCTATTCATGCTTCTGGCCCACTTTAAAGAATATATACTTCTCTAAGTCTTTCCGCCTATAAAACAGGGCTTTATTGGAATTTAAAATTCATAAATTTTTAAATCAAAGCAACAAAATTTAAAAGAAAATAAAATGTTATTTGACATCAAATTAACATGCATGCAAGCAGGGAAGTGGACACTCAGACAATGTTTGTGATAGGGAAAACTGAGGAAGATAGTTTAGAAATACATATCAAAAATCTTTAAATGTACTTACTCTTTGATGAAGAAATTTTGCTTCCAGTTTTCTATTTCTTGGAAAAATTAAGACTGTAAATATGGACACAATGATATTAATCTCAGTGCTGTTTACAATAGAAAAAAACGTCCAATACTAGGAGATTAGTGATGTAAATTATGGTAATTCTCACAATAGAATAATATGCAGCCATGAAAACTGATTTTCGATTACATTGTCATCGAATGAGGCTCGGAAAATATAGTGTATAAAGCAGGTAACAGCTGTAAACTACCGAATGTTATTAAAAATTTTGTGTGAGGTGAAATTCACAAAACAATTAACCACTAAACAATTCATTGGCTAGTTCATACATTCACTTTACTGGTCAACCATCACCTCTGCCTAGTTCCAAAACATTTTCATTAGCCTAAAAAAGAAACTTGTACCCACTAAGCAGTTGCTTTCCATTTCCTCCTTCTGGAATCTGTGCTCTGTCTCTATGGATTAACTTATTCCAGATATTTCATATAAATGGAATCATACAATATGTGACCTTTCGTGTCTGGCTTCTTTTAGCATAATGTTTCAGAGGTTCATCTGCCTGGCAGCAGTATTTTATTCCTTTTCATGGTTGAGTAATATTCCATTGTATTTATATGCAATAATTTTTCTGTTCATTGGTAGATGAGCTTTTGGGTTGTCCGCTCTTCAGCTACTGGGAATAGTGCTGCTATGAACATAGGTATACTACAGAATCATTTTAATGATATGAGTACCTATTGGCAGAGAATAAACTCGGGAATATTAGTCATTATTTTAGGGTTACAGGTGAATCTTTTTATACTATTAAGAGCATTGGGCTTTAGAATTAAGCGGACCAGACTCCATTTCTTCATGTGTAAAATGAGAATAATAGAGCCTAAAATAAAACTGGGTTATTGTGATGAGTAAATGAAATATATGTAAAGTACTTAGAAATACTTGGGTGCACAGTGTAAGTACTGAATATATAGTATTTTTTCTAAAAATTCTTTATTTTTTGACTACATTTATTTAAAATATTTTCTCTGACGGGATAATATTGGTGCTAAGCAGTCTTTTATTTTTATACTACATACTTAAGATGGATGTTCCACATTGCCGTTAGACATTTGGGCTGGTGCCAGTCAAGGTTGCCGGATTGTTGGACCTGATAAAATCACTTTCACTAAGTATATATAGGTCTACTATGTAACTCTCCCTCTAAGTTTCAGTAGGGTATTCTTCTGCCCTGTGTCATTGCTCTTCTTTCGTTTTAGTCTTTGTTTCAGCGTTGCTTTGTGTGTTGCATATCCAACCTTCCAGGTTTCACATCTTAAGAACTGTACAACACGGACGGAGGGACCGGCGAAGGCACAAGCTTTCACGTATACACAGGTAGGAAAATACTTTGCGATGAGGTTTTTCCAAAAAACATAAAATTTCCTCCAGAATTTTTGCACTCCATAGAAAATCTCAAGTTTTATTTTTCACTGTAAATTCAAACTTCTTCGCCAAATATGCGGAGCACGGGGTGACCGTCTGGAACCCCAAGACCGCCTCCTTGGGTTTGGGGAGCTTGATCCGCGTGTGCAGCCTCCGAGCTGCCCCAGCGTGGGATATTCGAGGGCAGCCCGGGGGGTACCTGCGGTGTACCATAGGGAGGCCGTGCGGGGACGGGCGCCTGGGGCTTCGGGTCCCCCAGAAACCCACCCGCGAGGGGCCGCACGCTCAGAACCCCAGCCCGGGCGTTCGCTGAGGCCCTGCGGGGAGGGGGCGGGGGAAGCCCCCGCGCCCGCCGGCGCCTGCACAGGTGTCCGGGTGGCGGCGCCCGGGCCCCCAGGAGCGGGAGGGCGAGAAGGGCGGGCACCGCCGGCGCGCGGGGGGTTCCCGCGAGGGGGTGCTCGGCTCCTCCTCGGCGCTCAGGTTTCCTCTCTCCGCCCGCAGGCTGCTGGCTGAGGCCCTGCGGGGAGGGGGCGGGGGAAGCCCCCGCGCCCGCCGGCGCCTGCACAGGTGTCCGGGTGGCGGCGCCCGGGCCCCCAGGAGCGGGAGGGCGAGAAGGGCGGGCACCGCCGGCGCGCGGGGGGTTCCCGCGAGGGGGTGCTCGGCTCCTCCTCGGCGCTCAGGTTTCCTCTCTCCGCCCGCAGGCTGCTGGCTGCGGCGCCGCCTCTCGGGCC
>NW_006441955.1:14596185-14619602 GCF_000325575.1 Pteropus alecto
CCGTCCGCGGCCCCGCGCCCGCCGCGCTGCACCCGGAGGAGGTCGCCGCGCGGCTGCAGCGGATGCACCGGGAGCTGAGCAACCGTAGGAAGATCCTGGTGAAAAACCTGCCCCAGGACTGCAGCTGCCAGGTACGGGGGACGGGGCAGGGAGGCGACGCGTCCCGGGGCAGCGGGACAGGGCTCGGGAGGGAAACTGCCCCTGGTGTCCAGGCTGGTGCCCGACGCCTCGGAGCGGTCGGGGGCTGGGGGGAAAGGAGGGGATCCGTGCAGTCAGGAGAACCGCCTGTCGCTTTTGCAAAGCGCCCCCCACCTCCTGGTTTCTGAGCTTGAGGTCGGTCACCCTGCGAGGGTGGCAGATTAGGAAACTGAGGCTCGGATCGGAGAGGCGAGGCGACTTGTCCAAGGTCACGGGAATCAGGGCGGCTGCCTCCGAGTCCCGCCCGCTCTCTCCTTTCCCCGGTGGTCCCTTGGGTGCGTTTAGGGGGAAGGGGTCAGGAGGAGAAGAGAAAGAAGTAAGTGAAAGAGAGGCTCGTGAGCTGTGGAGCAGAGATTGGGGGGCCGAGTCTTCGAGAGCACCTTGAGAGGGGTGGAGGGTCCCGCCTAGGGTCCTCGGGACTTGGGTGTACCACAGGGGGCGGGATCACGGGAGAGCTGGGAGTGAGTTTTCCTGTTGCAGAAAGCGCTCGACCAAGTTTGTATGGAACAACTCTGTCCCCTCAGTTTGCTAAGGCCCTAGGATAGAGAGGTTATCACGGCGCTTTGGGAAGCCTCCCAGCAGTCTTCTGTCATGCCAAGTATTGGAGGATTTATTCCTCAGTGACTCCTAGGAAGCTTAAAGATAGGCCTCTTTGTGTCTTTGATCCAGAGTAATTGATGCTTTAGGATTAAAAGCTCTGCATCTATTTAACTAACCCGGTCACCCCGCGCCCTTGATTGTCAAAGTTACATGCTCATTGTAGGAAAGCAAGGAAAGTACAGAGAAACGCAAAGGAGGAAATAGAAATCACTCATATTTTTGATACTTAAAGGTAACCGTTGTTAACATGGGATATTATCCTCTTTCTATGCATATGTATACCTATGCATTTTTGTTTGAATCAAAGAAAATGAGATCATTTCTTTGATTCGTGACAATGTCTTAATTGTCTAGATTTATTTCACTTGTAACTTGGATTTATATATTTTGTGTGGATGGGGAGGGTGGACTGTCCTGGTAGTTGTAGATTTGGGCTAACTCATGTAGTTCCTCCTGTGACAGGGATGCGTGAAATTTCAAGTGGGCTGGGTATTGATAATTGCAGGGCTGTTCTACCCTAAGTAAGATACGTGAGACTAATGCCTCATCACTGTGTAATTAGACCTCACATAGCCACTCACTAAATGCGAGCATATAACCTTATAACCCTTATGCATGAGGGGCCATCTTGTTTCTAAAATCAATGTAAAACCGTCTCTCTTAGTACTGTATATCTCATCCCTCTTTCAGTTGTTTATCATTGTCCACCTCCCATCAGGCAGGTAATGTTTTGTGTTGTTACCTTTAAGGACACTCGCAGTGGACGGATTTCATGGCAGCAACTTCCCCCTGCCCACGCAAATAGAGGAGAGCAAGGGAGCCCAGGAAGAGGGAGGCTTGGAAGAGGCAGATGACAGTATTTAAAAAAGCAAATTGAAGAAATAGCAGCTGTGCATGTAGACTATCTAGGAGAAGAGAGATGGATGTGCCTTGATTTCCTTTGTAGAATGTTAACCATTTTTATCACATTTCCTTGCATTCTGAAAATATTTAGATCCAAAATTTTAGACATTTCCCTTCTTGAGAGACATGAAAAAAATATATATCAAAGGGTCTAATAATAGGAGCAGTTTTAATAACTTGGTGTTTGTGATGCAAAGAGGTTTTATGAGAATTACACTGATTTGTATTTTTGAGATATTCTTTTTCTGTTATGAATTTATTTTTAGCCAGAATCTTCAGATTCCCTCTAAGGTAGCAAGCATAAACTATGGAATAAACTTTGTATAAGATCTGTAAGTCTAGATGAGTCTTTCACTGCCATAAAGTATCTTAAATTTTTATGTTAAGTTCTTATGCCATGTTTTTGAGAGCTAAAGAGTTTCATCTAGAAGCAAAAAAAAAAAGTTGTTAGGACCTAGAGACTAGTTTTCAGACTTGTCCTAGCAGTTTAATGATTTCTGTAATAAAATGTTTTTTGTATTTTATATTATAACTCAGTGATCTGTGTTACATAAATAAGTGGAATAGAACAAAGTATGCTAGTTTCTAAAAGCAATTAAAATAGTCTTTTTTTAGATTACTTATTGAGAATTGCTATTTTTATTGATCCAGTAAAGTTGACCTTTACTTCATCTGCTTTTTCTCATCGTAATATTTTCATGAATATATTCCGCAAGGATTTTGGTATTTTATCTTTTAACAATTCTAATGTCTTTTTTTCCTTAGTGGCTGCATTGTACTGTCAACTTACTAATGAAGGTTTTACTTTAAATTTATTTTGTGCCTTTCAGCTGGTGTCACCTGGCTAAACTACTCATTATGAAATTACTGTAATAGTTTTTTAAAGTTACTACTTTTCAGTTATTACAACATAGTTTTTGTAAATCTTACTCAAATTTTAATTTTTAGTATATAGCAATTTACAATAGCATCTTACATCTTTACACTTCCCGTGATTAGAAGGTGCATCGAAAGTAAGTGGGAGCTTTTAAAGATGTATATCAAGTACCTTACAGAAATACTAGCTCTGAAAAATGAACACCTTTATACCTGTAAGTTCTCAAAAGCTGTCTCATTGAATAGTGCAGTCAGGCACTATCTGGTCAGCCTCCTGTGCCTTCTCAAATCCTCCTAGCCCTGTATGTTCTCATAAGCCTCAGCTCTGGTTCATGTCCTTTTCATTTCTTAAACAGGCTATTACAAATTTTCTCTTTTTCACCTACCGTTATTGTTCTTTTATGTTGTAGCCCATCCTGCTTACTGCTTCCCTTGAGCTTCTCAAAGCACAAATTTGATATCACTCTCCTACTTTAAAAAACAAACAAAAAAACCTTGACTCCAGATTCCTATCACTGCCTCTCAAACTTTTCCTCAAATCGTTTAATTTGTCTCTTTTCTTCAAACTGTGAAGAGTAATGAACCTGAATTAGCTTTCTGCAAGAGTGAAATTGCTTTGAAGCATCATTTTCTGTCTGAAAAATTTATATTAATTTTATGTTCTAGTAAAAGTGGATTTAATGTAAAAACAGTGACTTGTTTAACTCCTCTAAATTTTTTTTCATAAACTTGGCACTTATAGAGAATCTACCCTATTTAATATATGATTTTTCATACTCTTATATTTCCATGAAGTAGACCTCATTTAAAAAGCAAGACGTGATAGGATAGAAATCTAAGATTCTAGACATTTTGTAACTTGGCCCCAGCCTCATTTCTTAGTTGTCCTGCAATGGATTCTTCTGTAGTTTTATCAAGATTCCTGGATCCCCAAGTCTTTCATACCACCGTGGTTTGGATATTTATAGTTCAGTCTTTGAATGTCAGTGTTTTAGAATGTGATTATAGTGATTAGTTTATTGTCAATAATATTTATGATTACTGTAATTATTTATAGTGAATAATAACGATGTTGTGAACACTGGTTCTTAATTCAGAATAGCCATGTGTGTGAATAGTCTTTTGCAACTCTGAATTTAGAATTTGGGTTAGTTAAGATAATGCCCTAATATATGTTTTTTTACTGCATTTCTCAAAATTGTTTACTTTTTATGGTTGACCTTGTTCCATTTCAATAGTATTGTTACTGGGGTTTCAAAATAGAGACAACAGTGCCATTTATTTCCTATGTTGCTTGAGTTCACTGTTTTTTTTTCTTATATGTCATATGTGTGCACATGTGTTTTTTTGTTGTATTTATTTTAAAATCTGAAAGAGATGTTATTGTGTAATTAGAAAAAAAATGTGAAGTGCTTAGGGCTAACAGCCAAGATCAGTAATAGAAGAAACATTCTGTTGTCTCACTTTGTGTATTATTAGCTTTCATTTCAAAGTACTCTATTATGGTAGTTAATTGAGAAGTTTGATAGTTAATTCACAGAGCCCCATTAGAAAGCATAGCATTATCAACCAAATACTTTTTAGAATAACCACCAAATGTAGTAAACTCTGGTTGATTTTCTTTTTTAAAACTATTTATTCCCATTTTTCTTTTATATTAGTCAAAAACCAATAGAATTTTCTCATATGTTCTGTGTTCTTTAACTGAGGGATTTAAAAATATACATTACTTTCTCTAAGAACATTTAGTAATTATTGCCTCTTTTTAAAGTGGGGCTAATTATTTACCACTTTTTCTGACAATACTGGGTTGTTTTCACATTTTGAAATTATTCTTTTTTTTCCCATCGAGAATGTCATTTTGCTTCCAAAGTTATTTTTCTTACTATAGTTTATACTACGTAAAAGTTATATTATACTTTCTCTTCTAATGTAGTTGATCTGAATTGCATTATGGGTTCTACTTATTTTATGTTTATTTTATTATCCTCTTTCCATTGTAACAAAGACTCTGAAAGCTGCTAGAAGAATATACTTCTAGATTTCTGGGACACTACTGGCTCTGTAAGTTTTTAGTCTTGGCAGATATTCTTGAAAATTGTTTTAGCCATGGTTGTTCTCTGCTCTGAAAACATATTCAAGAGGAGGAGTACTTTGTGGTTAGCATCACAGTGCTGGGTGTTAACGGCAGTTCAAAGTAGCCTCAGGTGATTTATAGACCATTTCTTAATTAATAAATGGGTTATACTTACAAATTATTTTTTGGACTTGGAACATGTTTTCCCATAGAAAGATTATGGTAGGTGGCATTTAGTTTTGCCAGCTAGCATTTTAATATCTATTTAGGTTATGATGGTTCTGAAATGTAAGATTACTTTAAATAATACCATAACATCGAATGAGCTTTATGCAGGAACAGAGACTCTCCCAGTGTCAAATCATTGATGGATGCACCTGTGTCTGATGTCAGAGCCTCAAGAAAGGGCTGTGTTTAAGGGAATTGCTCTTTAAATAAACAAGATTCAGAAGATCAGGGAAGCATTACATGAGATCAACTCTGAATGAAGGCTGTTCTTGCAAAAGGGGTCCCTATCACTAACCCTCTGAGTTTTATCTCTTAATTCTTATCTTTTCTACCTTATAGCTAGTGGCCCTTAGGGTCTTCCTGGACTTATTATCTGTGAGCAAAAAGCTTTACGCTTAACTGTACTTAGCCCAGCTGAAACAGGCAAATAAATGAAACAATGTAAATGAAGAAAACAAATTATCTAAATTTAATGATTCTAAAATTGCTTATTAGGGACCCTGGCTCTGTTTATATTTTGTTTTCCTGAAGAAGCAGTTGCCTTACTCTAAGGGGACCTTGTGCACTGAGAGGTGTAATGTGTGAAAAGTGGGATGATCAAACCACCTAGAACTCTATATTTTGGCTCATGATTATCTGCAGAGGGTCGTCCTTGCTTGCTGTGCTGGTATCTTCCATTTGACCCTCCAGATCTGTCTCTACCCTTTTTCACCTGGTGTCCTGGGAAGCTAACCTGAACTATGAATTACACTAACAAGGTTTTCTCATCTTCTAGTTTCCAGTTGCGTTTGGCCAGAACCACTAGTGAGAGATCAAAAGGTGGAGGAGAGAGAGTGGAGCATTTTATCACTCAGCTGCCTCTCTACCAGGTTACTGTGGCTTGGCTATTTCCTATTTCAAAGGTCAATTTCTTTCCAGAGGCTCTCACCATGGGACTAAGCTTCCCACTTGTAACTCACCTTGCCTACTTAGGCCTAGAGGTTGTAGGAGGTAGTTGCTAGCCATAGGATTTCTTTACATTTTTGTAGGTAGTCTCTTCAGAAAATTCTCTCCAGTGACTTAGTTGTCGAATGTGCAGTCTGTTTCTTGCTGAGATTCTGATACCATTGTTTACCCAGTCTCGGTTCTTCCTCTTGTTTTTCCTAATAACACCCAGATTTTCCTGTGAGGACCTACCCCTTCCTCATCATTTAGCAACTAGATGATTTAGGTGGGTTTGATCTCTCCCCATTTGAAGGAGTGACATAAACCAACAAACAGAATTTTTCCCTTTTGCCATTGGAATTGGGCAAAATATGAACAGTGGCCTGGACCTGTGCCAGTCTGTGGTAGTTCCTTGGCCATGCTGATTATTTCAACCTGGTATAACAGAAAAGCCTAGGACTTTTATTTGGCTGTTAGGTTAAGTGAGTCTCTACACGAATCCAATTTACAGTCAGTCCTCAACACATGAATTCTAGCACATTTTAACACCTTTAGTTTCAAAGAAATCAGTGCTTTATAAGGTATCCTACTCCATCTTCAGACAGCTTTCTTTGATATAAATTTCTTATTTATATTGAATATGTAAAATTTATTTCCTTGACATTTTGATATCTTGATTTAATTTCTCTCCTCCAGGAATATAGAGAATTTATAGTAGTTTCTTTTTTAACTTATAACTTCAGTTTCTTCAAACCACTTACTTTTAGGACATGAGCCCAAGTTTCCTCACCATCGTCTCTATTTTTCTCTGAACATACCCCACTACCACTTTGTCATTGTATCTCTTAAAATGTGGCACCCAAAATTGAGCATGGTTGTCTAGTTGAGATCTTCCCGTTATCCCTCAGACTGAACAAAATTCTTTCCTTTAGATAACTGTAATAAAAATAACAACGTTTGTTTACTGGGTGCCCACTGTCACCAGCTACTATACATTATATTTTGTTTATATTGAATCCTCATTTCAAAGCCATAAGAATTTATTATTCTCTTTTACTGATAGGAACACAAAGATGCAAAATTAACATCAAGCAATTTGCCCAGGGTCATTCAGCTAATTAGTGGTAGCGTGGAGAACTAATGTCTATTTGACTCCAGAGCTGATATTCTTATCCTACACTGTATTATAATTGTAATTCCATGCACACCGTATTGTAAGTGTTTCAAAGGACAGGGATCATATATTTACCTTTGTATCACCAGTGTTTAACCTAGAACCTGACACATTGTTCCAAGGGAAATTTAAAACAGAAGGGGATATCCACCTACTTTGTTCTAAAATGTTGTACTTCTGTTAATGTGTCTGGCACGTGGCCAGTTCTCAGAATTGGTTTGTAAGATGAACAAATTTTGCTTTGTATGACTCTGTTCTTTTTTTGGCAGTGAAGTTATACCATTCACTTACAATTATTTATTCAGTCAACTGTTTATGGCTTATGAGTAAGTTGAAAGCAGCAAGCCATCTCTCCAGAAAAGCGCTAATATTCATAGGCACACAAAAATTTGCATTAATTTCAAGGGATTATGGATCTCTTGGAATTCACCCTTGATGCCACTGGGGATTGTAGACCTAGGTTGAAAAGTGCCTTTCTAAGCCAGTGTAATTTTCATCATGTTTTTGGGACTTCACCTGAGTATGGATCTCTTGAGCAGATCTGAAATTAAGCTGCTTCTTCAGAAGAATTTTTTTAGAAACTGCTATGGGCTACACTTAGGTATAGGTGGGACGATTTACCTGGGCAGAAATATAAATTAGGCTCCTTAATTTTCTTTCTAAAAAAGTCATCCATATCAATTGACATTTCATGTAAAAGTTCCTTGTTCTCTTGACACCCAGCACACATGACTGACACTTTAGGTACCGTGTCTTGTACAGAGTAGATGCCCCCCAAATTTTTTTTCTAAGAGGTTTACAAGGAATTACAGTATAAAATTCTCTTTTAACATATATTAAAAGTCAGAGATTAATACAAAGAATGTTTCTTGTTAAAACACATTAAGACTATTGTCCATTGTGTTGTTCAGTGTTCTTCACAATAAGTATCTTTTGTTAGATTTGTGAATTCCTAACTCATTGTAAGTCTCTAAACTTGTTTTCTAGGCATTTGGTGCTTAACTTTGTGCTTATTTACTATCATTATCTTTAGATTTGGGAATTTATTTTCTTCTTCGCTATGCTGGTACATTTTTTGCATGTATGTTTGAAGCTTTCTCTTAAACATTTGTTAGCACTTGAATGCCAAATTTAGGATTCATTGAATTTATTTAAGCCTGTGTCTGTATGCATAACTTTTGCCTCTCTTCCTGCCACCCCCCTTCCACCCAGCCCACTCTACTTCACCCCCTTTGCCCCAGCTACTCAGTTTTTCTATATTTCTTCCCACACTACATTGATTATCTGCTTGTAGTTCCTGGCTTGCCTTTATTTCTTGGACTTTGTATCTTTTATTACCTGCAAGTTTAACTACTTGCTTTTGATTCCAGGTTAGTCTTCATTTCACTGCCTTTATACCTTGTGGGGTTTTTTTGCCACCTCATCTAGAATTGAAGTAATGGCAGTAAACAAGAACATGTGAATCTGGGAAATTTTAAGTTTTGAAATAATCTCAAGCTTACAGAAGAGTTGTAAGTATAGTCATGCACCACTTAAGGAGGGGGATACTTTCAGAGAAAAGTATCATTAGCCAATCTTGTCATTGTGCAAACATCACAGAGTACACTTACACAAACCTACTACGCACCTATATGGTATAGCCTATTGCTCCTAGACTACAAACCTGTACAGCATGTTATTGTACAAGACAACACAAGATTAAATCAAGCACAAGAGAAATGATGCGATCAAGAGTCATAAACATGAGATGTAGGAGGCTGCCACAGGTGCAACACTGCATATTGTTTTACGGCGAATTTTTTTTTATAAGTAGAAAGAGTACACTTTAATGATAAAAAGTATAGTATAGTAAATACATCAACCAGGAACAGTTGTTTATTATCATATATTGTGTACTATACATAATTGTAAGTGCTTTTCTTTTGTACAACTGGCAGCACACGGTGTGGGTTTGTTTACACCAGCATCACAAACACATGATTAATGCATCGTGCTGAGACGTTAGGACAGCTACCAAGTCATTAGGAGGAATTTTTCAGCTCCATTATAGTCTTATAGAACCATTATCGTGTATGTGGGCCGTCGTTGACTGAAATGTCGTTATGCAGCACATGACTGTACCATAGAAAGAACTTTTATTTCCTGAGCTGTTTGAAAGTGAGTACTGACCTGATGCTCTACCACCCTGAGTGTTTTATTGTGTATTTCTTACAAAGTCTCCAACATAACCACATTACTACCATCAAAGTTAAAATACTGCCATCTAATCCACAGATGGCGTTTACGATTTGCCAGTTGTCCTATCACAGTCTTTTTACAATGAAAGGATCTGGTTCAGAATCATATTGTGTACTTTGTCATCATGTCTCTTTAGTCTTCTTCAGTCTGGAATAACTCTTCAGGTTTTCCTTGACTTTTACGACCTTGACCCTATTGAAGATTACAGGTCACTTACTTTGTAGAATATCCTCTTATTTGGTTTTGTCTGACATTTCTTCACGATTAGATTCAAGTTGTATATCCTTGGCAGGGATATCACGGGGTGGTGCATGTTTTAGATTTGTCTCACTGTTGATAGTTAACTCTGATCACTTTGATTGACGTTTATTAAAGTAGTATATGGCAGACTTCTCCAGGTTTCCTCTTTGTAATAAGGATTTTGAGGGGAGATACTTTAAGACTGTAAATATTCTATTCCCTGTCATATGTTCAATTTGTGCATTTATTAATTTATATCAAAAGTGTGGTCATAGTTTCCCATGTTCTATGGGTTATCCTGCATTACTACGAGTATTTACTTTGATGCCTAAATTGTTTTACATTTGGGCAGCGGAAGCATCTTCAAGCTGGCCCCTGTGTCCTCTTCTTAAATAAATTTTTAATGTTGAAAAAATTTTAGATTTACAGAAAAAGTTACAAAGATGGTATACATAGAGTTCCTATATATTCTTTATCCAGTTTCCCCTAATGCTACATCTCACATAACCAAGGTACATTAGTCTAGACTACAGAATTAATATTGGTACATTATTATTAACTGAACTGCAGACTGTGGATTCCATTAGTGTTTTTATTCGTGTCCTTTTCATGTTCCAGGATCCAGTCCAGGGTGACACATTGCGTTTAGTCATCATGTATCTTAAGTCTTCATTCTGTACCAGTTTCTCAAGTCTCTTCTGGTTTTCATGATCTTGACAGTTTGCTCAGATGTCTTTTAGAATGCTCCTCAGTTTGAGTTTTTTTTTAATGAGAGATTAGGGTTATAGAATTTTGGGAAGAATTCCAGAGGTGAAGTATATGTATGATTATATCACTTTAGGGGTACATGACATGATTTACCATGGCGATGTCAACCTTGATCATTTGCTTAAGGTGATGTCTGCTGCATTTGTAAAACACTATTTTTCTCATTCACTATTATTTGGGAACAAGTCACTAATTCCAACACATACTTAAGGGAAGGATCTTATGTATCCTATGTCCTTTTAATACGTCCCCATCATTCACTGAGTACTTCCTTTGTTTTTGACATAACAAGATGTTGCAGCTTATTTTGTACTTTCTGTGCTCCAGCCTTGGAATCAGCCGTTTCATAAACTAAATGTTTGTGTTTTCCCAAATTCATAAGTTGAAGCCTTAACTCCCAGTGTGGCTATATTTGAAGACGGGGACTCTATTCAAGTAATTAAATGAGGTCATAAAGGTGGGGCCTTGATCAGATAGGATTACTCTCCTTATAAGAAAAGACACCAGAGAACTCTCTCTCTGTGCTTTATGCCACCTCCACCTGCCTGTGCACAAGAACCAAGGAAAGGTCATGTGAGGATATAGTGAGAAGGTAGCCATCTGCAACCCAGGAAGAAAGACCTCACTAGAAATCAGATCAACTAGATCCTTGATCTTGGAATTCTAGCTTCCGGAATGGTGAGAAAATAAGTTTCTGTTGTGTAAGCCACCCACTCTGTGATATTTTGTTATGGCCACCCTAGATGACTATTACAGTGCCCAGTTTCTTTTAGAGGAAAATATGCCAAGATCTGGGAGTTAGCTGTACTCATTGCCGTTAAAATGTCAGTGCTCTCGGGTCTTCTTAGTAGACAAAACTAGAGAATACATAAATATATGTGTCCATTTACACATTTTTCTCTCTCAATTTATTTATCAAAAGTAATGAGTTCACACTGATACATCAAATTATAATCTAGTACCATAGAGTTCATTATAGTTTTCTCCCATTCCAGATTTGTCACTCCTTTTTCTGACAGTGAAAAACCTGGTATTTGTTATCCTTAATACATTATTTGAACAATCTCCCTTTATGTAATACATTTCCCATCACCACTGCTGATGGCTGCACCATCCCCCATTCAAATGCCCACCTTGTGCAACTTAGGCTCCATCCTCCTGTACTGGGCTGCTCCACTGGCCAGAAGGCCTTCTCACCTTGCCTGAGCTCTGACATTCTGTGCTGGGTTTTTCTTCTGTGCAAATATCCTCCTCACTTTGCTCAAGTTCTGAAACCTGAAATATTAAATAAGATATTTTGTGTAAAGTATATGTAAGTATACAGTAAACCAGGGGTCCCAAACTCCCGGGCCGCAGACTGGTACTTGTCCATGGCCTGTTAGGAACCAGGCTGCACAAGAGGAGGTGAGTGGTGAGCAAGCAATGAAGCTTCATCTGTGTTTGCATCCGCTCCCCATCACTAGCATCACCTCAGTCCACCTCAGATCATCAGGCATTAGTTTCTCATAAGAGCACTGGTCCCTGTTGCCAAAAAGGTTGAGGACCACTGCTAAATGATACTTATTATTAGTGGTAATTTGTAGTAGATGGGATTTTAAAAATGCCTCCCAAGCTTTCTAATCCATGGAACCATGAATGTGACAAGGTCTCACATGTGTAATTGTTATGTTACATTATGAGATTTTTGCAGATGTAATTGAGGTTACTAATCAGTTGACTTAGGGGCACCAAAAGGGAGATTCTACAGGTAAACCCAATCTACTCATACTGGCTCTTTAAAAACAGTTTTCTCAGGCTAGCAGCAAAAGGAGAAGTCAGATGATTTGAAGCACAAGAAGGATTTGATACACTGATGCTGGGTTGGGAGACAGAATGGGCCACATGCAAAGACTTTGAGGAGCTGAGAGTAGTCTCCAGCTAATAGACAGCAAGAAAACAGGGACTTCAGTCCTACATCCACAAGGAACTGAATTCTAAATACCTCAGTGAATGGAAGTATATTTTTGCTTAGAGCTTCTAGATTAGAGTGCAGCCTGCCAAACACCTTGATTTTGGCCTTGAGAGACTCTCAATTTGAGCCTGCCTGGAATTTTGACCTACAGAACTGTGAGAGAATAAATGAGTGTTGTTATAAACAGTTTAATTTGTTGAACAGCAATAGAAACCTAATACAGTAGTATATCCAGGTGATATTTGAAATAAAAAATTTTGCATGTCGTAGAAGAGATAGTGATTTATGTATGGTTATTCTTTGGGAGGGGTGATTATCTAAATCTATCTACTGGAAATTTAACTGCTCTTCTTGGGGACATCCACAAAGCAAAAACTGCTCAAGGAGAACCTCTAACCACTAGATATACAATATTAATTGAAGATGTGAGCTGTGTGTTAGGTTAGTGTAAAGAAAGCATATTTTCAATTTTTTTCTTTTTGAGCACTTTAAACATATATTGGTTTATGTTAAGATTGTAAAATAATCTAAAAAAAAAAAAGGAACAACCTGCATTGGAGTATAAAGGCAATCTGGAAACGAATATTAATGCATTTAACAAATATCGAAGGTCTAATTTTGCTAGATGTTCACTAGATATTGTTTATGAATATGGCAGATGTGTGTTGTTATTGCTAAGCCTACAAACTAATAGAGATACAGATATATAAGCAGTTAAAAAACATGAGAGGCATATAAGTGTCGTGCTGGGGAAAGTAAATGCTATTGAAGCACAAGGAAAAGATACCTAATCCATACTCAGAGGTTCAAAAAAGTTCCTTAGAGAAACTCATCTAAGCTGAGATCAAGGAGGTGAGAAGGTAGCTAAATGAATGGTAGGGAAAAGAAAAGTATAGAATATTCATGGCAGTGGTAACAAGATGTACCAAGTCCTGAAGACAAGATAAAGGATGGCCAAAAGCTAGTTCACTGCGGCTGAGGCATAAAGTTTAGAGGGATAGTAATTCAGTATAAAGCTGTCACATAAGCAGGACCAGATGATTATAAGTTTCAAAGCCATATTAGGGAGTTTGGATTTTATTTTAAGGAAAGTGAGAATTCATTGAAATATTTAAACAAGGGAATGATGCAATCATATTTTTATCTGTCAGAAAGTAAAATTATGTTGTTTTTGTTTTTATCTCTCAAATTTTGTTATTTCACATTCTAAGGTTAGGAGGCCAGTGATGCAGTAAGCTTTAGGAATGTAATGGGAATGAATATTTCATAGACTTTATTTTTGCACTGGTGATACTTAAGACACAGTATAGCATAATAGTTCATTGTGTTTGCTGTAGAGTTTGCTGACCTGGGTTTGAATCCCAGATTCATCACATACTGTCTGTGCAAGTCGCTTTTTTAGGCCTCAGTGTCCTTATCTTTAAAATCTGAATATTAACATTCACCTTTAAAATCCAGCTCATCAGGTTGTTAGGATTGAAAGAGGTAATGTCTGTAAAGTACCTAGAATAAAATAAGCACTCAGTAATATATTATTATACTGCTAATAATAATAATTTAAAAAAACCATGAAAGTTTATTAATTTTTTTTAGGCCAAGTCATAATGTTCCCCTAGCAAAAAGCTGCTTATTCAAATTAACTTTTCAGGAAAACAGCTACATCAAAAGCTGTTAAAAATTTAGGCAAGTTAAAATTGACACTACATTTACTCATCTGGTATCACAAAGAATATTATAGGCCCCATGTTAGACCAAAGAAAAAAATATTATCTGGTGTAGTTCATCCAAATGCAGTTCCAAGCAAGCAATAGTGTATATAGGTTTGGAGCCTAGAAGAGACGTTTATGGTGGAAATAAGAATTTGGAGATTACTGGCATGAAGATCAGACCTCAAAATGTTTGACAAAATTTTATACCCATTCACAATAAAAACTTAAAGCAAACAAGAATAGAAGATAACTTTCTCAAACTAAAGATTATCTAGAAAAACTAAAAGTCATATTCAGTGGTGAAATATTGAAAACTTTCCCCCTGAGATTAGGAGCAATACAAGAATCACCTGTATTCAACATTGTGCTAGAAATTGTAGCTAGTATAACATGGCTAACTCCAACTGACTAAACTCTAACCTGACTAAAAACTGATAAGCAAACTGGTAAGTCAAAGGAAAACTTAAAAATTAAAGGAAGACAAAATAGCTTTTTGACCTTGAGTAGGAAAGGTACAAAGAACACAAATTGTAAAGAAAAAAATTGACAAATTTGGCTTTATTAAAATGAAAAACTTCTCCAAAAGAACTCACAAAGAGACAAAATGACAGATCATATACTAGGGGAATACATTTAGAAAATAGTTTCCAACAGAGGATTTGTATTCAGAATATGTTTGGGGGGGAAAAAAAAAACCCTTCTAGTCAATAAAAGACAAACACAATAGAAAAATGGGTGCTAGAAATGAGTGAATGTTTCTCAGAAGAGGAAATAAACAGCAACTAAGCATGAAAAGATGGCTATATCAGTGAGAATTCTTCAGAGAAACAGAGTATGTATAATATTTGTATTCATGTAGATTTGTATTATATAGACACGCATATAGAGATTGATTAATTGATTGACTGACTGACTGAGAAAGCTGGCAAGTCCAAAATCTGTAAGGGATAACAGGCTACAAACTCAGACAAGTGTTGATTCGGCAGTCTTGAGGCAAGATTTCTTCTTCTCTGGGAAAACTGTTTTTGCTCTTAAGGCCTTCAGCTGATTGGATGAGGCCCACCTACATTATCTGAGATGTCTCCTTTACTTAGAGTAAAATGATTATGGATATTAACTAAATCTATAGAATACATTCACAGGAACACATAGATTAGTGTTTAATAAAATAAGTGGATATTATAGCCAAGTTGATACATAAGACCATCACAGTGCTCTACCTTGTTAATCAAGTGAATACAAATTAAGACCACAATGAGGTAGAATTTTATATGGCTTAGTGAGATTTTAATGTACTGTTGATGGGAACATAAACAGTAATAAGTTGGCATTTTTATATAAAGAGGATCATTTGCATGTGTACAGCCCATGAATTTCATTCCTTCAGAAATTCTTGTATATGAACACAACGAAATATGAATGTAAAATTTATAAGAATGTGATAGTAGTTTTAAATACACACACACACACACGCACGCACGCGTGCGTAACCAAACAGCAACCTAGAAACGAATCAAATAGTCATTGATAGAAAAGTAGATACATAAACCATACTTTAGGTACAGAATGGAATATCAAACAGTAGTGAATAAATGAACAGCCACGTGTAACATGAGTAAATTTGTAAAACATTATATTGAGTATAAAAAAGCAAGACACAGCTTAAAAATAGCATAATGCCATTTTTATAAAGCTGAGAAACAACATATTGTTTGGGGATACATACCTATGTCAGGAACCCCAGCTATGGGGGAAAGTGGTGGGATGGGCTAGCAAACAAGTCAATGGAACAATGTTACTAGTGTTCTAGTCTTTAAGTTTGGTGGTGAGCTCCTGGGTGCTTATTTCATTATTATGACTCAGAACTTAATATATGTTACAGCTAATATTTTCATATTATCAAATCCCTTAAAAGTTTTAAAGAAAATCAAGTGTTTGTTTCTCTTTTTTTATTTTAAAAAGTGAAATTTGAAAGAATTTAGAAAAGCGTTTTAATCTATGAAAGACTTTCTTAGAAAAAAACTTTTGTGTGAAAAGTCTGTGAAGGGCTTAGAAGACATTGTGATTCAGGTTTAAAACTAAGGCTGGGTGTCATTCAGAGAGAAGTCCACAACAGTTGGAACAAAAGTTATTTAACCTTGCAGTGTCATTGACTAACTGGTTTGACTTGAAAGCTATTGATCCTCTGCCCAGGAGACATTTCATATGTGGAAAATTTTTCATTTAATTCAAGGGAGTGGTAGTGAATTTGGTCTGGAAATAGATTACTAAAGCTATCTAATAGTATCAATTTTGATGAACTCATCTTACTGTAAGAAATCTATAAGCAATATTGCCAGTTAGAGGACAAAACGTTTTCATCAAAAATACTAGGTTGTTCCTTAAATTTAGCTTGTAAATTAATAGAAATGTCATAAATCTGGATTAGTATAGGGAGATAAAATTTTAGTCCTTTTGGTTCTTTGTGGTAGAGCATGGTAGAATTTTGGCAAACAGTTGTTAGGACTCTTTCAGGTTTTAAGTTTTTAATTTGGCCAACTTACCAAGGCTCAAATTGAGGGGTGACCCACTTTTGCCTGGGTCAAAACCAGGGCATGGAGAAAAATAATCATTTTTTTCTTTGCAGGAAGCTTTGTAAAGTTTCTCAGTTGGCAAAATCTGCATCCCGCATCTGAGATATAGAAAAACCATGATTAGAAATATGAATATTTTAAAAATAAAATTTCTTTGAAAACTTGAGATCTTTCTCGGGTAATTCCCTTAGCTGAAGGAGTAACATGTTATTTGTTTACGGGTACTTGATAATGCGAAGAGCAGTATCATGCTTTCTTTATCTGGCATTTGACAGCTGTTAACTAGTGAAATGAGAGATTAGAGTCGATGCAATTAGAATCATACACTGGATGGCTTCAAAACCGTGTCACCTACTACATAAAGTATTAACATAGCTGATTGGCAAGATCTATGTGTTATGCTATTGAGAGAGTTAATATGTTCTTGATGTAGAATACAGTGTTATGTTTTTTTTAAGTCCAAGAAAAGCTTTTCAATAAAGAAAAAAGCTTAAAATATAAAAAAGTACCTTAATGTATAAACTAATTTGTATATTGATCACATTACGATATAATTCATCAAACTTTTACAAAATTGTTAAGTATATGTAGTTTAAAGCATTTCTAATATTGACTTACTAATAAGGAATACTGAATTATCAACTTTACCTTGGTTATCTTTCTTATCATAGGTGATTACCTTTTTTTTTTCACCCAGCATTGTTCTGATACTTACCTATCATATCACTCTTTTCCTCTTTCCTTGCATTGGTTTAAAAGGGAAAGTATTTCTCAACTCGTAACTGCCCTCTTATTTCCATTTCCATATGATCTTTTCTTAGGGCTTTAGTGGTATCGTTTTTGTAACTATTAGTGATAGTTTACTATTTTTAATTAATACTGGAAAGAATTAGCAGTATGGCATAGAGATTAAGAATGTGGTCCCTGGAACCATACTGATTGGTGAATCTTCTTCATTCAGCAAGTGACTAAATATTTGACTTTGGCAAGTTGACTTTGCTCTGGTTTCCTGATTTCCAATAAAAGGGATAAGTTCAGTGCTCTGGTATCTAGTAAAAGCTAAATGAATGCTAACTATAATAATGGCAGTTTTAAGAATTATTATTGAATTAATTCGATTGTAAACTTAACAAAGTAACATTTGTATATGTTTAGTTTATTTACTTGTAATATAGAACAGGTTGGCTGGGATCAGAATGTCCACCAATGTGATAGTCCAATTCCTTTAAAAAATAATAACTGTGTCTGTTGTGTGTTATGAGTAAAATTTTCAAGGTCGAATAGCAATTTATTGAAAAATAATTATATTCACTTTAATGTCTATTTGAGTGCCTAGTATATGCAAAGCTATACAGGTAATGTACAAATATATGAGAAATGGAATATGGTTCCTTTATCCAAGCATTGTCAATTTAACAGCAAGGATTAGGGATAGAAATCTACTTTTTCAGGCCCCAAGGTGAATGGAAGTTAAGAAATCAGAAGAAACGAGTTCAGACGGGATTAATAATGAAGCAGTATGAACTAGCATGCCAGTGTAAACATCTTGGGGAATCAACTGAACTACATACCGTGTCTTGGTGGTTGTTAATTGTTTTCATACCCAGGGATCTCTAAGTTAGGTTTGCAGTCTACATTTATTTATTCTCCATGCTGGTACTACAATCATCTACAAGTTTATTACTTGTTAAAAACTTAGTATGTAATACACAAACAGAAATGTTTAATATTTTTTCTATAAGAGAGGCATAAATAAAGTATGACCATTATTAGCACAGAGGTGAGAGAGGTCATGTTCTATAGAAAAGAACTGGAAAAAGATTCATGGAAGAACATTTGAGCTGGGATTTCAAAGGATGCGTGTGATTTGAGGTGAAGTTTGGAAGCTCTAATGGTATGTTTGCCCCATGCTAGATCAAGGTGTCAACGTAAACCGAAGTACAGAATAAGGACTGTGTGTGGTATACTCATGAGACAATTGAACATTCATTTGAGTGGAAATATGGGAATGAGTAGGGATTGTATTGGAGCTGTATCTGGAGAGGTAGGTTGGTGCTATGTCTGGTGGGCCTTGAATGCCTTTAATTTAAATAAGTAATAGAGATGCATGGAAGACTTTTTACATGGTGGAGAGTGGTGATGGTGAACCTGATAGACTAATACAGCTGGATTATCCACTAACTGCATTTATGTATTAATTGAATTCATATTTTGTCTCTTTCAGGAAGTTCATGATTTATTACAAGATTATGAGTTAAAGTATTGTTACGTGGACAGAAATAAGCGAACAGGTAAGATTTCAGTTCTAAGCATCTGATTCCATTTTGATTGTATATATAGTGCCTTTTAGTATAGTGCCTTTTAGTTCTTAAGCTAATCTCTGAAATTCTTAAGCATTAAATTATATAAATGTTACTCATACAATTTATTTTCTGAAGGTAATGTTAGTTTCCTAAATTTTAATCACATAATATGGTATTACTAGAGCCTTATGAATATAAATAATGAAGTTCTATATGTAATGTGTTATAAAGAATATCCTTTATAGGCTTGGTATCCTTCAATTTTAATAATATATTACTGGACTTAGCACACTGTGTGATTTGACCTTAGCTGGGAAAATTGGAAAAATCATTTAATTTTTCTGGGTATTAGTATATCTGTGATTTTAAAAGACTAAACTAGATTATTTCCTCTGTATTCATATGATATGTAAATGTCTAAAAACATTTTTGAGATGGTAAAAAAGTAAGAAAAGCATGGAAGATGATATAACCACTATATACACAACCATTCCCAAATTAGTAAATGTTTTATAAAAATATTTTATTTTAAAAATGTTTTTAAAAGATATTTTTTGCCTTTAAATATATACACACCTGCAAGAGCCCTAATGTAGATCTGTTGAATAAAAATCTCTGGTAGTATGGTCAAGAATTCTGCATTTATTTTTTTTCTGACTTAAAAATTGTAAAAGGAACATTACAGATAAAAATGAAATTCAGTTTCTACCTGTCTCTGATTCCATTCCTTCCCTCCCTCCTTACCTAGGGGCAAGTATTTATGAACTTGGTACATACTTTCCATACTTTGTCATTATATGGTGGTAGTTATTAGAGCCGTTCACAGATTCTTGTTCTTTTCTTCTGGGCGTGAGGTAAGATAGTTCTCCATCCTCTTTGAAGTTAGGAGTGGACATATGATATGTGTTTTGATGAAGTGTGAGCAGAAATGACATGTATCCCTTCTGGGTGGAAGATTTCAGAGCCATGTGATTCATTCTTATCCTTCTTCCTGCTAAAGTAAACGAGGCAGATTGCAGAACTTCTTTCAACTTAGGTCCCAGATCGACTGTGATGAGCAAAGCCTCCTTCCTTTCTTTCTTCTTTTCAGCATGGATTATGTAGCATGAACAACAACAACAACAACAACAACAACAGAAAAACCCTTTTGTTAAGCCAGTGAGATTGTGGAGCTGTTCGTTACCACAATATCTTGACTAATAACCTTTAATTTTACTATATGTGAAAAAAAAAATTAATGGTTTTGTTCTTGATTTTTTTTTTAAAAAAACTTTACATAAATGGTATTCTGTTACATGTTTCATTTAGCAACTTTTTTTTTTACCTCAACCTTGTTTTCACATCTTTCCATGTTGATACATATAGCTCTAGTTCATTGATTTAATTACTACAGATTATTGTGTCCTGTGAATTTGTCAACATTGATAAATCTATCCATTACTGATTTAGGAATAAGTTAAAGCATTTAGGAAGCTTTAACTTATCCAGTATTTCAAATAATGCTGCAATGAATATCCTTATAATTGTCTTCTAATAAATTGCAGCTGTTTCTCCATAAGCGAATTACTGGGTTATATGTTATATACAAATTTAATGTTACTGAATGTTGACAAAGGGAGTAGAGGTAGCAGTCTTTACAGCTTACACAGGGCCGGGAGTAGTGCTGCTCCCATTAGCTAACATGATAAACCTCATAATTCATGGTGCATCAGGAGGAGTATTCAGAAGGGTCTTAAGAGTGGAGAAAATTAATTCTGGGATAACGATGCTCTGGTCTTAACCTAACAAAATTTAAAAGTGATACGAGAAAGGATCAGGGTCTTTACTAGTAACTTAACTGCATCCTAGAACAAAACTCAAGAATATTTATATAAATACAGAAACATCCCGCACTCAACAAGGTAAAATTTACAGTGTCTGACATCCAATAAAAAATTACCAGACATAGTAAAGAAACAGGAAAATAATAATCCATAATGAAGAGAAAAATATATCAAAATTGACCTGGAATGGAAACAGAAGAATGAATGAAAAGACACTCAAACAATTCCATATGTAAAAGAAGTTATAGTAAAGGAAAAATATTGAAAAGTACCAAGTCACATTTCTAGAGATGAAAACTACAATGTCTGAGATTAAAAAATATATGTGTGTGTGTATGTGTGTGTGTGTGTATGTATATGTGTGTGTGTGTGTATATATGTATGATGCATGCATGCATGTGTGTGTGTGTGTATGATGCATATACACAACCAGTAGAAGGGATTCACAGCAGGGTAGACATTACAGAAGAAGAGATTAGTGAACCTGAAAACATAGATAAAAACTATCCAAAATGAAATAGAAAAAATGACTATAAAACATGAACAGGGAATCAGCAAAATGTGAGAAAACTTCAAGATTCCTAATATTGGAGTAATTGGAGTCTCTGAAAGAATTATGAAATGAGTTCATGGCTGACAGATTTCCAGATCTGATGAAAACTCTGACCATAAACATCCACAAAATATAACCAACCCCAAGAACAAAAGCACGAAGAAAACCACAACAAGGCACATTGTAATCAGAAGGCTTGTAATTAGTGATAAAGAGGAAATAAAAGCAACCAGAAAAATAAAGACGTTACATTTACAGGGACAAAAGTAAAGTTGGCTGTGAATTTCTTGGAAACAATGCAAGCAAGAAGACCATGAGGCAAAAACTTTTTTTCTTTACTGAAAGAAAAAAAATTGGTCAATGTAGAATTTTTTTACACACAGAAAATACCTTCAAGAATGAGAGTGAAACAAAGATTTTTTTAGTCACCTAAATGCTGAAAGAATTTTTCACTATCAGACATGCATTATAAAAATGTTTAAATAAGTCCTTTAAACAAGAATAAAATGGTACTAGATGGAAATCTGAATCTATACCAATAAATGAAAAATACCAGATATCGTCATGTGGGTAGAGACTGTTTTCTTAATATTTAAATCTCTTTAAAAGATAATTGACTGTTTGAAGGGAAAATAATAACACTATATTATTGAGCTTATGACACATGTAGAAATAAAATTGTGACAGTACAAAGTCTGGGACGGGATAAATGCAAGTGTACTGTTGTAAAGCTCTTAGACTCTACGAGATGTGAACAATATCACTTGATAGTAGACTGTGAGAAATTAATGATGTACACTATAAATCACTCACTAAAATAATACAGCACAGAAACTCAATAATTGTATTTGGATTTTAGTAGCTATGGTAGTGCTTGAAGAACCAGATAATTGATTGATAAAATATGGTTACACTTATAAACTATGACCTTACAATCAGATTCTTCTGTAATAGATAAGAAATAATTGTGTTAAAATAGGGGAAAAAAGTTTTTGCATGCTTGTCATGCAATTTGTCCCAATAATTAGAGCAAACAATGGCAAAAGAATAAATAAAATTATGACTTGTGAAAGGATTGAGACAAATTGTAGAATTCTAAAATTTCACTAGAAAAGTAAAAATAGAATTAATCTCCAAATCCCTCACAGCCTTTTCTCTGTAGAGTGACATCTGCCACTTCCACAAGAGTCAAGGTGAAAAAATTTGGACTTCTTAGAGAATCTGAAGCCTTGGAAAGAAATGGAAGAAGATATAGAAGAGACTCAATGACCTCTCTCCCTTACTGCCTGAATTTTTAAATTTGCTTCATTATGTTATCTAAATTCTACCATAAAATACTTCATTAGGGTTCAGCAAATGCAAATATCTAAGGGAAGGAATATAAGAGATTGTCAGTTTTTAGGTTCACTAGTTAATTTAAGTATGTATACATTCATTCAGCTAACATACAAAGCCACTACTATGTGCCAGACACTATGGAAGATGATGGAGATACATTCATTAGGAATTTAGGGAGCTCACAGTTTAGTAGGGTAGCAGGCATCTAAACAAATAGATTATAACACAGTGGGATGTGTGCAACAATGCAAGCAATGTTTCAAACATCAAAGTATAATGAAACAAGGTATGTTAACTCTGACTGGAGGAGAGCATCAGGGAAGGCACCTGGAGATTGTGATGCAATAATCCTTGGGCTAGATTTGAATGTTCACTAAAAAGGTTTTGTGTGGCCAAAACACATGGGAGATCTTTTAGACAAGGGGATAGTATGTGCAATGTATACATGCCTGAAACAAGTGGATATCTAGGGAACTACAAACAAAACAATTCAGTGGGATTTTTTTAAGCTTCAGCACCCAGTATTCCCAGGTGGTTTCCCATCCAAGTACTAACCAGGCCTGACCCTGCTTAGCTTCTGAGATCAGATGGGATTGGGCACATTAGGGGTGGCATGGCCGTAGACCAATTCATTGTATTTGGAGAATAAAGAACTGTCGTGGGGAGGAGGAAATATGGCATTTAGGCTGGAGTCAGATCATAAAGGGCCCTGTAGAGTGTGATAACTGAGCTAAGACTTGGCTTTATTGACAGTACAAAACCATTGCATTTTAGGCAGTATACAGCCACAATTAAACTTCTGTTTTTGAGAGATCACTTTATTGTCATTGTGGAAAAAGAATGGAGAAAGCGGATTCAAGACCTATTTTGAGGTTAGAATTTTGGGGTTCTTAGGTGGGATATGAGGGAGATAGAGTCTAGGTAGCTCCCAGCTTTTTTTT
>NW_006441955.1:14619613-14619862 GCF_000325575.1 Pteropus alecto
TTTTTTTTTGACTATTTTTCTTCTTTATTAGCTTCAGGCATACAGTACAATGGTTGAACATTTATATAATTTATGAAGTGATCCCTCTGATTACTCTAGCAGGTTTCTGATTTGTGAGTATGGTACTACCAACTAAAATAGAAAGAATATATGGGAAGGTGAACAATATTGAGATACTTGGGCAGAGATAGGATAAAGATCATGAATTTTGTTTGCTCATGTGGGAATCACTATGTGTGTAATTATATA
>NW_006441955.1:14619883-14671906 GCF_000325575.1 Pteropus alecto
TATATATATATGGAAATGAGGATTAGAAACATGGATTGGGAGTTAACAAGGTGTAGGAGGCCTTCTATAAGCCCCCAGACTAGATCATTTTGCTCTATTTAACTGCTTTTATAGCCCCTCATACTCTCTTTTTGATAACACTGGAGTTGTAACCCTTTGTCAAGTGTCTGTCATCCTCTATTGCATTACGAGATCTATATTGAAAATGATCTTGTCTGTTTTGTTCACCAACTCATTTCCAGTGCCTAATATGGTACCTGGCACATGATACTGAATACCTGGAATTGACATGAGTGCACAGGGGAGGAAGACAGAGAGAGAGGAGAGATGACAGATTCAGTGACTCAGGGATGCTGGGTACAACCACGGGTGTTACTGTGTGTCTCTTGTCAGGAAGGCACCCTAAAGATTACCACCTTAACAGCTGTGAGTGGAAGAGAAAGATCTAGCAAAGGAAATCGAGGAAGGACAGGTATAAGGAGAATCAGGAAGGAGTATATTAAGGAAGTTGAGGAAGGAAATACTTAAGTTTCAGATGTCTTAAGAAGTCAAAACAGATATGAATTGCTCAGTTTATGGGCTGATAGAGGAACATAAGCAGTGTTTATAAATTGTTGGCTTTTTTGCTTGTTTTCTGAAAATAGAGTTAAATGGTATTTTATGTCGGAATAAAGAAAGGAAGGCATAGAATCAAAACAACTGAAATCCTTTAAAAAGAGTTGTTGGAAACTAAGAGATACGCTCTCAATAAATGCAGCAAAGCCATTTTTTCTCATGTGGAAGAGTTAGCTATTCCTTTGGCAATAGTTTCCTTGTATCTTGTATGCAGGGACCATGTTCTGTGAAAAATGTGTTCATCTGAACGTTAGCTTCACATTCAGCGTGGTAAGATGCTCACACTCTGAGAGCCAAGTGGGCACTAAGACCGACTGAGGGGAGAGCAGATCGAGCGAATTGACTGGTGGGATTGACCATGCTATTTATTTTTTTTCTCTCTTGCTATGTACCTATTTGCCATGTGCTAATTGAATTTGGGTATGCTAAATGCTCATAGAGCAACGTCACTGTAGTATGTTCCAAACAGAGAAGAAGGAGAGGGAGGAGCAATTTATTTGCAATCTGTGGATTGCTCTGTGTTGTGTCTTTTAATCAGAGCTTTAAACTTTTAAAATTTTATCAGATAAGAATGTGTTTAATATTTCATTGATTTAGAACCTTATATTTGTATCATGTTTTCAGTTTTAGAAATCGTCATATGTATTTGTTGCTGGATGCTAGAACAACTTCATTAGGTAGACAGGACAGATTTTGTTTTATTTTTTTTGCAAAGAGGTTAAGCTACCAGTATTATAACCCTGTGATTTTTTCATACCATATTATTCATCCAAAAAGCATTCTAAAATTTGTGTACGTGAGTGTTTGTTTCACTCTAATTAATCTGATTTTAAGGAATCATGACTTAGAGAAAGAACTGTCTTCCTCTGGGCATTTTGGTGTCTTTTTCACTATCCCTTTGTTTTTTAGGTCCTCGTTATCAAATAAGGTCTTTTAGAACTCTGTGGGAAGAAAGAAATGTTTTAAGGCTTCCTAAAATTTTGTATTACTAATTGCTGGGAAGAAAAATAAAATCTGTATGTAGTTTGTAAAGATTACAAAACTTACAAACAATACTTAATATTGTATTATCTTATAGTGGAACTAATATAATTTCTATATTTTTAATTTAAGTTACTTGTCATGATATTAGTTTAGTGGGGATGGCAGCATTAAAAAACAATGAAGTGAAATAGAAAATATCAGAGTGCATTGCATATGGTAGAAGTGTTAACTTTTGTTTCGAAACTGTATGTGAATGTGTACTGAGTCACAGACATAAAATGTATTTTTTACTGTGTCATAGTTTAAAAAGTTTTAAAACACTGGCTTAGAAAATTCACTTATTATCTTCCAGCTTTTGTTACCTTATTGAATGGGGAACAAGCCCAGAATGCAATTCAAATGTTTCATCAATATTCTTTTCGAGGAAAAGACTTAATAGTCCAGCTGCAGCCAACAGATGCTTTGCTGTGTATTACAAACTTGCCCACTTCGTTTACATTAGAAGAGTTTGAAGAACTTGTCCGTGCTTATGGAAATATCGAGAGATGTTTTCTGGTCTACAGTGAAGTTACTGGCCATTCCAAAGGCTATGGATTTGTGGAATACATGAAAAAAGATTTCGCTGCTAAGGCTAGACTGGAGCTATTGGGCAAACAGTTGGGAGCATCAGCTCTCTTTGCACAATGGATGGATGTTAATCTACTAGCCGCAGAGCTCATTCATTCTAAGTGCCTTTGTATAGATAAACTCCCTAGAGACTACAGGGATTCGGAGGAGCTGTTGCAGTTTTTTTCCAGTATCCATAAACCTGTGTTTTGCCAGGTATGTATCTCTAAGATATCATTTGAAATATTTAAAAATATCTACATATGTATCCTGCATGCACTCACAAATTTACCCCTGTGATTATCACAATGGATAATCTAATTCTACTTTAGTCTGTAATGAAGGCTTTAATGTCAATTCCTTTTGTCGATGGACCAAACTATCTTGTTACATAGTTAAGTATGTCTTAGCAAATGTATCGCTAGTCACCTTCTTATTTTATCCATTTATTAGGCCATTCATTCATTAATCCATTCGTCCATCCAAATTTTCTTTATCACCTTCTCTGTGCCAGACACTATATTGCTAAGTGTCAGACATATCAATAATAGAAAGATGCTCTCTCAATACCTCACGGTTTTGTAGACTAGACTGACAAGTAACCAAATAATTGTAAATCCTCTATAAAGAGTGATTTAATGGAAGATAGAAAAGTATAATGAGGTTTAAAAACAATGTATAATTGTATCTTAATGGGGTCATGGTAAATGAGATATTTAGGGAAGATCCCGAAAACTGACAACACTGGTAAGTTTTCAAGTACTTTATCATAATAAGTTTAAATATATTCTACTAAATAGACAAAAATGCATACTATATAAAACTTCTGTTATAAATGTTTGACAGCAAGTGATGAACTCTCTCTTGTTTCCCTTCTCTTCTTACCTTCTACACCCACCGCCCCCTGCTTTTTCTTTAACCATACATGTGTTTAGTCTCTACAATTGCAGTAGGAAGTTTGGAATTAGAGATATAAACACACACACACACACACACACACACACACACACGATTAATGCTGCCATCTTACTTTTTCTTAAATTTCATTTCTTCTAATCCCAATATATTAACCATCAAAAAAAAACATCCTAGAGTTTTATAAAATTTTGTGACGAATTTTTTATTAACCTTTGCTGTTATTGAAAGTGGATTGTCTTATCTATGTACTATTCTTGTTACTAAGAGTTGTATAGTGATATCCTGTAGCCACACATAATTCTTCGTAGCTTTAGTTGATGCCTTTGAAACAAATGTGAGGGGAAAAGCCATTTGTCACAAATTGTATTTGAATTACAAATCTCAGAGTTGAAGAGACTTGAGAGGTTATCTAGTCTAGCTTGTCATCTCATAGAAAAAATGTTTATTACAATATCTGTGACCATTTAGCTTCCATTAAAATATTTCAAAATAACGGAAAATGTAACTAGATCAAGTCAAACCATTTATATATTTGAATGGCTTTCATATTGAACTGAAATAGCCTTTAAAACTTTAAAACTACTGATGCTGTGCACTTAGATGATTTTGTCTTTTGAAAGATTTTAAATATTTTTATTCATATAGACATGAAGATTATCATAATGAACCAGGAATAAAAAATGTTTTAAAAGACTAGTAAAAACCACTTATCAGTGGATCCGTTAAATTCAGGCTCTTCTGCTTGGTAGGTTGGCATAGACTATATTGAAGACACAGTCTCTTCTGTGATGAAAAGAGACCAAAGAGGCTAATGGCTTTTTACAAATCTGATTTTAAGATCTGGTTTGGATTATAAGAGGAATGGGATGGTAGGAGAATATTCGTAAAAGGTAGATATTTCTTTTTCTCCCATATAATTGGAAAAAGTTTTATGGAGAAAAAGACATTTGAGGACAATTTTAAAAGGAAGGAAGAATGTGAAGGAAAAATAGATATTTGATATAACTGTACAAGAAAGCAGAAGAAAGTTAAGTTTCAAAAATAAGAGAAAACAAACTATAAATAACTGTAATATTAATTTATGAGATGCCAAATCCAAATAGAAGTTTTGTAGATGTGTCTCTCAAAGATATGCAAAGCTGAATTTTATCTCCTTTATCACTTAACAGCATGAATATGTTTGAGATAATTCAGACATATTCAAAACTTAGAAACTTTTTAGTGCCTTATTTTGTTATTTTTGCTCTTTGTACCAGTCTTTACAGATCCAGGACTTTAGTATCTTCCTTTTCACTCTTACAGGTGGGTGACTAGAAATAAATTAAGTTCTGCATTTTAGCAATTTAGGGCATATTGAGAAATAAAGGTTGTGTGTTGCATATGGTATTTTAATAAACCTGGGACATAGTTTTCCCAAATAAGATTTGCTTGGTATACTTGACCAAATTCCTGGGGTCTGCCTGAAATATTGAAATAAAAGTTGAATATGGTTCCTCCTACCTTTCTTCTCTTGATAAATGCAAACTTTATTTTATAGAGATATGTGGTCAAATAATTGTTTCAGTATGTTTCATTGTCCATGTATCTGGTGAATTTATTTTAAAGAAAGTTTTAATTATTGTATCCCCATATTTTCCTACAAATTATCAGTTACATATGTTTCTTAATACATTGGTAATATTATCACTTGGGCTTCAACTATTAAATTAGAAAATCAAAGAATTAAAAAGAAATGACAGAATCTTGTTTGTCATCCTGTCTTCCAAGATCATCTTGCATCTAAGCAACTATTAAACTTTTAGAAAGAACACATTGTTTCTCCATCATCATGCTCTGATACATTTGTTCTTGAATTTGAAAATTATATACTGTAAATAAATATTTTAGCTAAATAATAGAATTCCCTTTTAACAAAATGTATTATATTAGTTTGCACAGGATGAAAGTAGTTGTGTTGGTGGCTTTGCAGTGGTTGAATATAACACTGCAGAGCATGCTGAGGAGGTTCAGCATGCAGCTGACGGTATGACCATCAAGGGGAGCCAAGTCCAAGTTTCCTTCTGTGCCCCAGGAGCACCAGGGCGAAGTACATTAGCAGCCTTGATAGCCTCTCAGCATGTGGTAAGTTTGTTGTTCTTTATTAGCATATAGAAAAATTTTAATACTATTTTAATCTATCCAGACTAATTGACCATTGATTGGACCTTCATTGTATTTCTATTACATAAAGATATTTTTCTTTTAAAAAAATGACGAATGGTGTGTCTGTCAAATCAAGCCAAGAGTTATTACAAAAGAAGATACTGTGTTTAGTGAGGTTTAATTATCTTAGAAAATTTTTTGAAGGAATTTCATTCATTCAGCAAATATTTGAGTTCTCGTTTTGTTCTAAATTTTCAGTGTAACATGCCTCTTTCTCACTATGTTCATAAGTATCCATAGTACAAGTAGAGGAAGATGTGTGCTTCATTTTTGCTCACATGGCACATCGTAGCTATTTCTTCTGTCTTCTTATCCTCTCTTTACTTCTCTGGTCTGGAAGTTATACACTGATAGAGACTTTTCCTTCTTCACAGTTTTTACTCCTAGCACTTAGCATAGTAAATATTTGTTGGTTGAATGAAGGAAGAAATACACTTTTGAAGGGATCAGGGAAGATTTCATGATGAAGGTAACATTTGAGTGTGACATTAAAGTACAGTTTTGAAATGTGTTGATGGGGGTGGAGGATAGGATTGCCAGATAAATACAGATTTTGCATGAGACAGTTATATTAAAAAGTTATTCATCATTTATCTGAAACCCAGATTTAACTGGGCATCCTGTATTTTTACTTGCTAAATCTGGCAACCTTAAGGGAGAGAGTAGTCAAACCCTAGGTAGTAGTATGAGGTGAATTTGCATTCTCGACGAGTGGCAGGTGGTCTAGGTGAACTGAGTGTATAAAGGGATGTATGGCAAAATGGTCAGTTGATGTCAAGGAGCACTATTGAGCACTCAAAGAATTTGGATTGAATTTGATGAGCAGTGGGGAATTTATAAAGTATATAAACAAGGTCGTGACAGGATCAAAGTTAAGCTATCAACAGATTAGTCTGAAAGTGGTTTGTAGATGAAGTAGAGAGAGAGATTAGGGGAGAGAGGAACAGCTAGGAGATTGTTGTTAGTCTCATATCTCTTGCCCTCCTTCTCTTTGACTTTACCTCTGGTCCCAGATCCCCTTTCCCCTTTTTTCTTAGTTCGCCCTTAGGTTCTTCTGTCATTTTCATATTCTTCCTTGCATAATTCACTACTGTGGCCATTCTTTCACTATCAACTTCATTGCCTTTGGTTAAATTGTCTCTTTGTTGGATTGGAATTGCAGTTTACAATTCTGAATCCATCCAGTCACCTGCTTTTGCATCCAGGGCACTATTTCCTCTTGGAAGAAAACAAAAACAGCTAAGCATCTTGATGCCACTACAAATGCATGACATATTTGTAGCTGGTCCCAAAACAAAACTTTAGCTCATATCTCATTAGCCACTCTTCTTTCCATTTTCCATAATAGCTATCTCAAACTTTCACGCTATTCTTGCCTTTCTCCTTCTTTCTGTCAGATGATCATGGCTCCTACTTTATAGAAATATAAAGGTCATGTGCTGGACACATTCATTCAGCTTTTCTCCTACTCCCCAAACATGCCCGCATTATTTTTTAACTTCTTTTTCTCTTCAATAGCATTCATTCCACAAGTACTTATTAGATACCCGCTGCATTCTAGGCACTATTAGATACGTTTATGATTCATCGTTGAGCAAAGCAAACAAAGGAAAAGCTACACTTCTTCCTGCCAAAGCAGGCCTTTGTGAACATGTACTCCATCCTCAAGGATCTTGATCCTCATCTTTCGTATTTTTTACTTGTTCCACTTCTCCCATCTTCTTATAAACATGCTCAAATCTTTAATTTAAAGACCTCTAGATACTGGCCTTTTTAGTATTCTCCTTTACGAGTAGAGCTTCTGGAACAGTCAGGCCCCTCTCGTCACCATTTCTTCATTTCCCATTTCCCTCTCAGCCTAATGCAGTGTAGTTGCTCTCTCGACAACTATTCAAGTGAATCTTTTTCTCATGAAGATTAACAGAGATTTCTTAATATTCAAGTCAAATGGATGCTTTTCAATTTTTTATTGCTTGGTCTCTTTGCAACCTTTAAAACCCTCTGCTACCTTGAATTCTACCACACCATTCCTTTCCTACCTGTCTAACTGTTCCTTCCCGTTTTTCCTTCTTTTTCCCTAAGGGATGGTATCAATAGACTTCTATATTTGGCCTTTTCACTTTTTTCCTCTTAATACTCCAGTGGCTTTAGTTATTGCCTATCCTTGATTTCTTCCAAACATATATTTTTGGATCAAACTACTCTAAGCACTAAATCTGTATTTCCAAATGATTATTAGACATCCCACCTTATATAAATAGTTCAATTTCAGTATCTCCAAAGGAAAACTATTTTTCTCTGAGACTTGCTTTTCTCTGTTCTGTAATATCTACATATGGCATCCGTTCATCAGAACTAAAACTGCCTGAACCAAAAACTCAATCATGATTGGTCTCCCTCACCCCCCAAATCTAAATGTCAAATATGTTTTAAAAATCCTTTCAGTTGCACCTCTGGATGTCTCTTAAATCCTTGAGACTCGTCAGCATCTTCGTTACTCAGATCTCATCTTCTCTCACCTTAGTGGTTGAAATAGCCCCTTAGGTAGTCACCATGTCATCAGTCTTTCCCTTTCTGATCCATCTGCCACAGAGCCACACGAGTGATCTTTCTCATCCTTAAATTGGATTATGTCATTCTCTTGCTTATTATTCTTTAATGCTTGCATAAGTTCAAATTCCTTAGCACGGCATATGGGGCCCTTGGTGATCAGACATCAGTGGCAGAGAGAAATCTTAAAATTTTCTCAAAAGTAATGTATTACATTGGCTTTTCTCTACGTGTTCTTGGTATATATCCTTTATCAAGTTTTCCAAAATTTAAAAAAAATCATAAATAGGTAGCGAACTTTATCAGTTTTTCTCCAGCTATCGAGATAATCATGTGATTTCTCCCTAAATTTATTAATATACTGAATCATGTTGATACATTTTCTAATATTAAACCATCCTTGTGTTATAAGCCCTATTAGTAATGACTTTTTCCTGATGCATTATTTGGTTAGATAGTTTTGTTTGGTATATGGCAGATGTGCTCGTAAGTGAAAAATGCTTAAAGTTTTTCCATCATTCTGATTTTTTACAATCAAAAGAACTCTGACACCTTTAAATGATTTAAGTGTTTTTCCCCTCCCTGTTTTATTTTTTAACAGTAATTATTTTTTTCCATTACCTTTTTTAAAACTTTCAATTATAGTTGCCATTCAATATTATATTAGTTTCATGTGTACAGCACTATGGTTAGACATTTATGTAATTTACGAAGTGATCCCCCCGATTAGTCTAGTACTCACATGGCACCATACATAGTTATTATAATATTGTTGACTACATTCCCTATGCTGTACTTTATATCCCCGTGACTAATTTTATAATTGTCAGTTTGTACTTTTTAATCTTTTTTACCTTGTTCACCTAGTCCCCAAACCCCCTTTCTATCTGGCAACCATCAATTTGTTCTCAGTATTTATGAGTATGTTTATGTTTTCCTGTCTTATTTCTATTTTATGGATTAACTTGTGTAAAATGGGGTTGCCTGTGCTTCGCAAGTTTGAGAGATCTCACATGTTAAACCATGTAGACCTAGTCCTTGAGCCTCTTCCATAGGGAAATTGATTACCACTTAATTTTCTTCTATAATTATTTAGACATTTTAGGTTTTTTTCCTCTGTATGCCACATTTGGCATTTGATTTTATTCTACAAATATCCATTTTGTTGAAGCTTTCAAATTTATTGGCACATAGTTATTTATAATGCTTTATTTTTAAAATCTGTCATGTCTAGTGACCTCATTTTTATCATGTATTTTATTTGCATTTTCTTTTTTTCCTTGATGGTCTTGCAAGAGATTTCTCTATTTCATCTTTTCAAAGAAACATCTCATTTTGGTTATTATTTCTATCTTTTGCTTATTTCTGCCCTTATGTATAGAATTTCCTATTTATTTAAATTTACTCTTTCTTTCAGCATTATTGATATCATTGCTTAGAACTTTTGTTTTCAATCTAAATATTTTCTGATGAATGTATTTAAAGCAAGTTTCCTTTTACCTAATGCTATACCTATGTGTCATCAATTTTAGATTATGAATGTTTTAAATTTTTGTTATTTTGAATTCATAATTTGTTTTGATTTTGTTTTTCATTTAGAGCCACTTAGGAATTAAACTATTCTTCTGCTATAGATTTCTAATTTTATGGTGGTGTGGTCAGAGAATCGAGTCTCTAATGTTGATTTCGGGGAGGGGATATTGTGGCTTTTGTGGCTTGGTGCATGGTTGATTTCTGTGAATGTGTCATGTATGCTCAAACACAATCTATAGTATGTAGGTTATAAAGTTAAATGTGCTGTTACCATGCATAATTGTTGATTTTTCTACTTCTCCTTTTTCTGTCATTGCTCCATATAAGTTTCTTGTTGCTGTTTTTATGGTCTTGGCTTTTGTATACAAGATTGAAATTAACTATGATATTACACCTTAATTTCCACGTATCATGAAATATCATCTTGTATTTTTTGCTTCTCGTTTCACATTTTAAGGGAGAGTGTTCATGTGGTAAAAACTTTTGAGAATTTGTATGGCTAGGGATATTTTTATTTCACATATTTAATAGCTTAGCTGGATATGAAAATCTAGATTCACAGTTCTTTTCCTGCAGCACTTTGAAAATATTAATTCGTTGCTTTCTTGAATTCAGTGTTGATGCTCTGTTCCTTTGGAGATATGTTCTTTCTCTCTGGAAGTTTTAGCATTTTTTCTTTGGCTTTGATTTTCTTAAATTTCACACCAAAAGAAAATGGGACTAGGTATGTTTTTTCCATATACATCATATTTGGATCACTGTGAACACTTTCATTCTGTTGTCTTTAAATTTTTTTAATGGAAATTCTCAGCCATTATTTCTTCAAAGATTTCCATTTTTCCTTCTTCAGGACACACACACACACACACATACACATGCACATACATACATACATGTTGATACTTCTAGCCTCTTAATTGCCTTGCTTTTTTCTCTTTCATTTGAATTTTCCATTTCCATGTTTTTATTCATTTGTATTTTCCCTTTTTTATCCTTTGCCGATGTCTTCTGGGATATTTCAGATCACTATTTTATTTTTCAGTCACATATATTCTATTTATCTGTTATAGCACAGGACGAAGGTTAAGAATTAATGCTCTATAAGTTTCTTTACTTTCTTCATCAATAGAATGGAGATAGTAATACCAACCCCGTAGAGTTGTTTTGGAGGATTAAGTGATGTAATCTATGTAAAATGCTTAAAGTAATGCCAAGTATATAGTAAGTGAGGGCTGCTATTTTTTTAAATGTTTATGTTTTTTATACCCAGTATTTCTAATTGGATAGTCTTTGTAACTGCTTGTCCTTGCTTCATGTTAGCAATAAAAATCTGTTACCTTTTTAAGCATGTCTATTACTATGTATATCCTATCCATTAATTCTCCTTTGTCTCTTACAGATGGTTTAGTTTGTTGCCTTTATTTTTTTATTGGCTACATTCTCCAGATGTGTAGTTATTTTGTAGGATGAATATGTATTTCCTTGAGAGGGTATCAGCTTCCTTGTATGTGTTTAGAGGTTGATTGGGTAGAGGATAGACAGTGGGAGAGCTGAAGCTTGTTCTTAACTAGGGTTTAGGTGAGGACCTAGGACAGAGAACCTCTGCCTTTGCTTTCTGTCCTTGACCATAGTCCTTTTCCCATGCCACCAGGCAACCCTGTGCTTTCAAGGGCCTCTGTTCATCTCCACTCCCAAACCTGCTCTTCTCCAAGTTCTGCCTTTCTCAGTTATAACTCTTTTACCCTGCACAGTGGTAATAAAGAACTGGAGAAGGTTCAGGGAGGTGGGAAGGAAGTTATCGGTGTCTGTACCTCATGTACCTAGTGTTACATGGTCCCCACTGTCTCTGAGTTTACATGCTACTTATTGTTAATTCATTGATCCTATCCTACACACTAGACTGAAGCTGCTGTTTTCCCTCCTCATTGTGCTGGCCAGGAAAGCTGTGATCCCTCTAGGACAATGTAGAGGAAGCCATGTAGTTACACAGCTAAAAAGCCCTTCTCCAGACTATTCTGTCTGTGGATCCAGGCTCTCTCATGCTCTCTGGTGATGCTTACCTCTGCACTGGGACCTCCTGCCTTCTATCCATTCAGGAATTTCTCACCAGTCTTGTGTCGGGTTCTCAGATCCATCACCCTCTCCCTCTCAGTTTCATGGTATAAACTGACCAGTTATCATTGTCAGTTTTTTATTTTTTTCATGGGTAGAAGTTTATAATTTTCTTCTTATAACATGATACTAATATTCTTATCCATTAGGCTAGTTTCTAAAACCGAGAACAATTTTATATTTTTAGGAAGTTACCCAATTACATGTATATAAGGCCAGTTCATCTTCATCTCATAATAGAGGATTAAGTTAATGAAATAAAGACCTTATTATAAGAAAATGTTGATTTGTAGGGTAACCCACGTTATTACACTTTAGAGCAACACTATAGTAAGGCTCTTCTATGGTAGCCAAGTATTCATATATTGTGTCAACAAGTTAGCTTCCTGTTGATAAATTCAGATTCCCTTGGCATCTTTCTCCTTGTGTTATACAAAGATTATCTTACTAGTCCTCTTAAAGCTAATTTGTCTTTAATTGAGACAGTCTATGAGGATTTCAGTATGTGCTATATAGTAGAATATCATAACATTATCATTAGAAACTGGTAGAAAGTACACAACAAATGTATAATATAAAGCAAATTGTGTTATAAAATAGATCTCATCATATGAATGAGAATTTCTAAAAGAAAGCCTTTAAAATTTCATCTTCTGTACTTATCCTTATTCTAATATTCTCTATTTCTGTATTCTTTAAAGATGCACAGTAATCAAAAGGGCTTACTTCCAGAGCCAAATCCTGTACAAATTATGAAGAGTTTAAACAACCCTGCCATGTTACAAGTTCTTCTACAACCCCAACTCTATGGGCGAGCTGTTAAACCAGGTAAGCACCGTGTGCACTGATTACATGTGGAATGTGGACATGAAGTCAAGTGTTCTGTTTTACATGAAAAAACATTTAAATAAGCACCAAAATATTAGTTTTCTAGGACTTGTTAGTGAATTTTAATCAATGATCTGAGGCGATAATATGTTTTGACTATTTTTGGTAGATACGATTTGCTTTTAGGTTCCTAAATTTTTTTTTTTTTTTTTTACCATTAACAAATATTAAATTAAACCTTTAGTTTAGCTCCTCATTGAAATGAATTTATAGACCAGTGTAGTAGTAGTATACTGTGCTGTTTTGGAATATCTCAGCAGAATTACTTTGTTGAAAGTGCTAAAAGTGTGTTTCCTCTTCATTCTTACCTTTTTTGTTGTAAAATTGTTTCACTTTGTAAAACATGACAAAGACAGTGTTTTCTAAGCATTATGGAAATCTGTAGTATTGATATACATTAAATATCTACCTATTTAGTATTTTTTCTCTATTAAGAGCTTATTTACCTTCTGAAATGCACAACGGTGCATACACAAAATACATTTTAGCATTATGAGGAAACAAATTTCTATATTTAACACTAAGTTTGAGAGTGAAAATATTAGAATAAATATGTTTATTCATTTTCAACCCTAACTGGTCTAACACCAAACAGTGGAGTGCAATTCAATTCTAGCACTAACTACCCAGAGTTATCTTAGACCCCATAAGTTAAGGACTTAGTCTCCATTACATCTGCCCCTACTTCACACACCAGCTGCAAGTTCAGGGGGCTCCAGGCTACCTGCCCTCTGACCAACTGGCTACAAATTTAGGGGTTCCTGTGACCCCCTCAGATTTGATAATTTGCTAGAACAACCAACAGGACTTAGGAAAATACTATACTTATGATGACAGTTTTATTATGAAGGATATAACTCAGAAAATGCCAAATGAAGAGGCAGTTAGGACTAAGTCCAGGAGGCCCTGAATCAAAGCTTTTATGCTCTTTCCCCGTAGCACCAGGGCACATTTCCCTCCTAGCACATCAATGTATTCACCAACTAGGAATCTCTAATGAAATTCGATGTCCAGCGTTGTTATTGGAGTTTCATTGTGTAGGCGTGATTGTTGGCCATGCTATTTAACTCAGTCTCCAATCCCACTCTTCTCTCTGGAGGGCAGGAGGTCTGGCTGACATCACATGACTTAAAGCCCCAATCCTCTAATAACAAGGTTGAGCTTTCTGGCACAACCAGCCTCCATCCTGAAGCTACTTAAGAGCCACCTTGAGTTGCCTCATCAGCATGACAAAGATACTTTTATCACTGGGGAAGTTCCAAGGATTTCCTTCCAGGAACCAGGGACAGGGACCAGTTAAATAATTTATCATACGACAATATTCATGTTAAGTACTTCATATGATCAATTATTTGTGTGGAATAAGCAGCTTTAGAGGTTTTCTGGCTCACCCTATTGTGTAATCAAGATCTCTCCTCTACAATTTTAATGGTGTAGAGAGATCCTTGTATTTCTTGACTAATGAAGCAGAAGAAGCTCATTGTTTCCCAAGACAACCTATTCCCTGGTATGACAAATTACTAGGAGGTTTTTTTTCCATTATATTAGATGGTAATTTCTATAACTTGTAGCCGTTTACTCTAGTTCTTCTGAAGAAACACAGAATAAGTCTGTTTTCCTCTTTCCATAAGAAAAGGCTTCTAATATTTGAAGACAACTAAAATGAAACCTCAGTCATCTTTGTTTTTTCTGTCTTCTATTCTCCAGACGAATGGTCTCCTTTTATTTATTTACTTTTTGACTGTGCAACCCTATCAATAAAATAAATTTTGATATTTTTAAATATATAAAGTCTATGCATCAATTTTATGTCAGTTATATAACTACACCCCTGTCAACTCATTATGAAGAAATTATAAAGTTTAATATCTTAATTTTTTAAAATGAAAGTAAATATAAATAACAGATCTAATATATTCTTTTCATACCTCTTATACCTCTTTAGAGACTATACTTCTATATTTGACTTTCTATAACGTGTTATAGTGTATACTCTCTAGATCCTCCACAGATTGTCCTCTTGTAGATAAAACCCAGGTTTTCTAGCTTGTCCTGGAATGTGGTGAACACAGAAGTGAGCATATCTTATGGGTGGGATCTGATCAGCACAAAATGCAGTGGTATTTCCTTCCTATGATCGTTAATTGCTATTAATGAAGTCCAAGATTGTCTTAGTGTTTAAAGAAGTATATCACATTCTAGGATAAATTTCACCTGGTCACGATGTATTTTAATCCTTTGTATTTATTCTTGGTTAATAGTGTTCAGGTCTTCTATATCCTTACTAGTTTTCTGTCAACTTATTAATTATTGCAAGGAAAGAATGGGGCATAGTGGGAGATCTAGCCAAGAGCTAAGGTTAAGAGTGGTTAGATATGAGACAGGACATCTTCAGAGTGTTTTGGTTCTAGTTGTTGTTTTAAACTGGGAAATACTTCATTCACTAAAAGCTGTGACAATATATTTTAATGTTTTATAATAAAATACAGTGACTATCTGAAAAAAGAAGGTGGTACTAAAATTTCTAACTAATTGTGGGTTCGTTTACTTTTTTTCCAGTTCTAGAATTTTTCTACACACTCACACACACACACACACACACACACTTTGTTATTTGGTACAGAGACAAATATTTAAGATTGTTGCATCCTCTTGATGAATTGACCCCTTTACCATTATGAAATGACCATCTTTATCACTCTTTGCTAATAAACAGTGTCTTTCTTTATAAGTAAATCATCCTAACAATATAATCGTCTCACCACCTATAGTGCAGCTGGCTCATTCTAAAGAAAGCACTTTCTAATGGTTAATTTTCCAAAGATATGATAAAGTGCCTCAGCAGGTAATAAAAACTTATAACAGAGTTTTTAAAGCATGGGATGAACTTATAGGAATGTTATATATAAATTACAATATTTTTGATTATCGGATTATATGCTTTTTGAAGTACTTTCTAAGTCTTACCTTCTAGGGTTCGTATTATCATATTGCTAGATAATTTTGTATATTATGACTAATTCCAGTTACTTTATCATAATTAGATGAAATTGTTTTATATATTTTCTATCACAGTTCTTTTGTTCTATATATCGTCTATTCTGAAAACATCTCTTCTGATATGTACTCTGGTATTTGTGCTCTTAGACAAACTTGATAAAGAGTATGGTTTCCATTTATTTTATTGACTATGTACAGTACTCTTGTTTCTTTTGTTTTTATTATGTAGATGTTTTTATATACATATACTCTCTCAATTAGATCGTAAGCTTTTGAAGGACAGGATTGTATATGGTCCTCCCTGCATACTCAGTGCCAAAATACCCCAAAACCCTAACAAAAACACAGAGCAAATAACATGGATTCAATTAGTATTATACTTATCGAAAGATAGACTTAGTTTTGTTTGACTAAGCACTAGAGAAGGGCTAGGTTCGGTGTTTTACCATTATGACAGAAAGTGTTAGAATTTTAAAATCAAATTCTAGGGTTGAATCACAAGGAAAGAATCCTCTCACTTTTTGTGCAATAACAAGGTTGGTATATAAATGAACTTCCAATGAATTTGTTAGAAGTTTAAAGAAATAATCATTTACCCTTTTTGGAGTTTATTTATTTTTAAATCCCATATATATCATAAAGTTAAATTTTTTACTTTTATTTTCTTAAAGCAGTTCTTGGAACACCTTACAGCTTGTCACATCTGATGAATCCATCCATCTCCTCTGCATTTTTACATTTGAATAAAGCACATCAGGTATATAAATAGTATTGAGTACTGAAGCATCAAAAATTTGAAGTGAATGTTTTGTTTGTTCTTTAATGTAAAGTTCTCAAGAAGTTAAATTAGTATTTTATTTTTTAAAAAGTCCTTAGCCACAAATATAGCTACATAAAAACGTAAGTTAGAGTACATCAAATCAAACTAATCAAAGCAACATAGTTATATATATTTATTGATTCCTATTTGTAAGCTATTAAGGGAAGAGGTATATATTTGTGGTATATTTTTCTGTAAATAAATCAGTATGGTCATACATTGCTTAACAGTGGGATATGTTTTGAGAAATGCAGTTAAGTGATTTTATCATATGTGAACATCATAGAGTGCACTTACAGCAACCTAGATGGCATAGCCTACCGCACACCTAGGCTATATAGAATATGCTCCAAGGCTGCAAGCCTGTACAGCATGTTACTGTGCTGACTAATGTAGGCAATTGTAACACAATAGTGAGTGCTTGTGTATCTAAACATTGAAAAGGTACAGTAAAAATACAGTATAAAAAATGGTATATCTATATAAAGCACTTAGTATAAACGGAGCCTGCAGGACTGGACATTGCTCTGAGTAAGTCAGTGAGTGAGTGGTGAGTGAATGTGAAGGCCTAGGGCATTACACCATGGTAAACTTTATAAACACTGTGCACTTAGGCTACACTAATTTAAAATTTTTTTCTTCAATAATAACCTTAGCTTACTTTTTTACTTTATAAACTTTGAGTTTTTAAGTTTTCAACTCTTTTGTAAAAACATAGTTATTACTGCTGTACAAAAGTATTTTCTTTCTTTATATTTCTATTCTATGTTTTTTTTTTCTATTTTTAAAATTTACATTTTTTTATACTTTTAAAACTTTTTTTTTTGTTAAAAACTTAAGACAAACGCACATATTAGTCTAGGCCTGCACAGGGTCAGGATCATCAATATCACTGTCTCCCACCTCCACATCTTGTCCCACTGTAAGGTCTTCAGGGAAAGTAACACATGGAGCTTTTATTTCCTACCACCGTCTTTTATTTGTTTCGTCGCTGACCAAAACATCATTATGCAGCATATGACTGTAGTTCAAAACAAGACTTCTTATGTTTTCATAACTCAAAAGAGATATTTACAGAAAGAAAAAAAATAAACACATGAACAGTAACTCTTCATTCTTAAAATTTAATCAGTGTTATAAAAGTAATTCATATGTTTATGAAAGTAAACTAAATTTTTTCAGATAAGTATTTTAAAATGTTTTTGTATACATAAATATTATTTTAGAGATGAACAGTACTCATAATTTCAGTACTGTTAAGGCTGTTTCTATATAGAAGCCTAATAACAAATCAGACCTAATATGTAATAGATAATTGGCATAGATTAGAAGGATGAATGTCTGGAAAGGCCTATCCTCTATTTTTCATTCTTAGATCTAACATAGAATCTAACCTTGTACACTATAGGGTCTTTATTTACTTACTTAACATATTTTATTGGGAATCTAATGTATTAGACACTCTGCTAGTCATTGAGGCTACAGTATTGAACAAATATTCAGCATTCCTGTTCTTAACAGAATTTCAACAAATACAGAAAACAAACGTTAAACATTTAATTACAAATACTGTGTGAAGGGTGATACAAGAGGAGTGTGAAGAGTTTTGACAATATTGTCTTTATTTTACAATAAAGGCCAAAATGCTTAATTTTGCCTTTAAGGCCTGTCCAAGCTGGGCTCTCCTTTCTCCCATGCTCATTGGATATTACTGTCCTAACTACAGTGGCCTGCTTTTGGTCCTCAAAGGACCTTCTTCCCTTCTTTTTAGGTCTTTGCTCCTGCTGTTCCTTCTGCCTGGAATGCTTACCACCCTTATACCACCTGATTCCCCAGACTTCACCTGGTTCTTTTTCTACAGCCTTCAGATCTCTGCACAAGAGTTAGTTCCTAAGGAAACCTTCCTTCAGTTTACCAGTTTAAATCAAATTCCCCCTCTATTTGTTCTCATAGCTCCCTGTTCTTTCCCTTCATATACTCATTACCATTTGTAAGTATATGTTTTTAGAATTAATTAATGTCTCTCTTCTTCTGGAGACAATAAGATCCATGAAGACAGGTCCTATTGTTATTATTTCTCTTTGTGTAGCACAGTGCCTAGCATGTAGAAGGTGCTCAGTAAATCTTTGTTGAATGTTAAATGAATGAATAAATGATTGAATGGCACCAATATTAAAGCCAGAAAGGGATAAGGGGAAAGGAGGAAGGGTGAAAGGAAGAGAGGATGTAGAATTAGTTTAATGACTATATGGTTCACATCTTGTATGTTATTAAAAGAATTAATTAGTGTTACCTGAAGTTGGAAAGCAGGGTATTAAGAAACTGTTGCTTTTGCTCAGATCAGCTAGAGAATTGAACCATATGAATTGGGTTATATGACAAGCAACTTTTAAAAATTAAACTAACTTAATGTTTTATCATTTTCACAGAGCTCAATTATGGGTAATACTTCTAATTTATTCCTTCAGAATCTTTCCCATGTACCACTGGCACAGCAACAATTAATGAAGTTTGAGAATATTCACACTAATAATGTAAGTATGGAATTATTTTTTCCTTTGAAATTAGCTCAGTTTTTAATGTATATATAATCAGGCTGTCTGTCAGATTGTAAGTTTTACTTGTGTAGTATTTTTATTTGGTTGTATCCTGCTGCCATGAGCAAAAGTCTGTCTTTTCTTCTTTTGCAGAAACCTGGCTTACTTGGAGAACCCCCAGCTATGGTACTGCAGACTGCAATAGGGATAGGGTCAACGCTTTCCTTGAAAACAGAGTTGGGCCATCTTGGAGAAGCACATAAAAGTAAATGATGTGTATTTGCTGAGAAATCAGTAAACAAATTCGAGATTTAAAACTAGTTTCCCTGTATTCTACTTTTATTTACAGGAAGGCCAATTCAAGTTTTATTTAGTCATTTAAAATTTCAGGAGCCTCTTGACTTTTCCATTTTTAATATTAGAAAACTATCAATAAGTTATTGATGGACTTGCTTCCATGCCAAGATGAGTTTTTCCCTGTTGGATATGATTTAATATTTAATGAAGGTTCACAACAATTTGAGGCAAAGACAGATCCATTTGAGACTGACATGTTGCCTACTGAGCTGACAACACATTTACATAGGGATCCCTTTAATTTTTGCCTGGATAAGAAACCCTTAGCTTTTATAAAGAAATATCTGGTATTTGTAAACTTAAAGTTTGATTATTTGTATCATTTTTAAAAATGTGATCTCCAAATTGGTATCGGAAGAAAAATAATATGTGTATGTATTTTTTAAAAAGAAACGAGTATGGTGATTACCATAATTTCTTAATTGAATATGATTTTGAAAGACACTTTCAGTTTGAAGTTCAGTTGAAATTTGTTTGAAGTGAGCGTGAAGTGAGGGAATAAAGGCCACCAGTAATTAAAAAAATATGTATACATGCACACCACACACACACACACACACACACACACACACACCCCCCATATTTAGCCTTTGTACATACAACCAGCAAGTCAAATGATCAAATTACTCAATTCTAACTGTCGATATTGACTGGGCAAACTTTAAACCAGTATTCAGACAGGTGTAGAAATTTTTATGGTGATAGGGGTCTGTCCTAAAAATTAAATTTTCTATGCCCAAAAGCTTAGTTGGATTAAAATGCCATGTTTAAATAATAAGGCTTTAGCATGTGTTGCATTAAGAACACTGAAAATTTAGTGTCCAAATAAATACATCCCTAGAAGATAGATCTAAGATAGCTATCTCTAAATACTAAATACTAAAAATAATCATTTAGTGCATTTGCAAAATGTAAATTTGACTCAGTTTTCAAAATTAGCTCTTTTCATTTAATTTTGACCTGTACATTGTTAAAAAGTGGAATAGTTCAAGATTTTCCTATTAAAACTTTCATTTCTTCCAGAATTTTTTGTTATTCTCTATAAATAAAAATGTGAAACTTTTAAATGTTACATTTGGTGTTCACAAATATCGATGGTTTTTAACCAGTGGTATGCTGATGTTTAAAAACCAGCTCTCTAAGTTAAAAAGAAGTCTCGAATTGTAGTATTTGTGGGCCCAACCATGGTTAATTTCCGGTTATCAATGTGAGGACATTGAACTCGAGAGCTGGGAAGAGATATGAGCTAGCTGACCAAATTTATTGCTGGATTTAATCTAACTTTATCAATTTTTAAGTGTCAGAGATTTTTTTTAAACTGAAGACTTAATTATTCCTTCAAATATGAAAGCAGGCAAGTGAAAATGATTGGGCATTGTTTAAATAAGGCACTGATGTAACTTAAATGCCAAATAGTGCATAAATTTTGCTCCCAACTTGTAAAATATACAATTAAATTAAAAGTTGGGATTACCCTGGAAGTTGTTGAAAATAAGAAAAGCATGATTACTATTATAGGTTTTTTATTTTTCCATACAAGAACCTGCTAATTTACAACCTCTAATGTCACTTTTTGAATTTAACCGTTCTCTAATAGGTAAAAAAAAAAAAAAAAAAAGGGGGGGGGGGAGGTTTCCCTGCATTTTGCCTATAACTTACCAATATCAAAAGGACTATTATAAATAAGTGTTATCTAACCAAAAGTTTTTGCATTTGTGTTCATTACAGCATCTAATCTGATTCCAACTCAAACAGCTCTGACAGCTGGGATGGGCATACTGCCATTCTTTCCAAATCAGCACATGGCTGGACAAGCTGGGCTAGGGCCCGGAAATACTCAGGAGAAGCAGCCAGCCTCCATGGGAATGGCTGAAGGAAATTTCTCAGGGTCACAGGCTTATCTTCAGAGCTTTCCAAAACTTACTGTTGGAGGTTTGCTGACGGGACACCATAAGCAACAACAAAGTCAGCCAAAAGGCACGGAGATAAGTTCAGGGGTAAGAAAACTCTGTGTATGTGTATATGCGCACGCGCACACACACACACACACACACACACACACGCACATATGTGTATATATGTGTGTGTATATACATATGTATGTATATATATTCGCATACACACTACACATGCATGAGTGTGTGTGTGTATATATATATATATATAACGGAATTATATGTATATGTACTTTTAAATACTTTTATGTGTATATATACTTTTAAGTTATATCTTAAATGAAATTCTACTTCTGTTGTAATTTTTGGTTATTTTATAGGTGGTATAATTTATGAAGTATTATAAAGCAATATTAACTTTTAATTTCAAAGGAAGTTAATAATTTAAAGCATATAAAAATGGATTACAAACTAGATCACTGCTATATGTCAATGACATGACTTTTTCATAGTGTACATTTACTTCTCAAAATAGAGAAAATATTACACTCTTTAAGAAAAAACCCTGTTATTAAAAACAAAATCATCTTTTGTTAATTTATGCAGCTAATGTTTGAGACTACACTTTATTACTTTTCAGTGTGTCTGTAAATAAAAATATTTTAATTTGTGTAAAATGAGTTAAGTCTATTATAAAATAAATAATTCGTGAATGAATTATTTATTACAAATATTTGCTTTTCTAAAATGTGAGATATACATAGTTTTCAAAAATACTTGATATTTTAAAAATAAAATAAACTAATTTAAATTCAAAATTTCATAGTTTGGAAAAGCTTAAGAGTATCATTAATAATTATATAAGGATATTATAAGGCTTTCTAAGTAAATAATAATGCTCTTCATTAAAATATACTCATTTTCCTATCATAAATGTATATTCTGTAGCTAATTAAGCTATTTTAATATTTATAAGGAGAACCAGTTTTACTTGAAAGATGGCAAAGTCAGCTATTAAGCTCTGATCTGTCCAAAAGAACCTAGTCTCTTTTAATTTTGGAAGTTTTTACCCAGTTCATAAACTACTGACATTTATAAATGCTGTAATTGGTGTAGGTAGAATAAAGTACATTTAATTTTTATTTTATTTGTACCCTAAAATATTCTTTGGTTTGTAAGGGTCACCTAGTCAAAGCTGGAGTATGGAGAAACACTACAATTAAACAGTGAGAAAGCTAAGGCATTTCTTTATAGAATAAATTTTAAAATTTTATTTGCAGTATCAATTGCTTGGGTTATCGGAGAAAAACAAATAGAACTTATATATAAATACTCTGCATATTTTTGCACAGAATCTTTAATTTATATTAAATGAAAGCCCCAGGGTCTCTAACAAAACTGGATCTGAGGTGATTCACATAATGGCAAATGAGAGTCTGTTCACTAAAAGATAGCCAAAATCGGGCAGGGTCTGGAAAACACATTCTGTGAAAAGTTGGGGGAAATGTATAAAGCTAGTTTGATAAGTATGACATACAATAAACCAAATTTAGGTTTAACATAACAACGAACAATTGAAGCTTTCAAACAAAGAAACGGTTTGACTATTTCACAAAGATGTGAATGTCTTATCACCAAAAGCAATTAAGCAGCATCTGTACAGATTGTTGTAGAGTGATTCCTCTTTCTGATAATAGGAAGTTGGACGAGGCAACCTCAAACTATATTTTTAAATACGTAGTAAGATTTTGGACTTGGTTAAATAATCAGTTTAACTCAGCTTTAGATTTTTAGACCTGCATCTTTTAAAATATTTTATTGAGGAATAATCGACATACAACATTATTTCAGGTATACAACATAATGATTTGATATTATATCTATAAGTCTAGTTAACATCTGTCACTATACATAAAGAATATTTTTTTCTTGTAATGAGAACTTTTAAGATCTACTCCCTTAGGAACTTTCAAGTATGCAGTACAGTATCATTATAGTAGCCAGGCTGTATATTATATTCCCATGACTTATTTATTTCATAACTGGAAGTTTGTACCTTTCGACTCTTTCACCCATTTTGCCTATCCCTTCAACCCCCACTTCTGGCAACCATCATTCTGTTCCCTGTATCTGGGAGCTTGTTTTTTGTTTTGTTCTGATTTTTAGATTCTACATACAAGTGAGATCATATGGTATTTATATTTCTCTGTCTGACTTATTTCACCTAACATAATGCCCTCATGGTCCATGCATGTTGTCAAAAATGACAAGATTTCTTTTTTTTTATGGCTGAATAGTGTGTGTGTGTGTGAACACATACCAAATTTTCTTCATCTATTGATAGACACTTAGGTTGTTTCCATAGGTTGGCTATTATAAATAATGCTGTGATGAACTTGGGGGTGCATATATCCTTTCGAGTTAGTGTTTTTGTTTTCTTCAGATAAATACAAGTGGAATCGTTGGATCATATGGTAGTTCTATTTAAATTTTCAATTTTTATTTTTATTTTTGCTATTGAGTTATACAATTTCCTTATATATTTTGGGTATTAACCCCTTATCAGATATATGATTTGCAAATATCATAAATCTCCCATTTAGTAGGTTGCTTTTTAATTTCGTTGATGATTTTCTTTACTGTAAAGAAGCTTTTTAGTTTGCTGTAATTTCTCTTGTTTATTTTTACTTTTGTTGCCTGTGCTTTCTGTTCTTATCGAAAAAATCATTGCCAAGACCAATTTCAAGGTGATTTTTCCCTATACTTTCTTCTAGTAATTTTATGGTTTCAGATCTTATATCTAAGTCTTTAATTCAAATTGAAGTTTTGTATATGGTGTAAGATCAGAGTCCAATCTCATCCTTTTGTTTGTGGATATCCAGTTTTCTTAGCACTGTTTATTAAAGAAACAGTCTTTCTCCAAAGTGTATTCTTGGCACCTTTGTCAAAAATTAGTTGACCACATACACATGGATTTATTTTTGGGCCCTCTGTTCTGTTCCATAAGTCAATGCATCTTTTTATAATGCCAGTACCATACTGTTTTGATTACTATAGCTTTGTGCTATAGTTTAAAATTAGGAAGTAGAATGCCTCCAGATTTGTTCTTAAGATTTCCCTGGCCACTCGGAGTCTTTTGTGGTTCCATACAAATTTTAGGATTATTTTTATATTTTTCTATTACTGTGAAAAGTACCGTTGAAATTTTGATGAGGATTGTGTTTAATTTGTAGATTTCATTGAATAGTGTGGACATCTTAATATTAATTCTTCCAAGATATTACCCTGTTAATACATATATCTTTCCAGTTATTTGTGTCCTTTTCAATTTCTTTCATCATTGTCACACTTTTTTTTTCACCTTGGTTAAATTTATTCCTATTTTATTCTTTTTGATGGTACTTTTTTTCTTAATTTTTTTATAAATAGTTAATTGTTAGTATGTAGAGATACAACTATTGGAAACAGTGGCTATATAACTTCTTCTTTTCTGATTTGGATGCCTTTTCTTTTTCTTGCCTGATTGCTCTGGCTAGGACATCCAGTACTGTGTTGAGTAAAAGTGGTGACAGTAGATATCCTTGCCTTGTTCCTGATCTTAGAGGAAAAGTTTTCAATTTTTCACTGTTGAGTATGATGTTATCTGTGGGCCTGTTCTTTGTACATGGCCTTTATTATATTAAGGTCCACTTCCAGTTTTATGGCAGTTTTTATCATGAAAGGATGTTGGATTTCATCTGATGGTTTTTTCTTTATTCTGTTAATGTGGCATATCACATTTATTGATTTGTGTGTGTTAAACCATCCTCGCTTGATTATTGTGTACATTCCTTTTAATGTACTGTTGAATTCAGGTTGCTAGTGTTTTGTTTAAGATTGCTAATATTTTGTTGAGGGTTTTTGCATCCACGTTCATCAGGGATATGGGCCTGTCACCTTTTCTCTTGTAATGTCTTTCTCTGGCTTTGGTATGAAGACATTGCTGGCCTAGTAAAAATAAATTAGGAAGTGTTCACTCATTTTCAGTTTTTTGAAAGAGTTTCAGAAAGATTGGCTTTAATTTTTTTTAAAATGTTTGAAAGCAAAGCCATCTGATCCAGGTTTTTCTTTGTTGAGTGTTTTTTGATTAATCCTTATTCATCATTGGCCCGTTAGATTTCTTCATGATTCAATCTTTGTAGGTTGTATGTTTTGAAGAATTTATCCATTTCTTCTAGGTTATCCTCTTTGTGGGCATGTATTTCTTGATGATAGTCTCTTTTGATCCTTTGTATTTCTGTGGTATCAGCTGTAATGTCTCTTTCATTTTTAACTTTGAGTGCTCTCTCTTTTATTCTTGGTTAGTCTAGCTAAAGATTTGTCTATCTTTTCAAAACACTAATACTTAGTTTTATTAATCTTTCTAGTCTCTATTTCATTTATTTTTACTCTAATAAATACTATTCTCTTTCTTCTGCTAATTTTGAGTTTAGTTTGTTCTTTCTCTAGTTCCTTGAGCTGTAAAGTTAGGTTTTTGACATAATTCTTTTTTCTTCATGTAGGCATTTACTGCAATACATTTCTCCATTAGAACTGCTGTCACTGCATCGCATAAGTTTTGATATGTTGCATTTTCATTTTCATTTGTCTCGATACTTTTTGATTTTCCTTTTGATTTCTTCTTTGACCCACTGGCTGTTGAAGAATGAGTTATTTAATCTTTACATATCTGTGAATTTTTCAGTTTTTTCCCCTCTTATTGATGTCTAGTTTCATACCTCTATGGTCAGAACAATACTTGATATGATTTCAATAGTCTTAAATTTCGGAAGGCTTGTTTTGTTGCTCAACATAAAATCTGTTTTGTTTTGTTTTGTTTTGATGTCATATCCATGAAATCATTGCCAGATTTAATATCATGAGGCTTTCTACCTAAGCTTTTCTTTTAAGAGTTTTATAGTTTTAGCTCTTACATTTAGGTCTTTGTTCCATTTGGGGTTAATTTTTGCATGTGATGTTAGATAAGAATGTACTTCTTTTACATATGGATATCTAGTTTTCCCAGCATTTTTATTGAAAAGACTGTTCATTCGCCATTGAATAATCTTGAAAATTATTTAACATTATATGTTGAGATTTATTTCTGGACTCTATTTCATTTGTGTGTTTGTGTCTTTATGCTACTCTCACACTGTTGACGTTGCTGTAGCTTTGTAGTAAGTTTTGGGGTTTCCTGATAGTCCATATGAATTTTAGGATGGATTTTTTTTCTGCAAAAAAGTTAAAATTTTGATAGGTATTATTGAATCTGTAGATCATTTTGGGTAGTATTAACATTTTAACACTATTAATTCTTCCAACCCATGAACATGATGTCTTCTCATTTATTTGTCGTCTTTAATTTCTTTCAGTAATTTTTTTGTAGTTTTCAGTGTACAAGTATTTCTCCTCCTTGGTTCATTTAATTCCTGAGTATTTTATTCTATTTCATGCTACTGTAAATGGAAGGAGTTTTATTTAATTTTCTGTTTGTATTTGTTACTGTATAGAAACAACTGGTTTTGCATGTTGATTTTGTATCTGAAATTTATTAGTTCTAAAAGTTTGTGTTTGTGTAATCTTTACAGTTTTCATGTCATCTGCAAACAGATTATTTTTTTTTAATCTGATGCCTTTTACAACTTTTTCCTGTCAATTGCTCTAGATAGAATTTTTAATACTATGTTGAGCAGAAGTGGTGAAGGCATCTTTGTCTTGTTCTTGATCATAGAGGAGAAGGTTTCAGTCTTTTCACCATTGAATATAATGTTACCTTTTTATTACATGACTTTTATTATGTAAAGATAGTTTCTTTCTATTCCTAATGTATCGAAGGTATTGAATTTTAATCATGTAAATGTATTGAATTTTGTTAAATGTTTTTCCTACAAAAATTGAGGTGATCATATGCTTTTTTTCAACATTCATTCTTTAATATGATTTATTACAATGAATGATTTTTGTATGTTGAATCATCCTTGCATTCTAAGATTGAATCCCAATTGATTATAGTGTATAATCCTAGTATTCTGCCAAATTTGCTTTGCTAGTGATTTATTGATGATTTTGCATCGGTATTGATAAGGGATATTGGTCTGTATTTTTCATGTAATGTCTGTCTCATTGCTGTTCTCATTGAATGAGTTAGGAAGTATTCCCTCCTTTTCTGTTTTGTGGACGAGTTTGAGGATTGGTGTTAATTCCTCTAAATGTTTGGTAGAATTCTCCAGTGCAGTCATTTGGTCCAAAGCTTTTCTTTATTTAGAGTCTGTATTTATTTATTTTAAAAAATTTTATAAATGATTCTCATTCATAGCTAGAATTGATAATCACTAAGATGGATATAATCTTATTATATTAGCAATCTGAGTACTTTATTAACAAAATCTGAGACGTCTTTGCTACTTTTTCTCAATCACTATATTTTCTCCAGGATACTTCCCCTTCTCTTGCTATATGCTTCCTTTTGGTATATATCTAATGGTTTTAGTTCCCACTTTTAATCTTACGGTTCTAACTTAGACTTCATTTGAGCTGTCTTATCTACTACTTGAGTATGAATTTCTTAAGGGTAGTATTCCTGTTTTATTCATTTTGGTACTATCAGACTTACCACAGTGCCTAGAGCATAGTAAGTGTCCTCATCGGCATCCGTGATTTACATATCACAAGGAAAACTGGACTTCTTCAGGGCTTATGAAGACGTTCAAAACAGATTCCTGTACCCAAATATAATAATATTGGTTACATAAAGAACAACTATAAGCACTGGCTCTCAAATATAGAAATAAACACTTGAGATTATACTTTCTTCATCCTGTTCAGGGAACAAAATAAAAATGAACTTAAGATGAAAACAATTGTAACTAGCTTTAATTTTAATTTTAGTAACCTGAATTGTATCTGATTTTAAAATCTTTACCATCAAAGAGTGAAAAGTAAAATATTGTCAGTATGAAATGCACTAAAGAATCAGCCTATGATTTTGTCTTTTTTTTTTTCTGTTAAGGAAATACTAGAATCTTTACACTTAGTTATATAAAAATATACTGATATCATATTTTCAAGAAATTAAATTTCTAGGGTTATGATCTAAATGTAGAATTGGATTTTATTAAATCTGCATATTTTGTTTGGTATCATTTTTAGTATCAAAGATAAATAAGCTTTGCCTTTGTTACTTGGCTATGGCCATACAATATAAAATAAAAATCTTACTAAAAAAAGATTATTTAAATCTTTTTTAAAAGTTGCACTCATGGAAATCACTTCCAGAATTTATGTTGATAATTGTTTACATATTAAAGTCTGCAATACCATGAATTGCTCATGCCCTGCTTTCCCTCGCACTAGAGCAATGATTCTCAAAGTGTATTTATTCCCCAACCAGCAGGATCAGCATTACCTGGAGCTTCTTAGAAATACAATTCTTGAACCCCACTCCAGACCTCCTAAATCAGAAACTGTGGAGTGGGGCCCAGGGACCTATGTTTCAACAAGCCTTTCACGTTACTCTGATGCACACACAAATTTGGGAGTCACTGACTTAGAGAACTCAGGGAATATTCGAGATTGAGGTCTGTAGATGAGAGTCAGCAGGCTCTGAAGCAGGCTCCCTTATGAGGGAGGGAAAGGAGTGGGAGAGAGGATTTCTTTTCATTTTCTATTGCCAGTTTTATATTACCACTTCTGTGAGCCTCAGGAATCACGAAAGTCTTGGTAATGGTGTGGGTAGAGGCGTTCGTTGCTGAATGGCAATATTCTGGGCAATGTAATATAACTTAAGAAAGAGTTTGAGGCCTGGCTCTAACACTAAATGTATTTTCTTTAATGTTGATAACAGTATTAATGGAAATAAGGTACAGGATTTGGTTTTTCATGTGAAGATGATTTCCCTCCTGGTTCAAATGAGAAGGTTGTACAAGGTGGCCTTTCATTATCTTTCAGTTCTAAAGTTCTATGGTTCCAGAATAGTTTTATTTAAAAAAAAAAACTAACTAAAAAAAAGTAGTAGGTGAAATGGGATAATTTTAATTAACATCCAGAAATATTTTATAACTATATCTCCAAACATTATGTTCTACAATTTTTTTTTGATCACACTAGACTAGATTTATTGAAGAATAAGTATTTCTTTTTCTGCATTTTTGTTTTCTTGTACCTCTTATTAAGCATCCACTCTTTTATTTATGATAAATAGGCTGCCTCTAAGAATCAGACTTCACTCTTGGGAGAACCACCAAAGGAAATTCGGCTGAGTAAAAATCCATATTTGAACTTGGCAAGTGTGTTGCCCAGTGTGTGCTTGTCCTGTAAGTGATAACTCAATATTTTGGAGTTTTATTGAATAGTTGCCATTATGAGTTTTACTTTAATTTTTAACTTGAGGTATATAATGTCTATTGACCAATTAAAGCCTCAATTATAAGTGAAGTCTTTAAATTGAAAGAATAACTAAAATTAAGACACTTAAAATGCATTCTATTTTATTTAAGGAAAACATCTTTTATAATATTTTAAGAATGTAGTCAGTTTATTGTATTGTTATTGAATCATGATTGAAAATAATTGGGCAAAGGAACTATTTGGCAATCCTATAATCCTTTAAAATACATATAGAATCATATTTCTAAGATAGAGGTTTAAACTGCTAAGTAATCTAATATATCCAGAGTATTTGCAAAATTCACCAAAAATATATGAGCTACTAATAATTGGCAGAAGTGGGATTCTCACTTTTTTGGAGGATTTCCTCAGGTCTTCATCTGGTGTAAATTAACTATTAATCCAAACATAATTCTAACAGAAAATCACAAATGCGGTGTGCTCAGTGCACTAGGATATTCAGTAAAACATTGGTTGTCAGTAGTGAAAAACTGAAAAGTGCCTTACTGTTCATCAGTAGAGGAAAGGCCAAATAAACAAACAGTTCATTGTAAAATTGAATACTATACAACTGTTTTTAGTAATTGAGGAAGAGCCAGCTACTTGTACCATTAGGAAATGATCTCTAAAGCAAATTAAGTGGAAAAAGCAGATGTATGCATTAAAAATTGTTCCATTTATGTTTATTTAAAGCTGTGTATTCTTACATGTACATATTTGAATATGTAAATACATAAAGTAAATCTGGGAAAATAAATTCTAAACAGCTGCCTCTGGGAAAAAGAATAGGATTGAAAAAAGATGAAAGATGAATTTTATTTTTAATGTGCATTCTCTATTTTATGAAATAGCCTCTTGAATCTAAACATTAATTTGTAATTTTTTAAAACCAGGAAAAATTTTAACATGCTTCTAGTATACCTGTTCTATTTTTATCTGGTATAAAAATTGATGGTTCCAATGATTACATTAACAAGAATGGTTAATTTACATTTTGTATGCTTTGTTTTAGAGATTGGACATGTTTTTTAAATGTTTCCACCAAAATTATTTATGCATAGGGCAAGCTGTCATTTTCAGCTGTTTTAAATGAACAAGACTATATCATTTACATTTTTATCCCAGGGATCATAAATATAGATATATACTGGCAAAGTAAAATTTGTGTTCTAGTTAAAAATATTCTGAATTAATAAGTTTTGTACTGTGTTTATAGCTTATAATAAAACAGCCTAACTATAATATATGTATTGATTTGGCCTTTAGCCCCTGCGAGTAAAACCAGTTTACAGAAGACTGGGATTGCAAGCAACATCCTGGATGCGATCTCTCAGGGCAGTGAATCACAGCGCACACTGGAGAAGTGCATCACTCAACCCTTTGGTGACTATGCACAGGTAAATGACTTTCAGATTTTGATAATAAATAGAAAAGTTGGTTCAACTATTTTTTGAGTTCACTGAACATGAAATTATGATTCCTATAATATCGTAGGAAACTAAAATTACACTAATCTACACAATACTTTTTGCTCACCATTTGGAATTTTAGGACACATTCAAGAGATTAATGTCATTTTGCACTAGATAGTTACCTGTCATTGTTTACACTAGTGATCAGCAAACTACAGACCAAATCCAGCCCACCACCTGTTTTGTAAATAAAGTTTTATTGGCCATTCATTTACATATCGTCTGTGGTGCAGTTGCACTATAATAGCAGAGTTGAGTAGTTACAATAGAGACTATGTGGCCTGCAGGATTAAATATTTACAGTCTGGCTCTTTACAGAAAAACTCCTGACCTCTCAGTTACATCATAGTGGAGAAACCCAAAGAAATGTCTCTGATTAAGAAACCCAAAGAAATGTCTCTATTCTTCACCACCGCTTATTGATGTAGAAACATTATCATAATTACAGGCACTGTTATGAAAAGTATTATATTCAAAAGACATACTATGTCATTACTTGCTTATGTCAGCTTTGCTTTGCCTTTTCTCTTTCAGCTTACTCTTAGTAGCTTAAGCTGAGAGTACATGTCATGTTAGCAGTATATGATTATGTAATAATGAGAGTATTATGATTAAAAATGCTGATTCTTTCTTATTTCTCAGAGCAGTCAGCTTTTTCTCAGCTCTATCCTGTCTCTTGGAGCAATGCCTACACTTTGTTTTCCTTGGAGCAACTCTGTTTGTCTTACCTGTTTCTAATAAACTTAGAAAAACAATGTGGATTCACTTAGAACAATTGGTACCTAGTTATGCTTTTATGATAGGGTACTAGAAACACAGGTCAAATAGACTCTGGAGAAATGGTGCAGCTGGATATTAGCAAACTATATAAAAGAGTCTCTTATATACCTGTGGAAAAGATAGAGCTATGTAGGTTAGGAGGTATGTAATTAGGTGGCAGCATACCTAATAAGGAGCAATAGTCAAGAACAGACAGAACCTGGAAGGCACCTTCTTACATGTTTCAGAGGGTTCCACGTTCATTCTTATTAACACTACTTATTAACATTCTAAGTAATGACTTAGATAAGGAAATTTGCAGGTGACAAAAGCCATAAAATTAGAGATGCGTAAAATCACTTATGATTAATTTATAGTTGTGAAAATTAGAAAGCCTAAATTTCCAACATTTGTATAAGACTGAATAAATAAGTTGTCATATTTATACCAGGAAATACTATGCAAATTTTACTTTTATTACGTCATATAAAACAATGTGTAAGCACATGGTAAATATTATATAATCTATTGTTTTTTAAAAAAAAATTATAAAATATAGTCCTGTACAATTCTGATTTTTTTGTTTCTTTATAAGGAACAAAATTTTATAAACAGGAGGAAGCACAATACATTTTAAAAAGTTTAGTTAAATGTATGATTTGTTTTAATAGTTATTTTTTGTACTTTTATTTCACTTTTGAACTTTGTCTTGCTTTTCTCATTAGGAGTTTTGCTTAATTGATTTCTGTGGTTTTTGGATACTTTTCCTACCTCGCTTCTGACTTGCGTCCTCAGAGGTACTATGGAGGTGTGGGTCCTCCCTGGATTCATTGTCCCCTTGGACAGTCCCTACTATTTCCTAACGCTTGTTCATGAAGTAAGATATTTTCTTTCTGTCCTGTGTTCTTTCATCCTGCTAAAGTAAACTTAATTAAATGTTAGTTATGGAATAAAGTAACTAGTAAAAGGTGGTCATGTTTTAGGAATTCCGTCTAGTATTCCCACTGCTAAAATGGAGGAGGAGATCTAAGGGAAAAACAAACAACATTTTTTTGTATGTTTTTTAACACTTGCTACATGCTTTGTAATGTAAGATTTACTCTTTCTAACAATCCTGAGATTTAAAAGACCACCTCCATAATCCAAGTGGAACACTATAAAGGGGCAAATAATCTTTCCAAGTTCATGCAGTTATTAAATGATTTCTCTGATTACGAAGTCCACATTATACCATGGAGAAGTTTCTTCAGGCATGGAAGTAGTATCTCATAGAAACTGCTTGTTTTTTGTATTAGCTGCTATACATAAGGATTAGGAGACAGTGGTTATGTCAAGATATAGATGGATATAATACCTACTTTCAATAAAACTATCACATTTAAAAATCCAAATTGGCATTCCCGTATTGGAGTTGCTCATCTTAGATTATCCCTCCTGCAGATAATCATTATTAAATTGTGTTAAATATGAAAGGAAAACAACTATTTGCAGGCCCTGGAAGATGACCAAAAGTAGGCAGAAACTGAAGGGAATCAGTCCTTGAAAGAGGGAAGCTGCACTGGATGAGATTAGTGTTTCTTTGGCTTTTTGCTTAATACCACCTAGTTTATATAGCCTTACCAGCTGATGGAGTCAGAGGACAGAGTTCAAGACTGTTAGCGAGGCTAAAAAGCAAGGGGGGTAATCTCAGGAGAAGGGGGTTACATAAGAAGAAGCCTCAAAATCTCTATGTAAACTGAGCCCATATATACTTGACCGACTCCTGAATTACGTTCGTGTGAGGGAGAATCTAGTGGAAAACAACAGACGGAAGGCTGAAGAACTGCGAAGAGATTCAACTCCTCCATACACAGAGGAGACAATTTGGAGTTTGAGTTCAGAAAAGTTAACTCCTTCTTACAACAAAAGTCAAGTTATCAGAGGAAGATTTTATAACCTATAGTCTCTACAATATATCATCCACAAAAATTACTAGATAGTTGAAGAAACAATGTTACGCACAATTAAAAGAAAAAGGAATTAATAGAAACTGACCCCAGGGTGACCCGGATGTTGGTCTTAGTAGACAAAGACTTAGAGCAACTGTTATAAATATGTTCAAGAACTTAAAGGAAAATAAGGTCAAAATGAACAGATAAGGAATTTCGGAAAGAAATATAAACTAAAAAGTATAGAAACTCTAGAAATGAAAAGTATAATATCTGAAAAAAAAATACACTGAATGGACTTAACAGGAGATTGGAGAAAGCAGGGGAAAAAAATTTTAATTAACATAAACAAATCAAAATGGAAAGAGGTTGAAAACCAATGACCGGATCATCAGGGATCAGAGGGACAGTATCAGGCAGTCTAAAATAAATGTTATTGGAGTCCCAGGAGGAGGGGAGAAAGATAAATGGAGCATAAACTATTTGAAAAAATAATGGTAAAAACATCTCCCAAATTTGATTTAAAAATCTTACAGATCTAACAGGCTCAGAGACGACCTTTGCAAAGCAGGCTAAATAAAAACAAAATTTGATCTAGGCACACCAGTTAATATGCTGAAAACCAAAGTTATAAAGAGATTATCTCAAAAGCAACAATGTAAAAAGAACGCACATTACCTATTGATATTCTGGGCCAAATAATTCTCTGTTGTGGCAGGCTATCTTGTACATTGTGGGATGTTTAGCAGCATCCTTGTCCTCTGCCCATTAGATTGCCCCCCATTGAGAACCACTATGTTAAAACAACTGGTAAATATGTGAGTAAATAGAAGAGAGACTATATTTTCTTTTTTAAATTTATTTAAAAGCAACATTATAACACATTGAGTTTATAATGGATTATAGATGTAACATATTTGATATTAGTTCAAGGGACAGCATGGAGTGAATGAAATTATGTTTGTAGGGTTATTACATTTCTCATGAAGAAGAACAATAGTAACTTGAATAAATTGTGATAAATTATGGAATGCATATGTAATCTGTAGAACGATCATTAAAAAATACAAAGAAGTACAGGCTAAAATGTCAGTAGTTTAATTACAATGGAATTTTAAGAACATTTGATTAAGCCAAAAATATCAGGAAAGGAAAAGGAAAATTGGATGAATAGAAAACAAATAGCTAAGTGATAAATCTCAATTGAATAATAATAGTTAAATCAAAATGGACTACATGTTCCAGTTAAACAAAGAGATTGTCAAAACAAAGCAAGAATGTACACTTTTACCACTTCTATTAAACTCTTTACTGGAGGTTTTAGTCAGTGCAACAAAGTTTTTAAAAAAGTATCAAATAAGAAAGGAAAAGTAAAAATGTTTCTTTTTGCGTATGACATGATTATTTACATAAAAAAATCCTAAGTATCTAAAAAACCACCACTAAAACTAGTAAGTAAACTTTTCAGTCTCAGAAGGGCGATATGCAAAAATGAATTGTATTTCTATATACTAGCAGCAAACAATCAGAAAATAAAGTTTAAAAAATTTTTCAATTTATAATAACAAACATGAAATACATAGCAGTAAATTAAGAGAATATTTGCAAGAACTCTACAATGAAAACTTGTTACAAAACATTACTGAGAAAAATTAAAGAAGATGCCTGTGAATGGAGTTACATACCGTATGTTCATGGATGGGAAGACTTGGATATTGGTATGATATCAGTTCTCAAATTGATCGATAGATTCAGTACAATTCTAACGAGTTTCTCAGCAGTCTTTTTTCTTAGAGATTAACAATCTGATTTTTAAAATTATATTGAAATGCAAAGGAACCGCACTACCCAAAACAGTCTTATAAAAGAACAAAGTTGGAGGACGAATTCAAGATGTAAAGTCATAGTTACTAAGACTATGTGGTGTTGGCCTAATAGTAGGCAAATGTATCAGTGGGACAGTCCAAAAATAGACGCATACTTAAGTGGTAAATTGATTTTTGACAAAAATGCCAAAACAATGTCACAGGTGAAGAAGAGAAATATTAGAACAACTGATTATCCATATTGGAAAACATGAGCCCGGACTCTTGACTCATTCCATACTCTAAAATTAGTTTGTGATATATCATGGGCCTACATGGAAAATCCAAGCCATAGATGACATCAGCAAAAATGACACAATGGAAACCTCTAAATGTTCTCTCCTCCAAAAATCACCAATAAAACTGGCAAAAATTACAGAATCAACTTTTACAAAACTCTGGGAATTAACCACAGGCTTATAGCAACCTGGGGAGCATTTATTCAAGAAAAATGGCAGGATGTTGTAAGAACAGCCAGCTTTGTGGTCTTTTAACTTACCTTATTCCTGTTTCCAACAGTCTATATTCACAGGGGAGACCAGGATGTTGGCAGCCACAAGAAGGGTGCGGGAAGGGGTTGGAGCTCATACAATGCCACATTCCCAGAGAACTGTCAGTATTTGACCTGCCTGCTGGTTCCCTGGAAGACCCCAGTTGCAAGGCTGTTTTCATCTGACCTGACTCCGAGCTTAACCAATGCAGAAAGCTTTTAACAAAGTTTGTTGAAAACATATAGAGGAAATTATTTAACTTTGTGGTTGCCTGAGACAGTAGATTACATTTGGGGCAGAGAATGGGCTAGCCAAAGCTTTATAGGAAAAGCTGGGGAATTGAATGCTCACAGGGGCTTTGAAAAGCCAACTTACCTGGGACTCTTACAAGACCACGCACACGTGTAGGACTGAACATGCCCAGGAAGGACCCTCGAAGGCTATAAACTCTCACATTTAGAAGTGACAGCTAAAACAAAGTTGTCAGCTGCCGGGCTGAGTATTGAAGGCATGGCCCAACACACACAGAGACACACACACACAGCCATCCACCCACCCACGCACCCTCAGCAAAGTCTGGGAGCCTTATTGGTTCAGGGCATCTCTGTCCAATCATTGTCTGACCACTGAGCTAACAGAGTGGAGTCTTCAGTGACCCCCACACACAAATAAAACAGACTTTAGATAATTAATTCAGAAAAGTCACTGAACAAACAAACAGCAATAACACAGTTTGAAGAGGGAGTACAATCTGGTCTTCAGACTTACCACATTATTTTAAATGGCCAGTTTCAACAGGAAATCATGAGATAGGAAAACAATATTTTTTCCTCTAAATGGGGAAAAAGCAATGAAGAGAGACTGTCCCTAAGGAAGCCCACACACTGGGCTTCACTTAGACAAAGTTTTAAATCACCTGTCTTAAATGTTCAAAGAGTGAAAGGCAACTACGTTGAAGGAACTGAGTGAAAGTGTGAGCACAGTGTCTTACCAAACAGAAAACATCAATAAGGAGACAGCAACTATAAAAGAAGACCAAATGGACATTCTGGATTTGAAAAGTACAATCACTCAAGTGAAAAATTCACCGGAGCACAGCAGCAGATTTGAACAGGCAGAAGGAAGAATCAGCATGTTTGGAGGATAGGTCAGTTGAAGAATACATATCCAGTCTGAAGAATACATAAAGAATGAAGAAAAATGAGTCATAGCAAGTGTTGGTGAGGATATGGAGACATGGTTACCCTCATTCATTGCTGTGGGAGAATGTGAAATGATGTGCTACTTTGGAAAACAATTTGGCAGTTCCTTAAAATGTTAAATGCAGGGTTACTTTATGACCTAGGTATATTCCCAAGAGAATTAAAGTACATGTTCACACATAGACTTGTACATGAATTTTCATAGCAGTATTATTCATAGTAGCCAAAAAGAGGAACAACCCAAGTGTCCGTCAGTTGATGAATGCATAAACAAAATATGGTATATCCATACAATGGAATTCAGCCATAAAAGGAATTAGAGTACTGATCCTTGTCACAACACGGACTAGCCTGGAAAACATTTTGCTAAGTGAAGTAAGCCAGATACAGAGGTGTCACATATTACTTGATTCCATTTATATGAAATTTCCAGAACACACAACTTATAGAGAACGTAAATAGGCAGTGGTTACGAGGGGCCAAGTGGGAGTTGTCGAGTGACTATTAACAAGCACAGGAGTGATGAAAATGCCTGGAGTTTGATTGTGGTACAACTTTCTGAATATCAACAAATATTGGACTTTAAAGTTAAAAAAAAGCCTTAACTGTACTAAAGAGGTAGCATTTTCATTTAGTGTTTTAGAGCTCTTAAAAGTATCTATTGATAAGCAGACAAATCAGTTTTATTTTTTTAATTAAATTTATTGGAATAATATTGGTTAATATGATTATATAATTTTCAGGTGTACATTATCATTTGACATCTGTATATTCCATTGTGTGTTTACCACCCAAAGTCCAATTTCCTTCAGCTACCACATATTTGATTCTCTTTACCAACTTCACTCTCCCCCAAACCCTATGTTTGACCCCCTTTACCCTGTCCACCTCCCCTCTCCTCCGCCACCCCACTAGTAACCACTAGTCTATAGTCCTCTGGTAACCACTAGCCTATAGTCCCGTGAGTCTCTGTTTGTTTGTCCTGCTCATTTGTTGCTTTTAGGTTTATTTTATATCGCACGTATAAGTGATATCATGTGATTTTCAACTTACTCTGTCTGGCTTATTTCGCTTAGCATGATTATCTCGAAGTCTATCCATGTTGTCGCAAATGGCAGTATTTCATCTCTTCTTATGGCTGAATAATGTTCCATTGTGTATATGTACCACCAAATCAGTTATTTAGGTCTAGTTCTAATTAGAAACCAGTTTCACATGGTCCCATTTCTCAATAATGTCATTGAATTGCAGTTATTAATTTTCTCAAAAACTGTATTTCTTAAATATTTGAACTGTTATTTGAAAAAACAAGTCAGAAATAGATGTAGTTATTTTAAAATTTGTAGTACACACTCTAACAGCGATAAAAGCATAATAACCAGCTATGTAATCTTGTTAGTTTGAATGTATAAATGGAGTTTGGAATGTCGGGTTCTGAGGTACAGATAAGTAGATACATCTGTGTCTGATAGTTGGGAGAAGGCTTTGAGTCAATTTGTTAAATATTTTAGAAACACCAAAATCTAACATCTAATTATAATCTGTCGAAAACATTTTTCCCTCTCCTCCTCTTAGTAGATAGGTAAAATAAGTCAAAATTTCTCTGAAGCAACTTTTAAATTTGACATAGTCATTAGTTTCAGTCATGTAAATAATAATGTAAGAATTACTTCAGTTGTTTCATGTGACTGTTTAAATTTTGGTTTGGGATTCTTATTTAACTGGCCATACTGGGTCGTTGTCTGGTATTCAGCACATTAGCAGCATGCTATCTACCTGCACACTGTACTCCTGTGTTGCCGTTGGTCACTAAAGAGTATTTTCTGCCAAGCAGCTGACTGCCTGTTCTAGAGAAGCAACCACAGAACGTATGATGATGGTGCGATAAGAGAAGAGGAAGCAAAAACAAAAAGGCCTGGGGTTTTATGTCCATTTCCTTCCCCAGCTCAGAGAATTCCAAAAATCAGAGATCCAAAGAGGCCCACACCAAGACACATCATAATTAAAATGCCAAAGGTTAAATACAAAGAAAGAATATTAAAAGCAGCAACAGAAAAACAAATAATTACCTATTAGAGAACACCCATAAGACTGGCAGCTGATTTCTCAAAAGAAACTATGCAGGGCAGAAGGGCTTGGCAAAAAATATTCAACAGGATTAAGACCCAGGGTATACAACTAAGAATAATTTATCCAGCAAAGCTATCATTTAGAGTTGAAGGACAGATGAAGAGCATCCCAGACAAAAATAAGCTAAAGGGATTTATCACCATAAAGCCAGAATTACAGGAAATGTCAGAGAGACTTCTTTAAGAAGAAAAAACATGTATCAAAAACAGGAATAAAGAATGGTAACAACTACATTCCTATTAATAAGTACCTCAAATGGAAAAGAACTAAGTGCTCCAACCAAAAGATTGAATGGCTGAAAAGATAAGAAAACAAGACCCCTATATATGAAAAGGAAGGGTATGGAAAAAGATATTACTTTGATGGACCTAAAAGGTATTTAAGTCAGACAGAGAAAGATAAACACTATATGATTTCACTTATATGCGGAATTTAAGGAATAAAAAGAACAAACTAATCAAAAACAGACTCACAAATATAGTGGACAGTTTGGTGTAGGACAGAGAGAAGGGTTTGTTGAGGCTGGGAGAATGGGGTGAAGGTCTAAAGAAGTACAAATTAGTAGCTGATGGATGGTCACGGAGATGGGGAGCACGGCATAGGGAATGCAGTTAGCATTAATACGTTGGTTAGGTGGAGGGCCAGGGGAGGGAGGGAGCAATTGGGAGGATCATTTTATGAACTGTATATATGTCTAAACAACGTACTGTGTACTTGAAACTAAATTTAAAAATAATTAAACAAACAAAAACAAAAAGGCCTAAACAGTCAGTCCTTATATAAAGAACCTAATGCTGCCACCTAGTGGGCAAATAAAGCAGTGAGACTTGCCCAAAAGATTCTTGTGTCAACTGTGATAGATCAGTAATCTTGTGACAAATATTAAATATTTTCAATATTTTTATAAACCTAAACCCACCTTCAACAATAATTATGGAACCACAGATTATATTAATTTGACAATAAGTTGGAAATAATTTTTTAATGACTTGCAAAAAATTGATATTAAGAAATGTGTTTAAGATTTAGTTATCTTCATTATTTTAAAATCTTTTGTTTATAAATCAAGTCAGTATTTTAAATGTTCAAAAAATCAATAAATATAATACAGTATAAATCTGAAAACAGTTTTGCTACTCTGACAATCTAATTTTTCAAAGGATTTTAATGTGTTTTGATTTTTAAAAAGTCCTTACAAACATACATAAATATAAGGTATATAATTTATACAACTTGGTATCTGAAACTCATAAGAGGATGATCAAATTTTTTTTTCAATGCAGTACAATACCTTTTGGAGGATCAGTTATTAAATTTGAAGTTAAAACTTAATTCATATGAAGAAAGGCAAGTAGCTGAGAAGCAAAAATTAATATGAAAATTGAAAAATCTATGTATGTATATGTATGTGAGGAACAAACATCAGTGATATCAATGCTACAAAATGAAGTATATTGACTTTAAAACATTTTTTTAACAACTGGGGGAAACTCTTTAAATAAAACTTTAGAAATAAACTGTGCTTAATGCAGAAAAGATAATAAAAATTCATGTTTCTCTAGTTATGAAGTCCAAGAGTTGGACTTGAAGCAATAGGAAATGGGTCTGATTGAGATTCTGGAAGAACAAGCGCAGTTGTTCATTTTAGGTTCTCCATCCAATCTAACTTTGCTAAAGAGACAAAACTTAGAAAAGGTAAAATAAGGCTAAATGTAAAGTTGAGGTGTCCTAAATAGAGGCAGAATTTTCTGAAAATCAGTTTGATGTTGTATTTAAATGGCCACATGCTAACTGGTTACATTCCTTTCAGAAGAGTATTAATAATAAATATCTTAATTTGGACTGATGTTAGATAAGCCTGATTAAATTCACTATTGATATTAACATATTCCAAACGTAATCTCTGAGGGATATTCAAGATTCCATTTTCTGGAATTCTTATGAGAGCTTTTAAAACTAGTCTTCAGTTCAATTATTGAAGTAAACTTTAAAATCGAGATTAAGGCACGTCGTAAGAATTAAAACTTAAGCAAAAAATTAAATTGTGTCATTCTTTTTCTACATTCACATGGAAATAGAGGAAAGTCTACAGTTATATGAAGATAAAAAGATTTGCTTTAATTAAAGGAAGAAAATATGATTTTTTAAATCCAAAAATAACATAGCAATTGCATAGTTACAGATGAGTTTCATAGTAAATGAGTGCAAAAGATTAGATTTTTAACCCATTTCCCATTTAGAAGAAAAATAGTGCCGCTTGCTGCCAGCATTAATACATGTGTAGGAATGCTACGTTAGGAATGCTGTGTTTTCTGGGATGTGACATTTTCAACGATAGAGAATTACTATATTTTCTAAATGGAAATACCACTACTAAAAATAATGTATAAATAGAATGATGTCATTTGTTTCCCGATACTATCACTATACTATAGTGATGTGAAAATTATAATAAAAGAGATTTTTCATGGTAGGTTTTAGGGGTAAGGTTAGGACTGTAATCCACGAATTATCTCAGGGTAAACACTGCAGCTGCAAGTGCCACCTGTGAGCATGCTCTGGGCAAATGGGAAATGGATTAAAAAATAAGGCAGGTTAGAACAATGAACACTAAACCGAGGAAAACTGGATTGGAGTCTCAGTTCTAACATTAAATAGCCTTGTGATTTTAGCCAAGTCACAGGTTTCCAGAGCTGTTTTCTCATCTCTTCAATGGAGATAATTGAATAGATTATCTACTATCCTACTACACAGAGCTGATGTCAGGAGCAACGTAGGATATCATCATAATTATATTTTGTCAAGTTATACCTCCCCACATGTACTATGACTTAGCTATGTTGTTGATCTGATTTCCTCCTAAATATTAAATTATAGCTTTTCTCAATGTCTTTCTTCAGTCTCTCCAAAGCATGAATTCCCATTGAAATACTTTTTAAATCAGATTTTCAAAGTAAACCGCTTTGTTCTTTCTCACTTGTATATTCCACGTAAAAAAAATCAAATCACATATAATCTGATGTGTTCGCATGCACATGTCTAATAACATAAGTTCAGTAGCCTCCTGGCGGGATCTTCTGATGCCATCTCCTCCATCGCCACATTTTTTATGGAGCCGCTTGTTAATCCACATTTCAAGATCAAACATATCATTCCTTGTTTATAATCCTTAGCTTGGCATTCTAGCTTATCCATGATTGAGGCCAGCTTGCCTTTCTAATCTCCTTTGCTCCGACTTTCTTCCATGGACCAGCTACTGTATCCCATCACAGGCCCATGCTTTCCTGCCATCTGCCTTTGCTCAGGCGCCTCCTAGAAGGGTCATTCCTGGCCTACTCGTGACCATATCTGACCTTACCTCCAAATCTTAATTCACATGGGATCATCCGTGAACCTTTGTCCATTCCTCAAAACCTCTCTCATTTTCCCTTCTCTGTAAAAGCTCTAGCGCGTCACCTCTATTTTTCTTTAGGCGTGGTGGCATTCTCCTTTTAGAATTGTTTGTGCTTTTTTTTTTAACTTCCCCTCCTAAGATATGATCTCTTGGAGGGCACAGTTCAAATTTCATTCTTCCAGGTAACCCCATAGCACACAGCCCAGTGCTCTCAGAAGTTAGTCTATGAAGGCATGGATGTCTATGCCCTCCAAATGTGAAATAGAAGGAAAAGTATTTGCTTGCTTTACACTTTCCCTCTTTTATGGTTTTCTCTTTTTTGTTGTTTCATTTCTCCTAGAACACTGAGCTTTGTATCAAAAGTGGTAATCAACTATTATCATTTCCCACTGAACTCGAGTCCTTGCACTGAAAGTTAGAGATATTCAATAGAGTGTATCAGAAGAATTATCTTTCTCCCCGTATCATGTGGGCTGTAATGACATCCATTTTCATTTCCTTTTCTTACTAATATTTCCTGTGCAGCTTGATGTTTTTGCTGATCGCAAACATCTCAACTGGTGGTTCTTATTGAGAATGGTGTAGCACAGTTGGGAAGTCCTTTGAATGAAAGCATCTAATAAATTTCTTACCTGGCTTCTGAGAATCAAGATGGTATAGAAAGAGAGGAATATTCAGATTGTTGCTTTGCTTTGTACTAAGGTGTGAAACATGGATTACTACATAGCAGGGAAGGGAATTAAGAGAGTGAGAGTTCCAGATCCCAGAGTAAGGTATTGTTTCTCTCCCCCTTTTTGAAAAATGAATTAGGTTATAAAACAAGTAGCTTTTCAAAATTAAACTAATTTAAGGGACTGATCATTTATTAGAGGAAGAAAGCTGATAGGAAACAGTTCTTTATACTTGACGCTAAGAGTCTGACAGTGTTAGCGCTGTCGTCCAACCTGCAGTAAGACAACCAGACCAACAAAGGAACTCAGAGAACGCAGCTGAAGGGAATAATGAAGAGGATCGGTAGTGGGGGAAGAAGAGCGAGGGGGAGGATGCTCCAGCTAAGCAGGGGTCCCCAACCCCCGGGCTGCGGACTAGTACTGGTCCGTGGCCTGTGAGAAACTGGGCCACACAGCAGGAGGTGAGCAGTGGGCAAGCGAGTGAAGCTTCATCTGTATTTGCAGCCGCTCCCCAGCGCTAAGAACAGCGGTCCCTGGTGCCAAAAAGGTTGGGAACTGCTGGGTTAGCACAGTTTTGTCGCAGGCAGCAACAAAAGGGTGGAATCTCTCTTGTAAATTGAGAGAGATATAATTGACGTATATTAGTTTCAGGTGTACAATATGATTCAGTATTTATATTTGTTTCAACATGATCACAATAAGTCTAATTAAATCTACTACCATCCATAGTTACAATATTTTTTCCTTGTGATGAGAACTTTTAATATTTACTCTCAGCAACTTTCAAATACACACTATAGTATTATTAATTATAGTCACCATGCTGTACATTACATGCCCAGTACTTATTTATTTTATAACTGGCTGGAAATTTGGCCCTTGAAACACCATTGCCCATTTCACCACCCTACTCCTGTCACCTCTAGCAACCACCAGTCTGTTCTCTGAATCTATGAGTTTGGTTTGCTTCATTTTCTTGTTTGCTTTTTAGATCTCACTTTTGAGATCATATAGTATTTGTCTTTGACTTATTTCACTTAGCATATTGCCCTCAAGTCCACCCAGGTTTTTACAAATGGCAATATTTCCTTCTTTTTTATGGCTGAATAATATTCCATCATATACCACATTTTAAAAAATCTGTTCAATGGACGTTTATGTTACTTCAATATCTTGGCTATTGTAAATAATGCTGCATTGAATATAGGAGTGCGTGTATGTTTTGACCTACTTTTTTTCTTTCGTTTGGATAAATATCCAGAAGTGGAATTACTGGATCATGTGGTAGCTCTACTTTTAATTCTTTGAGGAACTCCATACTGTTTTCCATATGGTTGCAGCAATTGACATTCTCACTAACAGGGCACAGTTGCCCTTTTCTACATGTCCTTGCCTATTGTTATTTTCTCTTTTTTATAATAGCCGTTCTAACAGGTGTGAGGTGATACTGCATTATAGTTTTGATTTGCATTTGCCTGATGATTAGTGATGTTGAACACCTTTTCATGTACCTGCTGGCCATTTGTATGTCTTCTTTGGAAAAATGTCTATTCAGGTCCTCCACCCATTTTATAATCAGATTGTTTTCATGCTGTCGTGTGAGATATTTATATATTTTGGACATTAACCTATGTCAGATATGTGATTAAGCTGTCAGATATGTGATTTGCAAATATTTTCTCCCATTTGGGAAGTTGAGCCTTTCCATTTTGTTGATTTCTTCTGCTGTTCAGCTTTTTTTTTTAGTTTGAAGTAGTCCCACTTGTTTATTTCTGCTTTTTACCTTTAAGTGTTCAAATTTTAATCCATTTTGAATTAATGTTGGTGTATGTCCAGTGTCATTCTTTTGCATGTGGCCGTCCCATTACCCCAGCACCATTTATTGAAGAGACAGTCTTTCCCAATTGTACATACTTGGCTCCTTTGTCATTAATTAATTGACCACTTATGTGTAGGTGTATTTCTGGCCTTTCTATTCTGTTTCATTGATCTGTGTTTTTTATACCATACTGTTTTGATTACTATAGCTTTGTAAAATCAGTACGCATGACATATCTTTGTTCTTTCTCAAGATTGATTTGGCCACTTTGAGTCTTTTGTAGTTCCATACAAATTTTAGGATTGTTTGTTCTATTTCTGTGAAAAATGCCATTAGAAATTTGATAGGGATTGCATTCAATCTGTAGGATATTTTGGATAGCATGGACATTTTAAACAATATTACTTCTTCTAATCCATGAACAGAGAATATCTTTCCATTTCATAAGCTTCTTAGACTTTTCAGGGTACAGATCTTTCATGTCCTTGGTTACATTTAGTCCTATGATTTTTTTCCTTGATTCTATTGTAAATGAGATTTTCTTAATTTCTTTCTGATAGTCATTATTAGTGTATAGAAAAGCAGCTGATTTTTGTATACTGATTTAGGATCTTGCAACTTTACTGAAATTGTTTATTCTAATTGGTTTTTAATGGAGTCTTTAAGGTTCTCTATATGTAGCATCATGTTATCTGCAAATAGTGACAGTTTTACTTCTTCCTCTCCAATTTGGATGCCTTTTGTTTTTCTTGCCTAATAGCTCTGGTGAGGGCTTCTAACACTGTCAAATAAGGGACAAAAGTGAGCATCCTTGTTTTGTTCCTAATCTTAGAAGAAAAGCTTTCAGCTTTTCATTGTTGAGTGAGATGTTGTGTCATATTTGGCCTACATTGTGTTAAGGCACATTCCCTTTATACTCACTTATAGAGAGCTTTTAATCATGAATGGCTGTTGAATTTCAGATGCTTTTCTGTATCTGTTGAGATGACCATGATTTTTATTTTCATTTTGTTAATGGGTGTATTACATTGATTTGTGGATGTTGAACTATCCTTGTACCTCTGGAATACATCACACTTGATCATGGTGTAGAATCTTTTTAATGTATTGTTGAATTCAGTTTACTAATATTTTGTTAAGGATTTTTATATCTTTGTTCATCAAGGATATTTGCCTGTAATTTTCTTGTAATGTCCTTGTCTGGTTTGGGTACAGGAGTAATGCTGGCCTTGTAAAATGAGTTTGGAAGTGTTCATCCTCTTCTGTTTTCTGGAAGAGTTTGAGAAGGATTGGTATTAATTCTTTAAATGTTTGGTAGGATTCACCACTAAAGCCATCTGGTTCTAGACTTTTCTGTGTTGTGAGGTTTTTAATTACTGATTCAATCTCCTTACTAGTATCAGTCTGTTCATGTTTTATATTTCTTTGTAGATTGTGTGTTTCTAGTAATTTATCCTTTTCTTCTAGGTTGTCCATTGTGTTTATGTATAATTATTCTTAATGGTCTCTGTGATTGATTTCTGTGGTATAAGTTGTAATGTCCCCTCTTTCATTCATAATTTCAATTATTGAAGTCTTCTGTCTTTTTCTTGGTGAGTCTAACAAAAGGTTTGTCAGTTTTATCTTTTCAAAGAACTGCCTCTTATTTTCATTAATGTTTTCTATTGTCTTTTTGGTGTTTTATTTCTGTTCTGATCTTTCCTTCCTTTCTTCTACCAACTTTGAGCTTAGTTTGTTCTTTTTCTAGTTCCTTGAAATGTAAAGTTAAGTTGTTTATATGAGATATCTTTTTCTTCATGTAGGCATTTATCACTATAAATTTCCCTTTAACTGCTTTTGCTGCATCCCATAAGTTTTGATATATCATGTTTTCGTTTTTACCTTTCTCAAGATAATTTTTCTTTTGATTCGACCCATTGTTCAGGAGGATGTTGTTTAATCTCCCTTGAGAATTTTCCAGTTTCATACCATTGTAGTCTGAAAAGATGCTTGATGTGATTTCAGTCTTCTTAAATTTATTGAGACTTGTTTTGTGACCTGATATACAATCTACCCTGGGGAATGTCCCATGTGTTGTTGAGAACGTGTATTTGGTAGCTTTTGAATGGAATGTTCCGAATGTTTTTTGTTAGGTCCATCTGGTCTAACATGTAGTTTACAACCAGTTTCCCTAATGATTTTCTTCTCACATAATCCATCGTTGAAAGTGGTGTATGGAATTCCTCTATTATTATATTGCTGCCTGTTTCTCACTTCACATTGCTTAATATTTGCTTTATATATTAGGTGGTCCTGTTTGGGGTTCATAAATATTTACAATTGTTATATCCTCTTATTGACCTCTTTTATAATGACATTTTGTTAAAGTTTATTTTGTCTGATACAAGTACAGTGACCCTTGCTTTCCTTTATATGGAATTTCTTCTTCCATTTTTTCACTTTTAGTCCGTGCGTCCGTTAAGCTAAGACTCTTGTAAACACATTGTTGGGCCTTGATTTTTATTCATTCATTTGCTCTGTATCTGTCTACTGGAGAATTTAGTCCATTTATATTTAGTCATTATTGATGCCTATGTACTTACTATTGTCATTTTGTTATTTTCTGGTTGTTTTGTAACTTTTTTCCTCTTGCTGTCTTGTGATTTGATGATTTTCTGCAGTTGTATGCTGATTCCTTTTTCTTCATGTCATTCATAGTATATATGAATTCATCTCGTGTGTGTGTATGTACATACACACTCACTCACTGTAGGTTTCGGTTTTGTCACCATGAGGCTTACATAAAACTTAGTCTGTTTGTTGTATGGTGCTGTGCTGGGGGTGAGGTTTATGCGATATGTCTCAAGCCTTTCCTACCCATTTCTGTGTGGACATTTTCTCTGTCCAGTATGTAGGAGTAGCTCAGCTCATTTCTGGATCTCTCTTAGAGGGAACTGCCCATGTGTAGCTGTGCGTTTGGCGAGTCCATGGGAGGAGGGCACTCAGTAGCCTCCTGTGTCACTCTTAGTCATCTCCTTATCCCTCTCAACATCAATGAGAACTACATTATCTACGGGGAGTTGTAACAGACTCATCATCTCACAAGTTAACCCCCATTTTTTAAATTGTGACCATTATTGGTTTAAAAACTATTATAATTTTAACTGTAATGTGAGAAGGCTCATCTGCATTACTGGAAGTTTTCCTTATGAGTCACTTCTACATTCTCATATATTGTTATATAATTCTGCTTCAACAAGATTGTAAATGTGAGAAAGAAATTAGGAGCTCGCGGGGAGGCTGTGCTGCACGATCTATTTTACTATATTGATTACTGTGATTACTTGTGAGGAATGTTTTGGCCCTTCTTATCATAAACACTTCCAGATCAGAATCTCCATGATGGAGCCTGGCAATAGGTATTTTAACATGCTTTCTAAAGTTTGAATTCACATTGCTCTCTAGAAGGTATCGTGTTATTTTCACTGACATCATTTGCCAGTTTTTACACCTATTAGTTTATTCTCTTGCTACTTTTTATTACGAGATGAATTTAACATCTAATTTGATATGCAGCTCAGTTTCTTAGGCACTCTCCTTTCAGAGGAATACTGGTATCAGGTATGGTATTCTGATTCAGTGGGGTTTAACTAGGTGCAAACAGTAGAAGCAACTGCAGTGTTTTCTTCCTTTCCCCAAAATGGGGTCATGGGGGAGAAAGGGCCCTCAGACTGGTCTGTATTTTACAAAAGTTCCACAAGTGATTTTGATATAGAAATTTTAAAATCTGATTTGTTTTAACAAAGAAGTTTGTGCAGTTTTTTTGACAGCTCTGTTATTTATCCTGCTATTCCATTTTTATACCAAATCGGAAGTAGAATTGCTTTTCCTGTAAACATCCTTAGCAAATGAATTTTAACATAGGTTTTAGCATTAGTTGTGATTTCTTTTTCTCGTAGGTGTCATCTTTAAGAAATGAAAAGCGAGGCTCATCATATCTCGTCTCTGCCCCAGAAGGTGGTTCAGTGGAATTTGTTGACCAGCATTCTCAGGGCAAAGGAGCATATTACGTGGAGACCTACTTAAAAAAGAAGCGAGTGTACTGAGCTAAGTTCTTTCCTTATATAACCTCATAAGGTTCTTTGCAGTATCTCTGCTGTTCATCGCTGCCTTAACTACATTCAAACTAGCCATATCCTTTAAATACGGGTTTATAGTTTCCCAGAAAGAACTGTGTTGTGCAGCAGGCATAATTGCCAAATAAAAAGTAGCAATAAGAAGAGACATCAATTGAGGACATTTTCCACTAGAATTAGAGTCATCTTATTCAATGTGATATAAGTCCACTGTAGAAATTAACAATATTCCTTGTTTTAGGACTGGGAATAATTTTGACACCATATATAAAAATTTGAAGCAATAAATGGGAAACAGTCTTGTTTCCTGGGCCTTAGAAGAATGAGTTTCTTATAAGCCAATGTGTATTTCAATTTAATTTCCCTTAGAAGTAATCTCATTTATAGATTTTTAGATCTTTTCCTTAGAACTATAGGAATACAAAATGCAGTGATGGTATCGTTATAAAGATGCTCTTATATGCAAACTAAATTATTACCCCCACACCAGCCAGGCAATATATAATCCAAACAGAGTGATGGTGACGTCCAAAGTATACACTGCTACAGATGCTTTACTCTTAATATGTTATTAACCACTTATGCCTTTTGTGAAAAACAAGGTGTTTTAAGAAAAGTAGCTCTGGTGATCTAATTTCAGGGGTTGGCAAACTCTACCCCGGGGTGAAATTCAGTCCTCCACCTGTTTTTGTACAGACTACAAGCTAAGAATGATGTTTACATTTTTAAATGGTTGGAGGAAAAATGAAAATTTATGACTTTAAAATTATAGAAGTTCAGTGCCCATACATAAAATTTTATTGGAACACAACCGTGCTCATTCATTTACATATTTCCTATGGTTACTTTTGTGCTACAGTGGCAGAGCAGAATAGCTGCAACAGAGACCAGAAGGCTTGCAAAGCCTAAAGTATTTACTATCTGGCCCTTCATAGAGAAAGTGTGCTGACCCCTGACCTGACAGTGCTGATTACTTAATCTTTTTATGTCACCTTTAACTTTTGCAGCAGACTTTTAAGTGGCAAAGAACCTAGGTTTGTCTCATTTCATAGCATAGACTAGTGATGACCTAATTACTAGAATAGGGCATATTTTGACTATCAACTGCCCTATTTCTGCAAAATTATAATAAAGGAATCAATATTGTCCTTTCTGAAGGAATCTTATGGAGTAACAGTATAACTATTTTGAGCTAATGAGCTTTACCTCACTCTGCTTGGTCTCATTCTTTTGTAGTATATTAGGCTAAGAATTTATTGGCTATTTAACCTAATTTGCGAAAAAATTGTTTTATTGCATATAACTTTTCACATCACCATTTCCTGAAGACCCTAGTATCAAATGCATGAGAAATGCTTTGCCATCTAGAAATCTCTAAGTTTGTTCCTTGTTATGAGACCATAATTGATGTAATGGAGTTTAGGGGTGTCACTGATCCTAGTCTTTTTGAACTCTGAGCATACCTTGTAATTTGGGGGACTTATAAGATCCTGTTTTAATTATGAAGTTTAAAATTGGTACATATGTTGTATGATTTGTAAAGAGTTTTACTTGGTCTAATTTATTGCATATATTCTTTTGGAAATGACAGCTAGAAAGTTAAAACTAAGAATTTCTAAGAAGTATACTACCTATGAATAACTGATCGGGATAAGCATTCCTCGGTTATGACTCAGGAGATTAGTAATGGCTTCTCCTTGCTCTGCACTTCTTCCCATTTTCCTGTTGCATTAAGCTTCTTCAATGCTTAGTCACCTCTGTGACAGTACAAACAGAAGATAGTGAATTTTAAATCAGAGCTGCAAAAATGAAAGCAGGAAGAGGTTGAAAGAACTAAAAGATATTTTGGATTATAGCACATGTGGATCTGCCATCTGTACTGGCCTGTGCCCCATTATCATTGGTCATAACATAAGTACAAATCAAGTGTTGTTAGTAATAAGGACCATTACCAAACCTCTCAAAGTTACTGTTATTTTTCTAAGTAAACAGATTGTTTGAAATGCTATGAAAATGAAATCTTAATATTAAAAAGCATATGCATGTGAAGTCTCTAGCATATTTATTTGTATAAAGAGTAAACAAAAAGTGCATATAGAGTGGCCACAGGTTTGTTAGACAGGTCTTGGTGATGTAAGGTTATTGAACAAATTTAAACGGCAAGTTTCTTACTGCCACTGAATCCAGAACTCTTTATCAGGCTCAAAAGGTGAAAAATAACAACATTGAACAAATGCTAGACAGTATTAACACAGTTTTTCAGACTCTTGGTCATACAGGTCTTATGGTTCACATTGAATCAGAGCTTAGACATTTTGATTACCCAGCTACCCCAAAGCATACTGAAAACCGTCTAGTGGATCCTGAACTCCATAGTGCTTCTACCTGGGTCTTTTCTTTCAAGTCTTATGCTGTAGGGTGATGGTCAAAATAGTGATCAACTCTTGTAGATGGATGTAAGTATTGAAATACTCTAAGAACAGTGCGGTGTATGTGGTATATAGTCTAACTGGTTGCATACAGCATCCAAAACCAATGCTGGAATAGCTTGCCCCAAAGTGGTAGTTATAAAAGGATATCCATTGACATTTCTTAAAAGCATGTATAATAGCATCCAGGTTCTTAGAATCAAATCTGATTAAAGGTATAATGTTTAGGAAAGCACTGGCACAGTTCTCAAGAATTAACGTCATGCAGCAAAGGATCTATTCCATAGCTGTCCCCCTGGGTATGACCAATTTTCTCAAAAAAAAAAAA
>NW_006441955.1:14671956-14678845 GCF_000325575.1 Pteropus alecto
GGTACCACTGGCCACCCAAAGGGACAGGAGCTAAGCCACTAGAAAAACAATTCAAAGTTTAAGTCCTACTGGTGACAGGCATACCCTCGTCTTTGTATAGTATATTATAGGTATCTATCACTGTGTAATGAAATTTTACATGTTAGAGTATCATCTAAGTCCATTATTAACCTTTGATTTTTATATGCCAGAAAAACGTTTCAAATCAACTGGCAGCTGAGAGAAAGCAATCATCTTGTGACTTTACTATGATCAGCTCATCTTTTGAAAAATGCCATTCTGCTATACAGCTGTGAGAGTAAAGTAGCCAGATGAAATGGTGGTATATTCTTTCCAAAAGGAGGAGTGCCAATATTTTTGGTTGTGATTATTTGTCACTATGTTACTGGTGCCAAATTTAAAGAGGAAGAAGTACTTACACATATTAAGCACTACAGTGTCTTACACATGGATACGTACCCAAGTATCTTTTTAGACAGAATACAAACTTTTCCCATTAAAAATGATTTCAAATGGCCTGGGTATTCATTGGGGGAAGGAGAACTTGATACACAGTGGGATTTAAATGGTCTTCATGCTGCTAATTTTAAAAGTGCTTCAAATCCTTCGATAAGGTTCTGAAAGGTTGTCCGATTAGATGGGTGGAATTCCCAGCATTTTCTCATAAGTTGATAAATCTGTAAAAGTAAAATGTTAGATTTGCAGTCTTTTAGACACATCAAGACTAAGAAAACTGTGGAAATCATTTATAAATAAGAGTATTTGAATAATTTTAAAAATACAGAAAATGGGACTTCTATACTTCGTAATTAACATTTGAGAAGCTCATGGGTTAACTGACCATAAACCAGTTTAAGGGTGAAGTTATATCTCAATTTAGATTCTATAAATTTCCACAGTTTTTGCTTCATTCTTTTTGACTCATACTATTCAGTACATCTTAAATAGTCTAAAGAGTTAGTCTTAAAGGCTCAATTCACTTTACAGAAAATTGAATGCCATAAATGCTATTAAGTGGGATAAACTTATACACAAAATGCAATTAAATATATGTCACAATAAGGCTATATCAAAATATGCTCCTTTAGGGTGCTCACTGAGGTGAGCCTACTTTTGGAGGGTATCCTTGCTTTGAAAATAAATAACTTGTGGCTGTCGTCTGGCCCAAAGATGATTCTCTGATACCTTATCTGAAATTCAGCTTCAGAAAATGATTTTAAGTTTTATACTCCTTTCTACTCCCTTTTGGATAACCCAAGCTGTGAAAATAATAAAAATACCTCATCTGGACAGTTAGGTGGACAAGGCAAACGTTTTCCTTCTTTTAATGTATTCACAAGTCTTGTTACTGTCATCTGGCCATGAGTGGGGCCTATCATTTTCAGGAACAACTATGTAAAATAAAACCAAACAAAATGTGTTACTTTGCACATATTTATACAAACACTAAATAGGTTAAGGTGAAATTTCTAGAATTAACTGAAAATTAACAAAAAGGCTTTTTTGCCTTAGGTAACTTTAAATGAAAGTTCAAAATCCTTATTAGCTCTCAGTGATCAGTCTGTAATGGATCTCTGACTCAACCAACCACTCCTTCTCCCAGTTGAGAGGCTTTTCCCATGAGAATGGTCTCATTTAAGAATACGTGAGGATCCTACCCAGTGCTCCCTCCCGTGCAACTGTCCCTGGACTCCTCGCAAAGATAAAACCCCTGATGGTCAGAGTTATCTTAGAGAACTTTAAGACCCTTGTGAAATCTATAACTCAAGTAACGACATTAAATGGAAAGCGATACTTTCCATTATAATACACTGATTGAATTCCATTTAAGAATAAAACTTGCAAAGCAGAAGGACGGACACATTTTACTTGGGTGCTAGGTTCAAATGAAAAGACAAGACTTACCGCCATGGGACTGGAATCTGAATCACAGTAAGTAAGCAGCTCGTGCAGAGTCACTCCGAAAGACCAGACGTCAGAGGCGATATAAAATTTACACTGAATTAAACATTCTGGAGCGTACCTAAAAGAAAGTAGGACATGAAACTTCGTTGCCTGGAAAGGATATTCCAACAAACATTAGAGGAGCTCAGGAAAATCACCCCTTTGGTTTTACTTAGAATCTAATAAAGTGTGTCGTATATTGATCCCATAGGTGCTGCTGTGATGTACATCCTGAAACACAGAGCAATGTCCCGTATAGGCTTTCAGTACCTGCTCTAAAATAACAGTAAGACAAGCTTGTGCTCTCCATTAGGAGAGGGTGGCATGTGATGACAGGGCCCAGGTTTTATCTGCCTGCAAGCTCAGAATGAGCTAGCAGTGACCTCACTGCTCAGTCCTCTCCCAATGTCAATTGTTTCCATGAATGATACCCAACTGCCTAAGCCAGAAACAGGCAGCCCCATATCCCAGTTCCTAAATACTTCTCAAACCTATTCACATCTCAAACCCCACTGTCACTTTGCTAAATCACTGTCCATCACTGGTTCCAGCCATATCGGCCTCTCCAGCTTCAATCTTGCTCCCCTTCAGTCTACAGTGATCTTTTAAAAAATCCCCATCCTCAAACCCTCCAGTAGCATCCCAAAGCTCTTGGGATGATGTCCCAGCTCTGTAACTCAGCTACCAGTGCTGTCTTAGCAACCCACCTGAAACAGGCCTCCTGCTTTATGACCCAGCCACAGCTGATTTCAGTTCCTGGGATGCCACTGGTCTTGTCTCATTCTTGTTAGTCACACATGCCTTCTTCTAACCACCTTTTACAAACCCCCATGAATCTTTTATGGTTTTATAGTCAGAACTTCCAAGAAAACCAAGCCTGAACCTACTATACTTATGGTACCACAAAATTGGCTGCCTCACCCATTAAACTCTAAACTCAGTCTGCTTGTCCACTGTATCTCCAGTACCTGGCACAGAGTAGGGCCTTGACACGCATTTGTTTAACGAATGAAGGTTTAAGCATCATGGTGGGACAGGATCTATGTTCATGTCTATGTGGGATGTATCTTCCAGGTATGGATCAGTTTTATGGGGGCAGGTAGGGTGTGGGGAGTAGAGTGGAGACATAAGCAGCTTCTCTACAAGACAGTGTTCCAGGCTGACGGGTCAGAGTCCGGATGTTGCCCCCTAATCAGGATACCCTTGGTGATTCATGAGAAGATGGCTAAGTTGCCCATAGATTTTGCTCTGCTTTGTCCAGGATCTCCCTGAATCTGTTCCATGCCCACTTTGTCACCTCATTCCTGCCTCCTTCCTACCTGCTTTTCAGACTTCCTCTGCATGGATGTGCCTACTCCAACTTCTAACCCAATTTTAAGAACTGTTAGATGAATGCCTTCTCCTGGGAAGCTGGAGATGTGAAACTGGTGGTTTGAGTTCTCTATTCCTTGGAAGATAGTGTCATATGAAGCTCAGGCATTTCTCTGTGGGTTGCTTACAGTGAAACTGCTTGAAGGCAAAGATCAACCAATTCCAAATGTTCTAAGTCCTTTCCAACCTCAACTCAGGCAAGAGGAATGAGAGACATTAACATAGCCAGAAAGGGGGTCTATCGAAACAGCGGAAACCCTGTGAAACAGTGACAAAAATCTTTGTGATTTTACCAAAACACAGGGCTGTCCCGATCATCCTTGACTGTGTAGTACTCCTTATCGGTTTCGATTGCTTTGGTTAACCCAAAGTCTCCGATTTTCACTTGGTGTTCACTCTCAACAAGGACATTTCTTGCTGCTAAGTCTCGGTGGACGTATTGTCGTGAACCCAAATAGTCCATCCCCTGAGGAAGAGAAGTAAAATTAAGAGTGCATTGCTGAAGGTCAGTTCGGATTGTATTTTGTGTGTGTGTATCTATTACTTCATGACAACAACAAAAAAATGTCATTTCATTCACCTCTCACAGATTGTTTGTTTTGTTTTTTTATACATATATAGTAAAGCCAACCGTATTCAAAGAAATGTGCATTAAATCAGCTATACTTAACAAATCAGTTCAGTTTCTTACTAGAGGCTAATTTTTCATCCAAATCATGTAGAGCAATATAAACTCAGTACAATTACTGGAAAAGTTTCCCAATTACAGTCTAATTACAAACCAATTACCCAGGGCTGAGTGCCTGATTTTTTAATCTTTAACATTTTGTTTTGTTTTGTTTTTTTACCTTACAAATCTGAACGGCATATTTTAACTGCTGGTTGAGGTTAATTTTGTTCTTATTCTTTGGAAGATATTCCTTCAGGCTTCCTGAAGGCAGAAATTCCATGATGAGCTTAATACCATTTCCTCCTGTATAGAAAAATATATCCATCAGTGTGAGGTTTCCAAATGAAGGAACTAGGGGAGAGGAAAGGGCATGAGATCTGGAGACATGGGACCCGAACTAATTTCAGCATCACCCCTAAATCACAGGCAAATTAACTTAACCGCTTAAGCCCCATAGCCTCGGGATGCTCAGCAGTGAACAGGGATAGTAACACTCAGGCACCTGCCCTCAGAGTCTTCAGCATTCACTGAGATAATACAGAGTGCTCTGATAACCACTAGACAAATGATAATATTTTAAAATATCATTTCACTACCAATTCTAAAGTATAATACAGAAGTATTGACTAGCTTGCAAATAAGATACGCTTATTAGTAAATACTACTTGCCACCTTGATTTAGGCAACTAGAAAACAAAATTTCCTGGCTAGTATTGGACTAGCCTAGGGAAAGGGAAGACAGAGTATCTGTTTTATATGGCCTAAATGCCCCAAGTGCCAATATCTGGATGGGTGAAGATCAACCCCCACTGTGGGCATGTGAAGAGCCTGGAGAGACAATACTGGAATCATCCCCTGGCTGGGAGGAGCTCTGCAGCTGCTGGGGAATATGACAGTGAATATGACTTTGAAGCCCTAGAGCTCCTGGGGGCCATCAGCTAGCATGCACTCAGGATGGCCCAGACAAAGCCGAGCGCACTGCCTGCTCAGTCACTCAGTCTTTAAACCAACCTCCCTGTATAACATACCATCTTCTGTGCAGATGCCTTTGTACTTCACAATGTTCTCGTGATAGAGGTTCCTTAAGATTTCAATTTCCTTCTTCAGATCAGCTATGTGGTTACCTCCGCTCTCAGGCTTCAGGGATTTGACAGCCACCTGCTCTCCTGTATTGTCCCCTTCAGGGTCATACCTGCAGAGCTCAACTTTCCCAAAGTGGCCCTGGAGGGAAAGATGCATGTGCCTGATTAGAGAAGCCCCTGCCTGAGCCAGCAGAAAGAACTTAAAAGAGGAGGCAAGATGGAGCCAAGAACACCCAATCGGGAAAGGATAGTCTCTTCGACAAATGGTGCTGGGACAACTGGAGAATCACATGCAGAGCAATGAAACTGAACCCCTATCTCACACCACTCACAGAAATTAACTCGAAATGGATCAAAGACTTAAACATAAGACCTGACATTCCTAGAAGAAAATTACCATAAAATTCCATAAAGTTACCATAAAATTCCTAGAAGAAAACACAGAGAAGAAGTTCATCAATATTGGTATTGCAAATGATTTTCTGGACATGATAGCGAAAGTACAAATAGCAAAAGAAAAAAATCAACAAATGGGACTATATCAAACTGGAAAGCTTCTGCATAGCAAAAGAAACAATTTACAAAATGAAAAGGCAGCCAACAGAATGGGAGTTTTTGCAAACCATATATTGGATAGGGTTTAATATCCAAAATATATAAAGAATTTATACACGTCAATAACAAAAAAAAAAACAATCCAGTTAAAAAATAGGCAGAACTAAATGGACATTTTCCAAAGAGGACATCAATAGGCACATGACAAGACGCTTAACATCACTGGGAGATGAAAATAAAATCCACAACAAGCTATCACCTCACATCTGTTAGAATGGTTCTTATCAAGAAAATGAGCCAACAGGTGCTGGCGAGGATGTGGCAAAAAGGGAACCCTTATACACTGTTAGTGAGAATGTAAATTTCTCCAACCCCTATGGAAAACAATATGAAGATTCTTAAAAAATTAAAAATGGATCTATATGATCCAGCAATTCCACTTCTGGGAGTATACCCAAAAGAATTAAAAAGAGGAGTTCAGTGAGATATACGCACCCCATGTTTATCACAGCACTACTTGTAATAACCAAGATAGAGAAGCAACCCAAAAGCCCATCTTAGATGAACAGATTAAAAACATGTGGTACGTATATGCAACGGAATGTTATTCAGCCATGAGAAAGGAAGATATCCTGCCATTTGCAACAACATGGATGGATCTTGATTGAGCACATTATGCTGAGCGAAATAAGTCAGACTAGAGAAAGACAAGTACAGTATGATATCACTTATATGTGGAATCTAAAAAAAAATCAGACCTGTTTAAAAAAGATAAAATAGGAGCTACCAGGGGATATGGATGGGGGGCTGAGACTGGCAGTGTTTAAGGATACAAACTTGTAACAGGTACTAAAATAGAGTTACTGTACAGTATATTGAACAAAGATAATACTGTACTGTAAGTACATAATGTGACATATTACATGGGCAACCATATTATAATATGTAAATATATATTATAGATATATAAGGGTAACACACTGTACCCTTTACATATTACATGTCAAATTTTTTCAATTAAAAAAAAAATGAGGCTTGCTCCCTGTGCTGTTCCCCCAAAGGCCAAGAGTGAACAGCACAGCCTCACCTTGCAGTAGCAGGCTCCTTCCTACCTTATCACCACAGCCCCTTCCCTCACATGCCAGCCCCTCTATTACTGAGCTAAGACAAGGAAAGTATCAGGTAACTGGTGAACGAACACATCAATCCAGTTTCCATGAAAATGTAACCCAAAAGGAAATAAAGGCTATTTTTGGACATATGGGAC